>NC_048224.1:91010630-91027371 GCF_002007445.2 Ailuropoda melanoleuca | reverse complement strand
TGGGGGGGGGAGTTTTTTTTTTTTTTTTTTTTTTTTTTTTTTTTTTTTTTTTTTTTTTTTTTAAAAGTGGGGGGGGGAGGGGGGAGGAGGGGGGTGGAATTCAATGAATTGGAGAGGAGTAAATTTAAAAGAGAGGGAGACGAATAGCAGAACAATAGCACTTCTTTTAATGGTTTGACCTTGAACACCCTGGATCAATCTGTACTTGTCTTAATGAGAGACCATAGTCTTCCTGCCTCCTTGATAGCAATGGCTGTTGGTGTGAGCCATAAGTACACTACCTCAGTAAGTTGGTATAATGAACAGCAATGACCATTCTCACCATTTAACCCTTAAAGTTCCCCCCAGAATAACAGCCCCGGGAAACGCTCCACAGTAAGTTAATTGGGAGAGCAGTGTGGGAAGCACCTTTTCCTCAAGAGGCATTCCACACACTAGCATTGCTAACTCTATTATGTACTGCATGTCCCCACCTTGTTTTTCTTTGACCCTGAGAGCCTTGCATCCTATCACCCGCTCGGTTGCAGTCCATTGCCATGCTGAAAAATCACAGCTTGGCGTTTCAGGACGAGGCCAGAGAAGGAACGGGAGGAACAGCCAGAGGCTGCCGTCCAAATTATTTCCCTTCTAGTCCTATAATCTTACTAGGGAGCAAAGGAGCACCAGATGGGCCAGTCTCTCTCCCCCATAGCAGAAAGCTTTCATTAGCAGACGCAGTGAGGAACAGAGAGAATGAAATGCACTTACTTCCTCCCTCTGCAACTTCTGGAGGATTCCAGAAGGTAGCCTAAGGCCAGCAGCAGGGCCGTGTCCAGGACTGATCCAAGCAGGTAGCTGCTGGGATCTGGATGGAGCTTGGCAGCCAAGAGGCTGTGTCAAGTCAAGAGAGAATCCTGAAAGATAAAGTAGGAAAGAGGGACACTGGGTCACTGTCCTTTCTCGTAAAAACAATGAGTGCAACAAACCAGCATGACCTCCCAAGCCAGGCAACTTACTGAGCTTCCTGTTGGTGCTTTTCATTCTGTTTGGAACCCTGTGAGTGACAGTTGCAGGATGAAAAAAGAAAAAGACAAGTCATGACACCTGTTCTTTTTCTTCCTCCTATAATATGAGCTTCACATCCTGCAGAAAGGCCAGAAGTTATAGGATGCCTCTCTGTACTGTCTGCTGTTAATGAGGCCTCCAGTGACATTTCCCCGCTAGACAGTGAACAGGTAACGATCTCGGTTCTGAGAAAGGAGAGGTGGGTCACACCTGGGGGCACCCCTGATTATTTCCAGCAGCCAAACCCTATCTTGGGGGGACCCTGGCCCTGGCAGGTATACTAATCATGGCCGGCTGGCTGGGATAAAAGGCCCTGGATTACTGGGGTGTTGGCCATGCCAGCCTCAGAGCTTTTCCCAGAAACTAATGTTAGGGATTTGAGAGCGAGCTGCCTGGCCAGCAAAAGGTGCAGGTTATCCTGCGAAGCTCTTCAGCTGCCCACGGGGGTGTCCCAGCATTTGCTGACACTCCCTCATGCCATCTGTAGATGGGCTCTGCCTGGCTCCATCTAGAATCTCACCTGCGTGCAAAACAAAACACTCATGTTACCAAGCCTGCTGTTTGGTTTCCCAAAGCTGTCCCCAGACAAAAGTCTCTGGGAAGAGTACACTTTGAAAACACTTCCTAGGATGATGGTGTTTGGGGGTGCTTGCCAGGCATGTTGATTTGCGTTGGTAGAGAGCATGACCCTTTTATTTTTTAATTTTTTTTTATTATATTACATTAGTCACCATACAGTACATCCCCGGTTTCCGATGTAAAGTTCGATGATTCATTATTTGCCTATAACACCCAGTGCACCATGCAATACGTGCTCTCCTTACTACCCACCCATCACCGGTCTATCCCATTCCCCCACCCCCCTCCCCTCTGAGGCCCTCAGTTTGTTTCTCATAGTCCATAGTCTCTCATGTTTCATTCCCCCTTCTGATTACCCCCCCTCTCTTTATCCCTTTCTTCCCCTACCGATCTTCCTAGTTCTTATGTTCCATAGATGAAAGAAATCATATGATAATTGTCTTTCTCTGCTTGACTTATTTCACTTAGCATTATCTCCTCCAGTGCCATCCATGTTGCAGCAAATGTTGAGTACTCGTTCTTTCTGATTGCTGAGTAATATTCCATTGTATATATGGACCACAACTTCTTAATCCAGTCATCTGTTGAAGGGCATCTCGGTTCCTTCCACGATTTAGCTATTGTGGACAATGCAGCTATGAACATTGGGGTGCATATGGCCCTTCTCTTCACTACGTCTGTATCTTTGGGGTAAACACCCAGTAGTGCAATGGCTGGGTCACAGGGTAAGAGCATGACCCTTTTATCCTTCTCACCATCCCACCTTCCATAGGCATCATCCCCAGAGGCTAATACGTGAAGCTCTGCCCCAGCTCAAACGCTGCACATTTGTGTCACCCATGAACCAGCTCTCTTGTACGCTCCACATTCTGCTGTCCCTTTTTTTTTTTTCCTTTAGCTCAGTATAGCATTACATTCCGAGCAAACGCTACTTCCCTGACTATGATTGATCCCCACTTATTTCATCCTGAATGCAAAGTATTTGATTTCGAGTGTGGTTCATTCTGCTCGGTGAACTCATTATGAAGTCAAGCTGAACGTCTCGCAGATGTGAAGCACCTCGTCTCTGAGGTTCAGCGATCTAATTTGGAATCTCATTATAGACCTTAGACTGGTGGCGGGCACAGGGGCAACTACCTGGCCGGTGTTCTCCTGCCCGTCTCCTATCCCATAAAGAAACTGTCATTTCAATACCGGCACACCAGAATGTTCCCCGTTTTGGAAAATAGCTTTATTTATCTCCCCACAAATGCCTCTTGGCACTGATGAGAGAGTAATACTTTGTAGGCTATTTTATTAAGCATCTCAGGAGGTCAGGTGCTGAAAGCGACAGCTCGCAGCTGCTGGCTTCCCATCTATTTGGGAGGCTTCTGGATGGATCGTATGTTACATTATGTTACATTTTCTAAAGTTTGCAGTGTGGTTGTCATTTTGCTAAGAGTCTATATGCCAAGAACCTTTGTCTGGCACCGTAATGTAGTTTAACTCTGGGACGACCTGATTTCTGGTGTCTCTATGGTGGATGAAGAGAGAATGGGGTTGAAATAGAAAGGTAGCTCTATTTACGGAGAGATGCATTGATTCTAAAAGATTGATGCATTCATTTTTTTCGCCTACTTGGTGCTTTCAAAACCAATGAGCATCCAAGGCCCAGTTCTGGCTACTAATGAAGCTTTTATTTCTCCACTTTCTATCTTAAAACTTCGGTAAGAGAGAATATTTGCTTTTCCAATTCATTGCCATTCCCCATAGAGCAGGCCTAGCCTTGAAGACAACTGGAACTTTGTTTCTCTGCTGTTGAAAAGTAAAGAGATTCTTGAATCACACAGGAGGGACGGTGAGCGGACAGTGTTTGCATAGATTAATAAATCGGGATGGGCTAATGCAGCCATGTCCCGCAACACGTACAGATGTTTGTCTTGCATTTTATATTCAGCAAAAACACAGGTTTTCCTAGCATCACACCCACCTCCTTGACTTCTCAGTTTGATCTAGGAAAGGGGTCTGCAAACCACAGCCCGCAAACTAAATCCACCCACTGCCTGTCTTTGTAATAAAGTTGTTTGGAACAGAGTCACATGTAATTCATTTCTGTCCGTTGCGGCTTTCAAGCCGCAAAGGAAGACGGGAGCAGTTGTGATAGAGACCATACAGTCCACAAAGCCTAAAATTTATTTTCTGGCCCTTTATGGGAAAAGGTTTGTGACTCCTAGACTAGGAAAAGAAATATTATTGATTTTATTGAATTCGTGTTTTAAAAAGCATGTATGCTGAAAATCATTTTTAGTGGGAGAACTGGGATTAGGGTTACAGTGAGCCTAGAATAGGAATCAGACCCTGCTGGCCTTTCAAGAATGCTTTCTATTCTTAGGTCTCTGCTATTTCTACCCCAAAAAAGTTTTTTGAATAGATTGGTTAATTAATAGCAATAATCTGATACAATTTATTCATAGTTTGAATGGCTTTCAACTTGGAAAAGCTGCCTTTCCACTGACTTTTGATTTCCACTTATGGACTTGGAAAGTAATTATTTCATTTTATTTTTATTGCATTACATTTTGATCACATTACTCAGGAAAGGTGGAATTAGGAATAAGTGATAGTAAAATTTTATAGCATATCCACCCCGTAAAATTGTCTCATTGCCTATATCTCTCCCCTTTTGGTCCTCCGTTCTGATAGCGTACCTTCAATTGTTATGACCCTTTAGAACGTGCTGGCAGCTTCGGAGGTGGTTGACCATGAGGACTGGCACACACCACACAGCACTATGTGGTTGGGAGGGTGCCAACCATTTATGACCACTGCCTCCCACATTCTACTTAAACACGCGTTACATGCATCCATTTGAGTATGGTTACAGTAAAGCAATGAGACTAGATGGATGGATAAAGAAATACAGATAAGTAGATGGTAAGATAGATAGATAGATACATAGATAGACAGACAGACAGATAGATAGATGAGAGACACAAGACTAGGAGTTGAAAGACCCAGATTCAAGTTTTGCCTCTACACTTAACTCAGCCAAGTCAGCTAGCCTCCTCATAATAGTAATGTATTATGAGAACGTCATAAAATATTTTAAAGAGGAAATCTGATAATATATCTGAAGTACATGTAAGTGAATAGTTTATAATTATAAACTTGTTGTGACAGGTCTAAAAATTATGTTTTACATTAAGTTCACAGCATTTTCCCCAGCTCAAGAAAGAGAACCCTCTGCAGAGAAAGGGGAATTCTCTTCCACTGCTGGTGGGAACTTGAGCTGGTGCAGCCACCTTGGAAAACAGTATGGAGGTTCTTCAAAAGTTAAAAATAGAGCTACCCTACGACCCAGCAACTGCACTACTAGGTATTTACCCCAAAGATACAAATGTAGTGATCTAAAGGGGCACCTGCACCCCAATGTTCATAACAGCAATGTCCGCAGTAGCCAAACTACAGAAAGACCCCAGATGTCCATCAACAGATGAATGGATAAAGAAGATGTGGTGTGTATATATACAATGGAATATTACTCAGCCATCAGAAAGAATGACATCTTGCCATTTGCAATGACATGGATAGAAGTGGAGGATATGATGCTAAGCAAAATAAGTCAGTCAGAGAAAGACAAATACCATATGATTTCACTCATATATGGAACTTAAGAAACAAAACAGAGGAGCATAGGAAGGGAGGGAAAAATAAAACAAGATGTAAATCAGAGAGGGAGGCAAACCGTAAGAGACTCTTAACTATAGGAAACGAACTGAAGGATGCTGGAGGGGAGGTGGGTGGGAGGAAGGGGTAAATCTGTGATGGGCATTAGGGAGGGCACTTGTGATGAGCACTGGGTGTTATATTCAACGGATGAATCACTAAATTCTATCTCTGAAACTATTAATACACTATATGTTAACTAAACTGAATTTAAATTTAAAAAAATTAAGAGAAAGGAAAAGGGAAATAAAAAGGAAAGGAAAGAAAGAGAATCCTCCTGGCATTGCCCAGGCGAACCCTGTCCCTCCTCCCTGCTTATAAACAGGATGGAGCTTACGTAGCCAGACTAGGACAGGTCAATGTGCGTTGTAAAGGAATGGTGGGGGAGCCAGAGAGAGGTGGGTAGGATGCTGGGTTGGGGAGCTGAAGGAAGTCTGGGAGCTGGAGATCAGCTTCTAGTATGTGATAAAAACAGAAAGGAGAGAAATTAGGGTTTTAGTAATAAGTGCTGCTCAGGACCGTGCATCTGACTACCCGTCTTAGTCTAAAAAACGTAACAAATATTTGATATTTCAAAATTCAGGGGCTTCTGAAATTTATTTCTTTTAACCAGAAAAGGCCAACGGGGACTAAATTTCATAGTTCATCCAGGCTTTTTTTTTTTTTTAAGATTTATTTATTTATTTTAGAGAAAGAGAGAGAATGAGCTGGGAGAGGGGCAGAGGGGGAAAAATCCTCAAGCAGATTCCCTGCTGAGCGCAGAGCCCGACATGGGGCTTGATCCCAGGACCCTAAGATCATGAACTGAGCTGAAATCAAAGGTCAAATGCTTAACCAACTGAGTCACCCAGGTGCTCCAGTTCATCTAGGCTTTTAAGGGTATACTATGCATTAGCATTCCGAGTCCCTGCTTTGTTACACAGCATCACTCTTAGGTAGGCCTGAATTTATGCAAGTGGTGGCTCTAGGTGCTTTTAAGTTATATACTGAAGACTGTCTCATTTAAAAAGCCCTCCTCCAAAATCAGTTAGAAATGTCAATCACTTGTATTTGTCAGACAATGGCAGAGCACCATTTCCAGTGAGTCCCACTTAGAGTATTATTTCAGAGATTTTTAAATTCTCGGGGTGTGGGTTTATGGGGGGTGTGAAGAGAGCATAGTTTGAAAGAAAAAAATTATTTTCAAACTATTCTTTCAAAACAAACTAAGAAGTATTCAATATACATGTCCTTGTCCGTAGGTGATACATAGAAGACAGAGCCAAGAATGAAAACTGAAAAAAAAATAATGGAATTTTTTTTAAAAAGATTAAGACACCTGCTTGTCAATCACTAGAAAGGCCTTCAGGACTGAGTCAACATGATGATAAACTGGCCCTGAGGTATCTGAAATAAAAACTACAGTTTAATGATGGAAGAGAAATTACCGTTGACAACCTACTATGTGCCAAAAATATGTTTTATATACATTTTCCCATTTAACCCCCCTCATAACCCTCTAAAGTAAATATAATGACCATTATTGTATTGAAAAGAAGCTGAGGTTGGCAACCAAACGATAGAGGTAGGGTCTGCACACAGGTGCCTCGGTTCTGCCAAGCCATGTTCCGCTCCTGGGGGAACAGTAGTGCCAAGCTAGCCGGCCTCAAGGTGAGAGCAGGAATCATCCAACTTCAAGACCGCGGGCGGCCCTACTGCACCCATTTATAGATGAGGCTCTGAGAAGTTAAGGGACTCTTTCAGAGCTACATAATTATCCAGTGGATATCCTAGAATTGCCATCCCCTAACGCTTTTTCTACTGGCATTTCTAGTCAACTTGCCATTTTTATCTTGCTTTCTATAGCAAAAAAAAAAAAAGTAGCCAAAATTATGATATTTTAATATTATTCTTTACGCAGACTATAGAAGAGAACCAGCTATTTAGTTGTCTAGGGCTGTCATGAAAAAAATCACACAAACTCAGTGGCTTAAAGCAACGGAAATTCATTGTTTTGTAGTTCCGGAGCAGAGAAGCAAAAAATCAAGGTGTTGGCATGGCTGCTACCTCCTGGAAGCTCTGGGAGAGAATCCATTCTCTGTTTCTCTCCTGGTTTCTGGTGGTGGTTGGCAATTCTTGGTTTTCCTTGACTTGTAGCTGAGTAACTTGAATCTTTGCCTCCATCTTTACCTGGACCCTGTGTCTTCTTTTTTCCCTCTTATAGGGACACTTGTCATTGGATTTAGGGCCAAACCTAAGTCCAGGATGATTTCATCTGGAAATCCTTAACTGAATTACATCTGAAAAGACTCTATTTCCAAATAAGGTCATATTCACAGGTAATGGGGGACAGAACCTGCCTGCCCTATCTTTTTTTTGGGGGAGGGGACACAATTCAACTCACTATCCCAGCAAATGCGCTGTGACCCCCCAAGGTGATATCTAAGCCTATGAGAGCAACAGGTCCTATAAACCAATAATAAGCAAAAGGGGAGCTGTCATCTCATCTCTCAGAATCATGGATGTATGTGCTGTTAGCTGGGCTTTCCAAGGATTCAAAAGGGACTGGTCTGAGCCCCAGTGGCCTCACTTCTGTGACCTTGGGTAAGTGGCTAAATGTCCTTAGGCTTTAGTTTCCTTGTCTATAAAACGGGGGAACAATAGTAACATCTACATCCAATTTTGACTATTATATATAAAAGGTTATTTTTATATTGTACAATAGTAATTTCATTATTAGCCAGTTCAAAGTCCCAGTAGATAATTCCATTTCCATTTTTTTTAAAATATCTTTTCCTTCTTCCATTCTTTCAGGGTCAGTATTATTCCCACAGTACCTTCTGAAAACTTCTATTTTATGTCAGACCCTTGGCACAATCTAAAATAGCTTTCTCTATTTCATATTTATATTGACATGCCTATATGCAGGTGTACACAGGCAGGAAAGTAGAGGTGATGTTAACAACAGTTAATTATGAAATCAAATATTTCCAAAGTGAAGCGACATCTAAATATTTTACTACATTCACAGCTCACAATATGGCTTATCCTAATATCAGATTAAAAAAGAAAGTTAAATGTCTTTGGTAAATATCATGTAAACTTATCCTTCTGAAAACAGTTTCATGATCATTTAAAAGGAAATGAATAATATAATTCAAAAATATAAATAGATGATCATATTGGACTGAAACGAGAGCAGATGTTTTAAGTTATGTAAAATCTTGCCCCATCTGGTAAACAGTAAAAATGTCTCAACAACAACCCACAGATGAAATGTTGCCAATAGTGAGGATAGTGGGGATTGGGTAGAAGTCAATTTTACTGGATTACTTCATAAAAAACTTGAAGGCTATTAATATATACATATAATAGTTTCACCTCTGACAACTATTATCATTCCAAAAACTACTCTCAAAACTGTTAGAAACTGCATGATCAAGGATACTATCCATCACAGTGGTTAAATGAAACAGTTTGCTTTCTCCCAGTGGACCTGGAATCTAGAAACCCATTCTGGAGTAGTTAAATGTTTAAGTTAATTGAAACATACTCCACTTCCAATCTAGGGAGGATGAGCACCAATGAGAGAATAAAATTAGAGATGGACCAGCCTCCCACTGTTGCAGGCCCCATTCTGTTTATGAAGAGTAGGCGGATCTATCAGGAACATTTGGTTTATGTCAGTTTGCCTTAGAGCTGGTTTTCATCGTGTGAAACTATTTCCAGTCTTTTCAGCTACAAATAGGTGGTTACCGATAAAGTCTTGCTGCATTATTCCAAGTTGAATTATTACCAGGGAAGTTTTATAGTAGCATTAGAGTTGAATCTCTCTGAACATAAGGCCTGTTCTTCAGCCTCCCTACCACTTGGGTCTAAAAGTTGCCATTCCCATCACATTTCTTGGCCCCTCTTCATAACTGCTCTATGGAAACCCCATACCGCTTCGCTTATTCATTCTGCCTGGAAGGAAGACCAGCCAAGATTCACCTACCACAAAGACGCCTGTTAAAAGTTAAATCAATCACGCTCCAAAATGTGCGGATTCTTGATTAGAACAATAAGAGGATTTCTCACATTTATGAAGGGCAATCCTAGATGCAGAGAGAAATAATGTGAAGGGAAGAGATTTTAATTATAAGGACAAGTTATTGTGCTGATTTTTAAATATTTGCTCTCCGAATTCAATTAAAGGGGTACCATACTCACATAAACACATACCACCCCATTCCTCAATGTTCTGTTTATACTAGAAGTATGTTTAGCAAAACCTTTTTCATAGATTAGTAGAAATGAGACAATCAAAACTACAGGGCCAAGACAATGAACACGAAAAATACGCATTAGTATTCTTTTTAATGGTTTTCTAGTCTCACACGTGGAGTTCTTACAAATGCTTCCAGTGAAAAAAAACAAAAACCAACAATATTAATTTAGACAAAATAAGCCCTGGTCTTAGACAGCTGAATTCAATAATTATCTATAATAGCTTTGAAAAATATATATCAAAAAATATCACATTCCTGCTTAAAACCCTCCAGTGGCTTCCTACTGCATTAGAACAGAACTCAAACTCCTGGTCCTGAGTGATGTGGCTCCAGCCCACCTGCCAGCTCCATCTCCTACCTCCTTCCCCCTCACCACAAAATGACTTCAGACCATTCCTAGAGTATGCCAAGCATTTCCCGCCTCAGGATTTTGTCGATCCTACTCTCCAGAATGTTCTACTTGGCCTGCCCACTGCCACTCCCCAGAATGGCAATTTTTCAGCCTTCAGGTCACCACTACAAGGGAGCCTGCTCTTAGACCCAACTAATGAAGTATCTCCCTTCCTCAGAGACTCTTTTATCCCACTATCCTGTTTGCTTTATAACTTGAATCACAATTTGTAATTATTTTGTCTATGTTTCCTGTTTATTGTCATTCTCCCAACAAATTCCATGAGAACGGGGACTATGTGCATTTTGTTCTTTTGTTCTATTTGTCTCCCTGGCCCTAGAACAATGCACTTAGAATGTGCTTAATAAATACCCTTTGCACGTACAAGTTTCGGAGAGAGATGCAGGGATGACATGACTCATTGTTCTCAAAAAACTCACAGACTGCAGGCAAGAGAAGATAGAAACACAAGTAGAATAACAGAGGAATGTGAAAATGCTAAAATGGGGCATGGAAGCAAAATGCAAAACCAGGGGAGGGAGATAGAAAATAGGCAGTAATGATCAGAATAGAGTTACAGAGATTTAATGAAAAAAGATGACATCTGAAAATGTGATAAGAACCTCAGGAACAAAGGCACCGGAGGCTGTGCAGGACAATGGAGAGCTTGGGATGATACAGCAGTGGGTGGATGAAAAGGAAGTGATAAGGGAACAGCACCGGGAAGGTGGCTCGGGGACAGAGAGCAAACAGCATCAATGCTCTGCCAAAGTATTCAGATCAAGCTTAGGGGACACTCCAAGAATGGTCCCGTCGCAGAGAGAATGCCGTGTGGTCCCTACAGAAGTGCGTGCCCCAACAAGGCTGGTGCGTGCCCTAACGGGGCCAGAGCCAAGGGGAGCCAACAGAGAACCTGGCTGGCAGGGTTCACTCTGATGCCTCAATGAAAGCCTTTTCACACCTCTTACTCTCTGCTTGCTTCAGCATCTCCAGCTCTTGATTGAATAAGCCCTCCTGAGATAATGGTTCTATCAGCTGTGCGTCAAAAAATGAAACCTTACATTTTCCCCTCTTTAAGTGCATTTCATTACAAGTAGTTACCTCCCCCCGCCCCAATTCTCAAAGGCTCTTGTGAGTGATAAAGGAAGAGAAGTAAGGACTTGGGTATCTGAGGTTTATGTTTCTAAGTAATGTTTTTAAACTCATGTCTAGTTTTATCAAGAGAGGAAATCAGGCAATTTTTCACAGGGTGAAGATAATGGCTTATGCCTGTGGCGGTTAGAGTATCTGGTGCCCCTCTCTCTTTCTCTGTCTTTAATGCCGACTACAGCAGCACTAAACCTCAGCCAGACGCGGGCTGATACAGTCAGTGGGCTGTTTTACCAAGATAAGAATAAAGGTGAAAATAAGTCTTTATGCTCTAGCCACATATGTTTTGCTCTATGATTGCAGGAAGTCCATCCATTAGCTTTTAAGAAAGCTGTTTCTAGTTGACGTAACAGAAAGAGATCTTAAGTCATCAGAAATAACACCAAAAATTCCCTTAAGACCTGTGTTCCTTCTTGGTTCCCTTTTAAAATTAAGAGTGGTTTCACTCTTCAGTGCTACACAATTCAGTATTTTTAATGTGGACAGTTTTGATTTGCTGTATCTATGACTACCTATGATGATACCACTTCTGCAATAAGATTTCTAAACATCATTGGTGAAGTTAAGCACTGCTTTGTTACAAAGACTCTCATAGCCTGATCAAGCTACAAAGCTAGGGCTGGCCTTCATGCAATCATCCAATTTTTGTTACTCTGAACCTACCCTGCCATTAACCACACACACAGAAAGGAAAATACAGCATAACTGCTGTGTTATTATATGGGCTTATGTAGCCATGCATTCAAAGCACCGAAGTATTAAAATATGCTGACAGAATCCTGGGGTGGGGCAGGGGGTAAGGAGAGGTGGGGAGTAGAGCAACCTCCCCAAGGACAGCTCTCCAGGTTCAAGGACTTGCTTCCCTTCATACTCCTAGAATCTCTGAACTTCAGGCTGG
Organism: Ailuropoda melanoleuca; assembly: GCF_002007445.2. Taxonomy (NCBI): domain Eukaryota; kingdom Metazoa; phylum Chordata; class Mammalia; order Carnivora; family Ursidae; genus Ailuropoda; species Ailuropoda melanoleuca. The sequence goes on along the minus strand of NC_048224.1, from coordinate 91,015,358 downwards.
GGGAGTATGCATCACATGGGTGAAGATTTCCCATTCTTGTATGGTCTTCCACCCTAAATAATGAATGTCTATCTTCCCTGTGTATCCACAGTTAACCATGTACCATATCACAGACACTCAAAAATTGTGTAAAAATGAATAATACGAAAAGAAGAACTATATGAAATTTGCAAACTTAGAACAGTATGGCTTTGGGGTACCTGAGTGTCTCAGTTGGTTAACCTTCCAGCTCTTGGTTTCAGCTCAGGTCATGATGTCAGGATTGTGAGATGGAGCCCCAAGTCTGGCTCACTGCCCAGTGGGGAGTTTGCTTGAGAGTCTCTCTCCCTCTTCCTCTGCCCCCCCCCCAGTCATGTGCACTCTAAAATACAAAAATAAATCTTAAAAAAAAAAAAAAGAACAGTATGGTTTTGTCAAGACTCCCCGAGTTATATCAATATGCCAGGCATATTAGGAAATTCAGAGAAAAATAGTCGTGCTTTGCAAAATACAAGTCTGAGCATACCTCCCCCTACTTAAAGACTTTCGATGGCTTTGCACTGCATTTAAGTTAAATTCAAACTTCTTCCCATGGCTAAGATGTCTCTGCCTGCTCAGACCCTCTGTCCATCATCATGCATAGTTCTTTCCTTCTCTCCTACGACACACTCTGCACACTCCGGTACATCTCAGTTCTCAGAACACATCCTTGCTTGGAGGACTCTCACCTGCCCCCTTCCAGTATTTTTAAGACTAAGTCCTTCTTTTGTTTTAGATCTCAACACAGTCACCCCTTTACTGAGATCTTTTCTTATTATCTTAATCAGGCCAAACATTACGGGGGTTTTTTGTTTGTTTTTTGGTTTTTTTATCATTTGCCAACTTCATAAGCTCACCTCTTTTCTCTTTCCTCTACAGGCCTTAAATACAACTTTCCAACCATCTATTTATGTATGTGTTTATCGTATGTGTGTGCTTGTGTGTTTTTGTCTCTGCATGAGGAAGTCTGTCCCATGAAGGCAGGGCCCCTTTCTGTCTTGTTCACCATTGTATCCCTAGCATCTAGCACAGTGCCTGGAAAATGGTAGAAGTTCAATAAGTACTTTTTGATCTTAAAATTGAAGAGTTATGTGCCAGGCAACTGGAACTCTACTATTTCCTCCTGAAACTACATCTCTGGGGAACACTTTTAAATGTAGTTGTTTTAAAGCATCTCCGACCCACGTTTTTCAGGCTATCCTTGGAGTAATGAGTCACCGCATCCCTCGCATGAGGATCAAGTGACCAGCTACTTGGACAGTTGAGCCATTTAAATATGATCCATTTGTAAGTACAATTTCAGGTCATTTTGGTGAGTATAAAAGTACTTGTATTTAAAGGGAGCAATCCCTTTTGGAAATCCGGCTCATTAGCAGCACTGAGGAGTAATGGAGTGTGATCAGAACATCAGTGCTTCCCTCTGGGGCAGTGGCGCCTTGGGGCCACTGTCTAATAACTAATCTCAACTTGCTAGCAAAGCAGCCTCTTCTCTCAGTCCTGAGAAACCTGCCTGAGGCCAACAGCCATATGCCTTGCTCCTGGCCAGTCTTATTTCACAGAATTACAGACCTTTCTTTCCAATTCTGAAGTGCATTTTTGCTTCTTTAAATAGTAAAGAGCGATCCAAGTATCAATCACGAGCGATGTCCAGTGCCAGACACGTGCTCTCAGCTCTTTATTATTAATGGCTCACCCCCNAAAGAGCGATCCAAGTATCAATCACGAGCGATGTCCAGTGCCAGACACGTGCTCTCAGCTCTTTATTATTAACGGCTCACCCCCCANGCGATGTCCAGTGCCAGACACGTGCTCTCAGCTCTTTATTATTAATGGCTCACCCCCCCCCGCCACCTTATGCATTCACATCTCAGTTTCGTATAAGCGGATAAATTTGGTGAGGGTTCATTTTCACTTCTTGACAGTTGCTCTGCTTGTTTAAAATTCTCAGAAGCAAAGGCACATGCCGTATGGAGATGAAATGCACGGAGTCCCTGGGAAATTTAAGTCAAAAGGCAATGGCTGTGCCTGCCAGGTTTATCAGAAAGCACAGCTCCTCTCCCTCGCTCTGTACGTCTTGCTTTGAGAAATGCGCAAAAGGTCAGTTGGAATTCAGTCTCATCAAGTGAGCCCTCATCATGAAAGGGCACACGTTAGGTCCTGAACAGCTCACAACTATCTTGGCACCTCCTGAGTCGCCCGCACGGTGGGTCATGTTTGTTGACAGTGTAATCAGCACGCAAAGGTACTTCAGTTGTCCAGCCGAAACTTTCCGGAGTTGATGGGTGTTTGAATATACTCAGCACTCTCTGAAAAGTTTGACATAGCTAAAAACTGAAAGTGTTAGGATAATTACAGCCCTGAAAGGGCATCCACACGGGCTCTGTAACATGACTAACAGTATCGATGGTAACAATTTCCAAGGAACTACAAAGATTGAACGCTCTAGTTAGAGGGGAAAATACCATGTATATAAAAAGCAAAAAGACAACGTGAAGTAAGAGCTCATAAGCAAGGACAAATATCTCCCTTCCATTCCTTAAACTGTGCAGTGCTTTCCCACTGCATCTAGAAAAATTTAAAACTAGTTACCAGTTACCATTACTACTTACCATTCAGAACTAAATGACTCCACATGATTTACCCATGATCACTTCTAACCCCTCTTGTCCTCCTGCTCATGTCTCTTCTCCTTCAGGCCCGGCTGGTTTCTGCCTCAGAGCCTTTGAGTTGGCTTTCTGACTCAATGCTTACTACCAAATGATAGAAAACATCCCAGCTCCAAGGATCCCCCTGTCCCCATCATCCCACCTATGTTTCATTTCTTTCAGGGCTTCTCACAATGATCTCTTATTTACCAAAATTATCTTATTTACTTGTTTTCTTGTTTTTTATTTGCCTTTTCACTCCAGGAAGTAAGCTCCACGAGGGCAAGAACTTGGTATATCTTATTTTCCACTGCGTACACAGGCCCTACGTCTGCCACACAGTATGCTTACCAGAGAGGTACTGGATGAATAAATGAATGATGAATAAAGCATTGCTAATAGTAACAAACACTTGAAGGCTTTATATTAATAAAGCAGAGCATCACACAGCACTGCAAGGAAAGTATAAAATGGGTGGAGTAGATACAAGGAACAGAGCAGTTCAGGGGAGAAAGAATCCCTATGGAATAAACCCATCAGAAGGCAGCTGGGCCATAAGAAAAGGGCGAATGTGGGGACAGGAGGCTTGGAGGAAGGGATTTGCTACAGTGAATGTAAAGGAAGAAGCAATGTATATAATATATTAGGGGGCATATAAATCCGTCACAAGATACAGGAGAGGTTCACGTAGGAAAACAATAGGAAATGAAAACAGAGCTTCTATGCAGAAGGCTTTGAATGGTACCGTGAAAAGAAAAAAAAAAGTGGTGTAGGATTATAAGCATTGATGATAGCTTTACAAAAGTAGCAAGACAAGTAGAATACTAACAGCATAGGGTTAAAAGCCTCGATACATTATAAAAGAGCACGAAAATGGTCATCACAATAATCAGAAAGTGTTATCTCTAGGGAATGAGGTGTTATCAAAAGACAATCATGGTCATACAAGGCTGCCCGAGAAGCTTCTAGAGCACTGGCAATGTTGTTTGTTGATGGGACCAGGGCTTATACAAGTACCTGCTTTGCAGATATTCTTTTAATTGTATATATGTGTACATATGCAATCCTTTTTAAAAGGTTTTATTTACTTATATGACAGGAGAGATAGAGAGCACAAGCAGGGGGAGCAGCAGGCAGAGGGAGAAGGAGAAGCAGACTCCCCACTGAGCAGGGAGCCTGACTTGGGGCTCGATCCCAGGACCCTTGGATCACCACTTGAGCCAAAGTCAGATGCTTAACCGATGGAGCCACCCAGGCACCCCAAACACACATTTTTTAAAAGGCAGTAAAACACAGCGGCTAGGAGGGGAGGCACTGTGATCGGATGGCTGGGCTTCCATCCGAGCTTTGTCACTGACCACTTGTGTTTTCTGCCGTGTGTTCCCTCCTTCCTCTGAGTCTCAGTTCTCGCCTTGGTAAAAACAGGGTAATTTACAACCAACGTCATGGGTTGTCATGAGAATGAAATGAAAGAATACAGGTAAGCTATTTAAAAGGCTGTCTGGAATATAGTAAATACCCATTGTTGGTATCTGTTCATATTAATTCCGCTGGCCTTTGTATGTCAAACTGCATTCGATTGGGTTGCATCTTCCCTGTGCTGTGTGTTGATAAACAAAAGCGAATGACATGTTCTCTCTGGAAAGTGTAGATTGCTCTGGGTAGCATGGACATTTTAACTATGNATTCAAATGCCCATGGAACATTCTCAAGAATAGATCATGCTCTGGGACACAAAACAGGTCTCAGCCAATACCAAAAGATTGAAATTATCCCCTGCATATTCTCAGACCACAACGCTCTGAAATTGGAACTCAACCACAAGGAAAAACCTGGAAGAAACTCAAACACTTGGAGGCTAAGAACCATCCTGCTCAAGAATGACTCGATAAACCAGGAAATCAAAAAACAATTTAAACAATTTATGGAGACCAGTGAGAATGAAAACACAACGGTCCAAAACCTATGGGATACTGCAAAGGCAGTCCTAAGGCGGAAATACATAGTCATCCAAGCCTCACTCAAAAGAATAGAAAAATCTAAAATGCAGTTTCTATATTCTCAC
>NC_048224.1:90981249-91010530 GCF_002007445.2 Ailuropoda melanoleuca | reverse complement strand
AGGAGGGCACGTATTGCATGGTGCACTGGGTGTTATACGCAACTAATGAAGTATCGAACTTTACATCAGAATCCGGGGCTGTACTGTATGGTGATTAACATAATATAATAAAAAAAATCATTAAAAAAAAGATGCATTACTTAAGATGCATTATATATTTTAAAAGTGAAAAAAATTTAAAAAATTTAAAAAAAAGTTTATATATAAATATACAAATACATAAGAAAAGTATAAAAAAAAAGTAAGGATGTTCTATGTTCATTTAGAACCTTCAGAGATGATCCCTGTTTTGCCATAAATTTTCTGAGTAATTATGCCCCAGTTATCCTGTGACGGGGTCCATGGACTTGTACCTGGAAATAATCACTGTAAGCCAAGGAGATGATATGAAGAGTTTCTTCTGTCACAGGTTTTACGCGCAGTTGGAATGCTCTGCCTGCAATCATTCAGGCGTGAGGAGCTAAGAATCCGATTTTAGTGAAAATCTTAGCGTTGCAAAAGGAGGTACAACAGTGGAGAATGAGCACATGAATGAGACAATGACTATTTCAGTGAATGGAAACGTAAAGAGAGGAATCGGTGTGGCTTTAAGATTCAAGCCTGTCATCAAGATTGATGACAAAGTTGAATGATTCCAGAGGAAGAAAGGGATTTTTCCCCTTTCAACAATGAAAAGCAACATGCATGAAGTGCTCACTCAGGCAAGGCACTACACAAGGTACCAGAAACAGAAAGGTGCGTGACACCCTTTGCCTCATCCCAAGGAGCTCATGGTCTGTTGGGCAGAAAACAGATAAACAACAATAATACAATCTGATAAGAGCAATAATTCAGATGACTAAAATCTATGGGAGAAATCCAAGGGAACATGGTGGGCTCCTCTGGCATCATTCAGAAGAAGTGACTCCAGGCTTAGGGACTCGGGAGGCTTATACTCAGGAAAAAACCCATCTATTGACATCTTGTCCTACAAAATAAAAGTGAATCAGAGGTAGGAACAACATTCAGTCCTGGACACAGGACCCAGATCTAAGACTAGGGTTCTTGTTCCTGCTTATTACACAGGCATGCACACGCACAAGGCGCGGAAAATATCCAGGGCCAGGGGATTGTGTGTTTTCTGAGGATTCATCCTTTTTACAAGCTAAGTGTTTTTGTTTTTCCCAGTTTCTGTTTTCTCTGACCTCTATCCACTAAGCTATCCAATATCAGGGAGCAACTTCTTAAATTTCTGTAAAGAGACTAACATCACTGAGCTCAAAGAAATCAAAGAACTTCAGGATGATCTGGTCTGAGTCATCGTCACCTCCAGTCCTCCAGGATAGTATTTTTGACATAGATCACGTGAAAATCAGAAGTGATGACCCACTACTGCTCAACTGAGTCTTTGCCAGGATTATTTTTGCATCATTTCAGGGGTGTCTACAAACTTGTCAAGAGGAGACCATACATGCCTATTTCCTATAGGTTACCCATTTATTTAGAAGGGATATCAATCAGAGCAAAAGTAAAGTGGCAGCAGAGAGTGGGAGGAAAAGCATCTTTACACATTTTTGCCCTTGCCCCTTCCTTCCTCATGTGTAGAAGCTGACACTGGTCTGTGCAGGAAGGACTCTGCCAGAGTGAAGGAAGATGACCAGTCCTTGCTACGCGACAGATTTTTTATACTTAGAATTACATCTTCCTTTCTTCCAAAAAAAAAAAAAAACAGCAATTATTTATGAATTTCTGGCCATTTTCGTTTTCTTTTGCTGCTATAAGAAATGATCATCACACACTTCGTCATTTATAACAACGCAAACTTATTATCGTACAGTTCTGTTGTGAGAAACAAAACACGGGTCACCCTGGGCTAAAATCAAGTTAAAATCAAGCAGGGCTGCTCTGCTCCTTTCTGGAGAGTCCCAGCAATAATCCATATCCTTGTTTTCTCTAGCTTCTGGAGGGCGCCTGCCTGCCTGCCTTGTTCGCGGTCCCTTCTTTCATCTTCAGAGCACTTCTCTCCAATCTCTGCTTCCGCTGTCACATCTTTGCTGATTCTGACCCTTACGCTTTCCTTTGCTAAGGGTCCTTGTGATTGCACTGAGCCCACCCAGACGACCTAGGATCATCTTGGCATCTCAAGATCCTTGGTCACATCATCAAAGTCCTTTTGCCATGCCACACTAGTAGGTTATGGGGAATGGGCCGTGGGCACCTTTGACAAAGGCGGGGGCGTTATTCACCTACCACACTGAGTAAGGAGCTGTTTACAAGGTTTTGGCTCTCTTGCTTCTTGCATCAAACTCTACTCCAGGAAGAACACATCTCCATCTTTTAGCCAACCCTGGACAACATCTCAGACTCCAGTTTGTACAGGCTTTAGAAAGCCAGACTCTTAGCAACCACCAAATGAGTGTTTCAGCTAAGATACCCAAGTCTTTAGAGGAAGGATGCAGATATGATTGATAAGGTGCTAAAAGTTAGCATGTCTGCACCATTAGCTTCTGTGTAAGTTTCTTATAGCTCCAGCAGAGCATTGCATATTCCTCCTGCGGGGTAGGCACATAGTAACTTTAATCTTTATTGAAAGAGTTAACGAGCCTGTTACAAAAATAGGTGCAATCTGATATGCCAGTATTTTTGCATGGCGGGATCAAAATTAATTTAAAATTTAAAAATAAAAGGGTTCTAGTCAGACAGGAGGGACATAAAAACACTCAAAATTGGATAGAAATTTCATTTTAGTCCTCCAAACAGCTCAGAAAACAAAGACAAAAAAGCAAGTGAAACCAACTATTTATAATGAGCTCCCACTTTTTACAGTATGTGTTACATTTGTTATATGTTACGTATACATTTACTTGAACACTTGACAGTAATAAGTGAAGTTAAAGCATTTTAAGGCAAATCGACCCACTTTCCAGGCACAGCAAATATAGTCTGTGAAACTAGACGTAGTAATTCAGTGTTATTAAATAACACATTTTATCTTTTGTTTGCCACCTGCTCCCACTCTTTCCTAAAACAAACTTGGCAACCATACCTTGCTCATTTCGTTTCATTATCTATGAAAGCAAAATCTCATTCATAATCTCCATGTCCTACAAATCACTTGTAAATCTGGGGTGGGTAGGCACAAATTCATTTTCACCCACATAATTTAAGGTTTTGTGGGGGCTTTTTTGTATTGTTTTGGGGTTTTTTGTTTTTTGTTTTTGCCCAACAGTCAGTAATAATAATAAATAATGTTTAAAGTTTTCCCTAACCCCTGCATCTCATGCTAGATGAAGAAGCAGTAGCCCTTGTCCCCACCACCAATCATTTCTGGATCGAAAAGTGTCTTAGTTCTGTAATCTCAAGGAAAAACTCATTTTCTTATGCACTTTTAAAATTAATAGTCTATAATGCATTCTCTTTATGAGTGCGAGAGAATAGAATACAAAAACAAATGCTTATTTGTTCTTTCTGCTGAAATTGTCTAATGTTAGAAGAAGAAACTTTGCTTTCCACAGAAAATACTGGCTTCCCCATTAGCCATCTGCTAGATGGTGGGAATGTTCTGTGTGGCTTTCTCAGCTGGAACATTTGGGAAATGAATACATTGTTGCAAGAACTCACATTGTTGGCCATAATGTTTGTGATAATGTTGTTGACTTACCAGATGTCCTGGAAATTCCTGGGGTGGAAGTATTTCCAGTCGTTCCAAACCCCTCCGTTTCACTGCAGAATGGTGTTTGGTATGTATGACTTCAGCTATTTCTCATGGCTTAGCATGGTATTTTTCATCCGGTCATTCTGTAGACTGAAACAAGATGGAAAAGGATTCCACTGGACTTCTCACGTTCTTCCAAACTGCCCTGTTCCTCAGGGCGTTACAGACCTGTAATTTGCCATTTTTCAAAATAACTCTTTCTCCAACCCCAACTATATACATCTATCTCTATGTAAGATTAAATAGAATGACCTTATTTGTATGTGTCTCCAGCTGGTAGAAAAGCAACAAAGTCTAACAGTTGAATGCTTTGCTCACTCATTATGCCTAAGGAGTTTGTTTGAAATGTGAATCACCTCTGTTTTCAGCCCTGGCCTTCCCTTTTGAAATGAGATTAATGAAGTGATGAATAAAGAGAAAAGTCACACTCTGGCATGAAAATAGATTAGACTTCTTCTTTTGCAAATGGAATTATCTCTTACAGATCCACTTCTCTACCTATTTGCCTTTCATTTAAAGCAACAGAATTCTCTGACCAGAGTGAGGACTTACTCTAAGTGGGAATCCATTTTAATATTCCACACAATCTTGACCTTCGTGCCAATCACACATGGCTGTATTTATTTGCCAAATGATACTACCTGATTCATTTTTTTATAATAATATTTTTTATTATATTATGTTAGTCACCATACAGTACATCCCTGGTTTTTTGATGTAAAGTTCGATGATTCATTAGTTGCATATAGCACCCAGTGCACCATGCAATACGTGCCCTCCTTACTACCCATCACCAGTCTATCCCATTCCCCCACCCCCTTCCCTCTGAAGCCCTTTTGTTTCTCAGAGACCATAGTCTCTCATGCTTCATTCCCCCTTCTGATTACCCCCCTTTCTTTATTACTTTCTTCTCCTACCGATCTTCCTAGTTCTTATGTTCCATAGATGAGAGAAACCATATAATTGTCTTTCTCTGCTTGACTTATTTCACTTAGCATTATCTCCTCCAGTGCTGTCCAGGATTCATTTTTATCCCTTACTTCTATCAAAAGGAGACACTGTAAAGGTTTACATCTCCAAAGATTTTTAAAGGCAACTTAATTTATATTCGAGTACCCTATTCCACCACATCATTCCAGTTTCGTTTGTTCCTTGGAGCTTACATGGTGTCAAGACAAAGGGGTGGCCTATCTGGTCTCGTGTCACTCATCTTTACAAGCACCCAATGGCTATCCATCATCCATCTCAGTGCTGTGCCATCAGCTACGCCACAGAGACAACCCTGTCCCAGTGGCCCCTTCAGCCCTGCTCGTTCTTTCTGTTGTCTGTGGACATGGGAACAGCTGATGAGCTGTCTGGGGCATGTCCTGTCAGACACAGCCCTCCCTTCACTGGGCTTTTCCATTTTGGGGGGGTCTCCATTGAGAAAGTTGACATACTCGTTTTCCCCTTAGGTCTCATATCCTCTTGCTCCGTGGCTCTGCCTCCACAGTGCTCCTTCCACAAACAAAGCCAGGTCCCTCCCCAACTGGCGGGCACACTGTGGTCTCTGTTCTCCCTTCACCTTCCTTCCTCTTCATTCCACCTTGAGGCATCCATACTCTGGAGGGCATTGCCTCTACTAAAACAATCTCCTAAAAGGAACCTTTTGGAGAATAACCCGTGTAGGACCTTTGTCCCCCTCTATCCCTCCCTTGAGGCGAGAATTACAAAGCCAGCTATCTGCTTGAATGCTGGAAGGGAAGAGGGAGCAAGGAAACAGGAGAAGACATTGAAAAGCATCCATTGATACCGTGCCAACCCCTAGCTAGAAACAGAAGAGAGAGATAAACAGAAGAGAAGGCCAAAATGGAGGACAGAGTATCAATAACTTTTTTTTTTCTGATACTCTGAGAATTCTCTCCAACCGCCTTTGATAGAGCTTGGTATCCATATGACACACCTCCACACTTCCTCATTCCGCCCACCGCTCCACGTGCAAGCACCCTCATATTTCCAACATTGAATTTGATAATTGCCGAGAGTTATTCAATCTATGAATAAATGAATAAATAAATACAAACTGGTGACTGATAAAACATTATCCACCATCTCATAGTCCTTTAACACGGTATGCTCTTCCAATGGAAAGTTTGTTTGCTTTTTTTAATTAGCAAGTGCCATCTACTTCGAGAATATCCCCATAAGGCAGAAAAATCATAGAAATGCAGGGCTGAAAAAACTTGATCTAATCCAGTGGTTTTCAAGCTTGACTATACCTGTTTCACCTGGGGAGATTTCACAAATACATATGTAATCCATCCTACCCCAGGCTAATGGATTTAGGTAAATCCCAATCACTGATATTTTTAAAAGCTCCCTGGGTGTTTCTAACACACTGGAGGTGGAGAACCTCCCCCATTTACACAGGTGAGTAGTCATTTATCCAAGACGCATCATCGCAAGTGAAAAAGCAACGGTTGACAACTGCTTCCCCTGACCCGTTGTCGTCCATTCTTTCCTCCACACCCCCACTAAATCCCAACATTATAAACCATCTCCCCGTGTCCAAAAGAGGTTCTGCTCCAGTTTATTTCAATGCTGAAGACAACACATTAGAATAGTATCAAATTTCATTCTCGTGGTTGTCTCACTTCAAAAGCTGTAACATTCATTCCCATTTCCCCAAAGAGTTACTCCACAGCCCCCAACCCCACCCGGTCCACATGTTTGATAAATGTTAAACAACACCTTTATGAGATGGCATTCCATTCTAGAGTGACATTTAAAAGCTCTGAAGTTTAATTGCTGGGGATAACCATCGATCATTGCTGGGATGCCCCTGGGACAGTGGACTTTGAGGTATGCCATCCATCTCCTGGCGATATTGTGGCTGGCTGCCTTCCCCTCTTCATCACCGGTTGATGGGGCTGATGGAGATCGCTGCCGCACTTTGAAAGTGCCTTCCATTCCCTCACCTGCTCTGCATGACTACTGAACTGAGCTGTGTTGTGACAGTCTGCCTGCTCTTCCCTGTTCAGATTAATGAATACAGCTTTAGCTGTTAATTCAAAGCTAGTCAAGCTTGTATCCAACAATTAGAGACCAATTTTCATATTCAGCGCGAGTGTATGTGTGGAAGGGTGTGGGAGCGGAGTGCAATTTGGCGTGATTCTTTACATCTAGGGGGAGCGTGAAGAAGGAAGAGTAGGGGATCCTGAAGACAGTAGCGGCAACTCTCACTGGTCTGGCTACAAAAAACCGTTTCAAGCCTCCATGTCTTCACCAGCTACAATGCTGCGACCCTGGGGGTTTGAGCTTCCTGCCCTGCAGCTAGACTGCAATCCATCAAAAATAACAAGCACACGGAAGGCCCCTGTGCACTCCTGCCTTCGAGGAGGGTCAGCAGCTAAGCCGGTCTTTGAAGGCGCTTTAGGATCAGAGCCCCACATCTCCCACTCCTCTTTTCCTCCCTCCACAATAAGAAATGAAATGCTTACTTGTACACAGAATTATGTAAGGGACCCCATCTGCCCCCTTCCAGGGTCATCCAGGGCAACGGAAACGGAATACTCAAATTCTCAACCCTGAAATGTCCTCCCCAGTACAGCAAGGGCTACAAATGCTCTGTCTTGCACGGAAAAGCTGTCTATGGACCCCAGGTGCCAAACACTGTCAAGATGCACTCCTGCCAGAATTTCTATTTACAGAAAGGAGAACACAGGAACTGCCAGAGCATTCCTGCCCCTGGTTACTGATGATACAGGTGGTTCAGAGGAGCACATGCCCATCCACGGTAAGCTACACCTTTGCCCTGGGAACAGAGTTCTCTCCCGAGTCACTCTGACTGATCTTGTTTTTCAGGCCGGCGGGCCTGGGGCTGGAGCACAGTACATAGCAGCAGGCGGCAGTAGGCAATGTTGATAAAGTCTAGTTATTTGCCTTATTGACTATCTTTTCGCTCTGCTGCAGTATTTAGCAGTTGTCTCTGGCATCAGACTAGCTCGGCTACGCAAGGAAGGATCAATAATGGAATTGTTGTCCCTTTCGAAGCAGTGCACCCATGAGGACCACGTGGAGATGGTACCAGTGTACAGTTCACGTATCTCCACCCGCAGGTGAAAGGCAGCCAGGCAGTCAGAAGCAGCACATGCTATAACCCCTTCTCCAGGCCTCCATGAGGCTCAAATGTTTGAATGAAGTCTCTGCTGCTTTTAAGGGGTGTCAATTATTTTGTCCAAAAACTAGTGATCAAAAAGACCTAACTTATAGAACTGATGCTGGCAATAAATGAGATAAATGAAAAGCATTTAGCGTGGTGTCTAGTACATAGGTTGAACTTAATAAATGATACAGTGGAAAACATATCAAAAATGGGTCCTGTCTCCCTGCGAGTTTACACCGAATTGGGAACACATACAATAACAGAGCAAATAAATAAATGGTTATAGATTGAGTAAGGGCTCACAATGATGGAAGAAACAGTGACTCTGACAGAGAATGATCAGGAACAAGGGCACTGCTTTGGATAGGGTGGTCAGGGGGAGCCACTCTGAGGAGGGGACTCTCAAGCTGCGACCAGACAAGAAGCAAGAAGAGCGGGGTGCATGGCAGGCCAAGCACAGGGAACAGAAACCACAAGCACTATGAGCCAGCAAAGAGAGGAGAGTGGCTGAAACATGGACATCCAAGGGAGAGAACGGGGTGAAGGGAGGTGGGACAATTTTGATTGTGCTTCAAGTTCTTGTTCCTCCAAGTGTGGTCCTGGCATCACCTGGCGCTCGTTGGAAATGCAGAAACTCAGGCACCACCCCAGACTACCCATCCAGAATCCGCATTTTAGCAAGATCCCTGGACGATGCCTTTGCACACTATGAGATTAAGAACACTGGCTTAGGAAGCCACTGAAAAGTTTAGGCAGCACAGTGGTGTGATGTGCTTTGTATTTTTAAAAGATTCACTCCTGATGCTATGGTGAAAATGGATTAGGGGAAAGAGAGCGTATTCTTACTGCTATTTATGATTACCTTCGAAGTCGCCTGCCTAGCTTACTGTTCCTTCTCCTTCCGAGGGAGGGTCCTGCTGTAATCTGGCCATTTTCCACCTGATGTCCAGCCCAGTGGCTACTGCCCTGCTCTAAGCTGATGCACTGCTCAGCGCCACTGTCCCCCTGCCTTGTATATTCAAGTGTCAGCTGTTCTTGTGTTCCCCAGATCTCAGCTCTGCCCACCACACCAGGAAGCCCACCCTCTTACATCCTGATGAACCCCCTCGGGGGCTGGAGACAGGCCTGCCTTTGGTCCTGCACCCCACACCTTCAGCTGGCTCCCTGCAAGGCCGGGTCTCTACCTCAGAGGTGGCCCCCGGTCACATCCACCTGCTCCCGCTGCGTGCCCCCTTCCACATTCCAGGAGTTCAGAGGCCAAGTGAAAAGTGAGTATTCCCAGCCACTATAATTAGATTCCAAAGAGGAGAAGGGACTTCATAAGTAAATGCTAACCATCTTCACAGTAAAAAAAATAATAATAATAAAACTTTTTTAATCGGTTGTTGGGGGGAGCTGTTAATGAGCTAACCACTTTTAATTCAATATTTGACAGTAATTGCAACAGAATTACCTTTAACAAGAACCTCTATGGGTTTTTAGCAGTCAGATGAGGTAACAGAACAGTTCTGTTAAGGAACTGAAATATAATCAAAGGAGCCTTCATGTCTGTTGCTGAATTTGAGTGACAAGACTACCAACAGTAAGCCCCAAAGATGGCTAATACCGGTTGTCTAGAAAAAGAAACACAAGATGGCCCTGTGCTCCGTGGAGAAGAGTCTAAATGCCCGGGCTGGTGGGGCAGGCATGTTGTTGAGGATGGACGAGATCTCGCTCAGCTAGAAGCTATCAAGGAGGCCGGGCGCCCAGGGCCAAGAACGTGAAAGTTCACCGGTAACTCTGGCAGCAACACTGCGAGTACACTGAATCCCTCCGATTCCGTGGCAGCGGTGAACATGATTTCCCGTCACCCCGGGGGTGCTCTGGAGAGCAGGCACCGTCCACGTTGGTGCTCAGCACCCTTCTCTCGGAATGGCAGCGTAAAGCAGCCCTTCTATTAGCAGAGCTGAATCGGACCTGTGAAATGAGGGCAACATTCAAAGAGGGGTGTTTATCTGAGAGACAGAGGAGAGCCGGTGAGAACACAGTGAGGGTTTAATCAGGTCGCGCTGCATTTCATCCTCGGGAGATCTGAGTGAGGCCGCCGGGAACACCACAGAGGCATGGCTTCAAAATTGTTTTCATTACGCACTTTCTTGAAACCCTCTGAAGAAGTTCACCTTTCTCACCTCAAATGGCTATGTCATCACCTTTATTTCTGCTCTGACTCTGGCTCTAATGGATTTTCTGAGCTTCTAGCTTTGAAATCATCTAGAAAGACAGCCTCACCTGAGTACCACAGCTGTTACTCAGATCAAATGTCATCCATCCTCAGGGACAGCTTTAACCTCAGAATGATGTTCACATTTGGGGGTTTAAAATCAAGCAAACAGAGTCTATATATTTTTGATGGTCTCTAAAAGAAGCTTCAGGAAGACGACTCTTCTATTTTCTCTCAATTTGACAATATATCTGTTACAAAACAAATAAAGGAAGTCAAAATGACATTTTATACGGTATCTTTGGGGGGAAATAATGTTAGAAGAAAAAAAAATCGCTAACCAAATATTCACATTGCTTTATAAGGGAAAAGAACCTTTGGATACAAAGTTCATATTTGACAGGTAATGTGACAATAAAAGGGGGAGAAACATGAATTAAAATGCAATGAAAAGTTCATACTCTCCGTGCACAGAAAAATAAGTGAATGTCCTTAAATTGATCAGCTCTCCAGCTGGGAGAAGGCTCCAGATGATTGATGGATGCGTGATGGTTTTTCTTTTACATAGATGTTGAACCATAGTGAGGAGATTAATTGGAGGTGCTTTTTTAAGAGAATTCATAAACGCATTTGTAATGCACTGTGCTTTGCGTAGAGTAGAAACTTAAAAGTGCTTTTACAATTAATCCAAAACCAAGGGAGAGGCTGATGGTGGAGAACTAGGGATCCTACATATTTAGGGTGAAGAAAAAAAATGCTCTGAACATTGGAATTCATTGGGAAGCTAAACGTAAAGGTGATGGCAGAGGGCAAAGCCAAAGGTGGTGGCTACACCCTGGGGGAAGAGCCAGTAATGGGTCATCACAGCCACAAACCACTCAGCGAGTTCTCAAATTCTCATCGATAAAACCCGGGAGACCCACCGGCTTTCATGCAGCAGAAAGACAGAGGCTTTTTCAGAATCTGATTACGTGCATAAATGTAATTCCCCAAACTGACTACTCATGAAAATCATGTGAGAAGCTTCTGAGAGAAGAGATTCTAGGGTTCCCCTGACACTCATGGAATCAAAATCCCTAACTGGACCCCAGGATATTTCCTAGAATTGAGAAACTCTGTTTCTTTTTTCAGCTGAATCAGCATGGTTTTAGACCCATGGTTGAGTACAAGGTATGGGGCCCCCATTTTAGTGATGAAACATTTGGGAAGATCACTGTTTGTAGTTGTAGCATCTGCTACTATTGCTAAATGAGCAACTTAGCATGCATAGCCCTGAGGTCAGCAGCTGGGAATCACTGATAGGGAACATGAGCGTTGTGGGGCAAGTACTATGTTCACCACTGTTTTCCCAGACCCTAACACCGTGCCTGATATATAATGGGTGATCGTGAAACATTCAACTAATTAGGGAATCAGAAGACCTCCAAATTATTGTCTCTCTTTCAGGTACGAGAGAAGATTCAGGAATACTATATCCAGTGGATTGCAAAGATCAGAGTGGAGAGCACATCATAGCAAAGTTTTATAATCGCAGAAAAACTGGACCCAGGAATCTTGCCCACCTTGACCTTTGAGACCTTTGTGATTATTCCTTTGTATCTTGTGCTTATCCCAGTGACAGGTTCACAAGAGGTGAACAATAAATGTACAATAAATAACATTTGTTCAACAAATCAACATATCCTTTCTTAGGGTCATTAGGAGAAGTCAGATTCATCAGTTATGAGGAAAACTTAGGGGGACCTCTTCCAATTATCTTCAAAATAAAAACACACTAAAGAGAAACTATGACTATATCTAAGCTATATGAATGTCATTAATTTACATGATTCTTAGATCAAGAGAAAGCTATTTTAAGTTACTTAAACGGTTAATTTATTTTATCATTTTTTATTAAATCAATAGAAATGAAGGTGTATGAAACCTCAAGGAGTCTCTCCATCATATCCACCATGATTCACCCATTTCTGTGGATTTGCCAGCCACAGCGACAGGTAGAATCGTATCTCAGGATTTCTGACAGCCTTCACTACCTCTGGTCCCTCCCTAGCTACATGTCAGATGTGAGCATAAGTGCTGTCGCCAACTTCTGCATTATCATCTTAGGAATGAAGCTGCCTATCTATGCCTCCCTCTATTTTCCCTTTCCACTGGCTGCCATGTGGACACGGCAGTGACCCAGACACAGACACCACCGTGAATGCTGGTAGAGCCATGTGATGGAAGGAACCTAGGTCCTTGAATGACTGTCATGAGCAAACCCTGCCCCAGAAGCCTAAACTGCTGGCCTTTGGACTGTTATGTGAAAAAGCAATAACTTCCTTACTTGAGTCCCTGTATTTGTGATTTCTTTTTTTCAGAAATTTAGCTAATGCCTAAATTTTATACTCCTTATTCTAAAGTTCTGGGATTTCATTTATATCCAATAGGCAAAACATCGAATGGTTTGTCTACAGTGGGTATACCAGTAGCAAGTTTTCCCTCAACAGGCTTTGTATGGATTAAAGCAAGTACTCTCCTTTGTTATTCTACACAGATGACAACCACCGACAGAAAATATTCTCAAGACAACTGTGCCAAGTAGTGAAAAATGGTGCGACCACAAAGCTAAAAATATTATGATACACAGTATTTTTTGACCTAGATATATCATCTGAAGGTGCATTTTGTTCGGCATACTTTACACACATTCCCAGTGACAAGAAACAATATTTGTGAGTTTATTTCTGGGCATGTGCATAGAGCTAATTAGCAAACTCCCAACTTACCGTGCATGCAAATTTCAAAGTTCAAGAAGTGGCAATTTACTCACATCGACCTTAGGCAGCTTTTATTGTTTTGTCAGATCTGCTTACTTAAATGCATAAATTAACTACTATGTGTTGTACCCACGTAGAAATATGGCAGGATTCCTTGGGAGAAGTGAAAATTAAAATGTCAGAAAGAAAAAAGCTTTGCCATCTCACCCTTAAAGGTGCGCCATGGGAAGAATGTCAGCTTTTGGAGATGCGTTGGCTGCCAGGCCAAGTGTGGCAACAAAATCTGGTGCTTCTCCTAGGCCACCCCTCCTGACACACACACTTACTCTTGGCACAGGGGAAGTCTATATGCTGGGCACTGAGGACACCCAAGCTTCAGGGAAACGGTCAAGCACAGAGCTCACCTCTCCTTTTCCCAGCGTTTCATGTAACATTTTAGGACCAAAAATGGATTCAAGATTCTCAGGTCAAGGTTACTTTGTTTTTCCACATAGAACAGACTTCTTAATTTTTTTTTTTTTTTTTTTTTTGTCTGAATGGTTTACACGTTCCTGGTGGAAGGCTAAATTTTCTTTGCTCTGCCTCCTTTATGACAGACACTATCCCCTATTTTAAAAGATAAAGATTACCCCCCACAGTACTCGGTGAAATTGCTTGGTACCATACTTATTCACTTAATATACTTCAATGCTTTGCTTAAGACTACTACTATAAGAATACTTATACCTGTATTACTTGAGATTGTTCAACGGCTGCCACGATGTATTTTAAGTGACTCAGGTATCCTTGCAGGCGATGAACAGGCTTCTCCAACAACATCTGGCACTTCAAGATGGCGCAAATATGTGTGTCACGTGCACATACACGCACACACGCGTGCGCATACACACTTACCCTTGGCAAGACTGAATGGGTCAGCAGACATAACAAAGCACTTTGTTTTAGGTTGAAATTTTAACTCAGCGTGGCAAAGCTGGTTACCTTTTACAAGCTGGTCAGAAGTTTCACCAGCCAGAAACTTGGCTCTGACCAAGTTTTTATTAATAAAAACAAGAAAATGGGTAAATTGTTACTGAATAAGGTTTACTTTTGGTAGATATATTTTTTAAAAGATAGTGGGCCTTCTGGGCAGTGGGAAATAATTAAGTTCCTCGATGCTTAAAATTAAGATAAATCTATCATTTTCTCCAGAGATATTAATATTGTATCCCAAGATAACTTAAACAATTTCTTGGTAATACCATCAAACTATCAAATGGTATAATCAGGGATAGTTCTGCTCATCTTCCATCTCGACTTAATTTTTCCAATAGAGCAGATGTCAAAGGGAAAAGAAATCCCTCCTAATTTCTAAACATTTGCTACTTACAGAAATAATGAAAATGGAACCTCTGTCCACTATGTCCTGAACACTTTTCTTTGTCAAAAAAAAAAAAAAAGAGAGAGAGAGAAAGAAAATCCTCATTACTTCCCATTCAACTTTCCCTTATTTCTTAATTCTAAACACTTGAAGCACATTTTTGACTGACTAGTTCCCACCCTACCCACACTGCCATGGGCGGTTTAAAGGAACATAAAAGGGAGAGGATGTGGCATCATATTCCATTGTCACTGTGGCCCTCTGCACCGAGCCCAGCCATCTGAAAGAGATCCACATCTCTGGGTCTTACATTGAGTGTTTACTTTTTATCATTTCAAAGTGCTTCTCTCTGATAACACTCCTGTCAAATTTATGAATAAGTCTGGAAATTTTCAAGATAAGCCGAAATTGGTCTTATTTGTTGGCTTCTGACTCAAATTCCCTCTACCTCTTTGGGGAAGAAGCTACTGATTTTAGAACCCAACTGCCGTATGTTTCTTTGCCCCAGCTCGAGCTGTAAATCACACTTGGTTTCACAGATTTGATAAAGCCTGTGAGCTTATAATGTCCCTGCCAGAACGAGCCAAGAGTTACTTCCTGGGGAATGAAGCCAGTCGGCAGCCCTTCCAGCCACATAAATATGACCCTATTAGGTAGAAGTCAGTGGGCCTGTCTAAAGGTGGGGATTTGCGCAAACAGCTCCACAAAGTAGCATGATCAAGGTGATAAGAGAAATTTCCTAAAACGACAAGGGGAGAGAAAACAACAGAGAGTTCTGTGTTGATTTTTGTCGTCTGCCCTTCAACTCTGCTTGGATTCTGCAGCAAGTAAGATTTCCTACCAATACATGACCTGTTTCTATATAAAAACATGAGCTTATCCACTAATACAGCCCCTCTCTCACACCTGAGATCCCACATCCCATCACAAGCTGCTGTTTCGAAAAGCGAGAGCACAAAGACTTGGACAGGTTCTGGCAGTGGTGGGGAGAGGAGCAGGGAGTTATAAAAATTCAGATATCAGGTTTACACACTTCCTGTCTTTCCATAAAAGACACTTAGTGCCCTTGAGGGTGCGGGTGAAGACCAAGGGTGATGGCAGAGAAGAATTATGTTGTCGCACTGAAATATATTTTACCCATGAATAAAAAGGGAATATATAATAGAACTTATAATGGCTTATTATCACAAGAACCGCCTTGCTCAGTTGGCTCTTATTTGACTCTATCAAAGACCATCTGTAACATGGAAACACATTGTTTGAATATTCACTCGATATTTAATTCACACACTATATGCTACCCACACACACACACACACACACATACTACATGCATTTGCTTTTAATATTACTGACACAGAGAACATGACTGCCTGGTCCGGGGGAGGACAGGGAGAGCGTAGACAAGCATTCAAAATCCAAAAGACAAAGGAAGCTTGGATTTTTTTTTAATCCAACATAGATGTATTTTATTCTAGTTTATCCCCAAATAAGAGGGGGGAGGGTTTATAATTTACTATAGGCATGAGTCAGTGTTTGCAAGTCGTCGATAATAAAGTCTGAGAATAAAGGACTGTCTGCTTGAAGTACTAAGACCTCAATGTTAAACAAACTTGAATAAATGATGACGCGTTGTTTTTATTCTCTAACATTGTCTTGAACAAAGTAAAATTTTAAGACATAAATATCTAAAACTCTGACAGGAGCCCTAAAGATCGAATAGTGCAACACTATCATTTTATTGATAGGCAAATGGAGACCCACAGGGGTTGGGATTCCTAACATTGCACAAATAATTGCTGTGGGATGCAGAAATGATTAGTCATAGAAAGGGGTTGAGATCACACGCGGCATGACTTCCCACTTTGTGACACAGGAGCTGGGCTCAGACTCATGCCTGTGCTGTGCGGCTCTCTTTGTTCAGGGGCTCCAGGAAAAGTGAATATGTGATTAAGATCGATTTTTCATCGAGGCCCTGAAAAGGCTTTCCTGCCAGGGAGAATTTGCTTTCACGTTTCTCTCTCCACATGGTCTTAACAAATTAACGGATGAGACAGAGATTAAAATATCTCAAATTAGACACTAAATCCTGTGAATTGTTTTCACTCTATAATTAGAATAAAAACCAAAATTGAGAACCTGCCAGTTCCCAGAGCTTTTCAGGTCTTCACAAAAGGGGAACTCACTGTCTCTTCATCTTTTTATTAGGGACAAAACCCACTGAATGAGCATCGCCAGCTTCGGGGAGACAGTAATGGGCTGCATTTCACCACGTGCAGGCCTCCTGCAAAGAGTTCAATTATCCAGCCACTGGAAGGAGACACTGCAAAACAAATTCAGCGGGCGCTGGTGGACTGAGTCCCCTCGTCTCATCCTCAGTAAGCTGACGGGTGCAACCGTGTCCCTTGACAGCCAGCATTGTACCAAGTTGCTCGAAAAGTCCATGCTCTGAAGCTGTCATCGAAGGCACACCTGCTCTGGCAGCACCTCCTACAAGCCATCCCCTTCCTAGAAGGACCCCTTGAGGGGATAACAGAAACCTGCTGCAAATGGGAACAGCCATGTCAACGCAGAGAATAAACAGAAGGGATGATACGGTTCCCTCCTGTGTTCTTCCCACACCATGTGCCCAGTGAAACGCAGGAAGTTGGGAACAAGATGAACACAGTACTGACGGCCATTCCGGGAGAGCTTTGGTGTATACTCCCACAGGAGCCATGCCAGCAGAAGGGTCCTGAGGAAGCGCCAGTGCAAACTCCATTTTCTGGAGTGGACTAACCAATCCCCAAATGCCTCACTTTATCTCTATGCTGTACCTGCTTCAAAGGGTTATTCTTGGGGCTCCAGGGAAGAGTATGGTGACAGAGAACTTCTCTGGCTGCCTGCCACCAAATAAGTGGGAAAGGCAGAAAAACAAATTCCTTCTTCCTTCTTTTTACAGATTTTATTTATTTATCTTAGAGACTGAGAGAGAGAGCACAAGCAGGGGGAGGAGTAGAGGGAGAAGGACAAACAGACTCCCCACTGAGTGTGGAGCCCAACGTGGGGCTCGATTCCATGACCAGAGATCATGTCCTGAGCTGAAATCAAGAGTTGGACACTCAACTAACTGAGTCACCCAGGTGCCCCAACAAATTCCTTCTTTTAGTCAGCATACAACATCATTTAAAGCCCATCCCTACTGGCATTGCCCTAACAGCTCATATCTGGAGACACCTGAGAGCATGCAATCAAATCTTGACAAGGTCAGCTGGAGCTACCACTTTCAGACCTTGTGAATTTCTAAGCTCACGTACCCTGGCAGATTACAGAAATATTTCTTTGGGGTAGTCATTATTTCTACATTTCTGTGGCATTTTACAGTTTGCAAACAGTTTTTACATGTGTCACATTATATAATCTTCACAACATCACAAACTATCAAATTTTTTAAAGGTTTAATTTTCAAGTAATCTCTACAGTCAACTTGGGGCTCAAACTTACAACCCTGAGATCAAGAGTCCTACGCTCTACTGACTGAGCCAGTCAGGTGTCCCAGAAACTATCAGTTTTACAGAAAATACTGAGGTTCATAAAATTTAAGTGGCTTGCCACACCTCACACAACTGGGAAAAAAGAGACATAACTGACCGCATGCAATGGACTTTTGCCATGTTTGCTCATCAGCACTAGCGGGGTTCACTATTACGTGTTTGATAGAAGGCATGGCCCAGTTCCCATCTCTGTGCACCACAGTGAAGTCACTGGACGTTATATATGTACAAATGTACCATACATAACAATGTCCATTGCAAAGCTTATTAAGAAATTCCTTACCCTTGGGGCGCCTGGGTGGCTCAGTCGTTAAGCATCTGCCTTCAGCTCAGGGCGTGATCCTGGCATTCCAGGATCGAGCCTCACATCAGGCTCCTCCACTGGGAGCTTGCTTCTTCCTCTCCCACTCCCCCTGCTTGTGTTCCCTCTCTCACTGGCTGTCTCTCTCTCTGTCGAATAGATGAATAAAAAATCTTAAAAAAAAAAGAAAAGAAAAGAAATTCCTTACCCAGTCAGCTATTCCCTCTGATTATTGCTGTATTCCTCCCTCACTATTTCTCTCTGGTCAAAGCCCTATCTCTCACAATCGTTTAAGTAAATGTCTACACTCACAGATATCAAAGAAGCAGAAAGGGATTGATCTTCTCCCAGTTCTCTGGGATTAGGGTGCAAGCCCATGACACAGACTTTGCTGATCACAGGTTCCTCCTTTGGTCTCTAAAACTTGAGGGAGGAATGAAAGGCAAAGGGAGCATCCTGTGGCACCCCGAGCAAGTGGAGAGCTCTATGCCCAGCACAGTGGTAGTGAGGGTTAGGTGAGGAAACCTCCAAGCATGGAGATGAAACCACCCAGCTGCCTGGAGCCCAGGTTCTCCCAGCTACTCTTCATTGTGTGAGCTACCCAACAGCCCTTCAACAATCCCATCTGCTAAGTTAGCCAGGGTCAGTTTCTGCTGTTTGCAATGAAGAACCCTGCGTGACACACCCAACTGTCCAATTTTAACATCAGTGGTTTTTCCAACACCCTCAGCCTCTTATAATAATTCATTCGATACTCGATAAGGCTCTAAATACCTAACATACCCTTTCCTAAAAATCAGAAAAACTAGTGTCTCATACTCAGGAGTCTAACCTGAAGTCTGTATACATTAATTTTTTGTCCTTCGGCATTACATAATATGGAGTTAATCTAAAAAGAGGCTAGAAGGACCAGTTATTGCCTTTTTTTGCTAAAACTGTCCAGGACCACTCCAACATATAGCAAGTGCCTCCCTCCTGGAACTCATACCACTTCATGTGGATAGCATCATTTGGCAAGCAGCCACCTACTGTCTTATAGCAATTCCTGCAGTAGTATAGTATCTTCAACATATCCTTAAATTTGGCTCTTAAATGTTTCATATACTACTATCCTTTTTTTTTTTTTTACAATGAGAATTATGGCAAACTGGAAGAAGGCAGGGACTGGATACTAAATTCATAGCCTGTGCCTATAAAAGGTACCTACTCCTCTATAAATTTGATGCAAAAATGTTTCTTCTAATTTGAGACTAACCAATTATTCTACGTTTCCTTCTATACCTTGCAACCTCTTTTTATATGCTCTCGTCTGCTAGTGCAGTAACATACACAGTAGATGAAAATCAGTGGTCAATTGTCTCAGAAAAGATCTCTGACATCAATGACTGCCCAGTATTATTGAAGCAGCATTTGACATGATGTAGCCAAAGAGAAGGACTCTAGAAAAAGGATGGCAACAATTATAGGTTGGATAGGGATCCTTATAATAGGATTATGTTAAATACCAATACACACACACACACACACAATATTTATGCATCTGAAATACTCAATGACTTCACATTTTGTATGAAGAGATCCTTTCCTCCTTGTCTCCCTGCTCCTGCTTAAAAGAACAGAACTCATACACAAAGAAGCTCCTGGTAATTGTCATTTCTGCCACAGACCCAATCTTCCCTAGTCATAATTATATCTAAAAACAAAGCAAAACAAAACAAAACAAGCCTCTGGTAAATGCAGGCAGAAGGATTAGAGGGAGAACCGCTAGTGGGAAACTGGTGATGGTACATGCATATTTTAAAAACATTTCTTTCAACTGCCAGTCGCCTTGTCTAATCAGGTTACCTCTATTCTGAAGGAGCAAATATCAAAGTCAAGATGGAATATAAATGCAACATTATAATATATGGCATGTAGAATGAAGATATGGCAAAGGTTGACATTGATGATGATTAAACCATTTGGGATTTGGTCTTAGAGACATGAGGATGGAATCCATAATCACCAGCCCTCCTCTCCTCTTTATACAGTACCAGCTAATATATAGCGGCTTCATAATTACCTACTAAAAGATAGGTGGGGAGTTCATTAACCACGCTAATTACAAGAACAATTTACGCTAAATCANTAAAAAAAAAGAAGGATAGAGGGAGAACCGCTAGTGGGAAACTGGTGATGGTACATGCATATTTTAAAAACATTTCTTTCAACTGCCAGTCGCCTTGTCTAATCAGGTTACCTCTATTCTGAAGGAGCAAATATCAANAACTGCCAGTCGCCTTGTCTAATCAGGTTACCTCTATTCTGAAGGAGCAAATATCAAAGTCAAGATGGAATATAAATGCAACATTATAATATATGGCATGTAGAATGAAGATATGGCAAAGGTTGACATTGATGATGATTAAACCATTTGGGATTTGGACTTAGAGACATGAGGATGGAATCCATAATCACCAGCCCTCCTCTCCTCTTTATACAGTACCAGCTAATATATAGCGGCTTCATAATTACCTACTAAAAGATAGGTGGGGAGTTCATTAACCACGCTAATTACAAGAACAATTTACGCTAAATCATCAGCAGGAATGTTAAAAACACTCCTTGAAAACCAAAACAATGTAAAACCGACCTGAGCGGGTGCAGAACATCTATTCTCTAGGGCAGGAGAAAAGAGAAAAATCACAAGAAAACAGAGAAGATGAGAACAGAAAAGTATTTTCTTTGTCATTCCCAACTGAATGACAGGTGCAAGTCTACCATGTGAGGAAAACGGTGTGTCTCAGAGATGATGGCCTCACAGATAAAGAAGATCCCTGGCAGCGACTAGCTCCTCAAGACCTCACCACTTGTCACCCAGAAGCCCAATTTGTTACTGCTCAGAGGGATTCTATCTCTTGCTTCCTTGCCTCTGAGACGTGAATCAGACAGAGAAGGGTGAGATTCTGAAAGTATATGAGATGTGTTTTAAGTATCGTGTCCATTTGTATATAACTCTGTCGGATGGTCTGGAACCAAAGAACAAAAGACGATGGCTGCGTGGTAGAGAAGTCTCATTGTGAAATTAACCAAAACAGTGCAAAAGGTATTTTAAAACATTTTTAAGTACATATAAGCATCAGAAACTGTATTTTACTCAAGGGTTTCTTTGAATCCAAGAGTGTTAGGGCTATTACTTCATGATTAAGAAATAATGCCTTCTGATTAGGCAATGTCAACTAAAATTTTAAAAAAAATTTTTTTGTAAAAGCCATCCATATTTAAATGCATATAATTACCTTTTCCCCCTGCAGGAATAGAATTTTTAAAGGGGGACCTGATTCAGATAATGTTTTCAGATCTCTTTAAAATGGAAATGCTTCTTTGGAAATTTTCCACACATTTGGCATCAGAAGTCTCCTCTGTTCAAGCTGCACTAATTAGAGGCACATGGAGGTTGCAATGTAAGGTGAAGGGAGAGGCACATTAATGACCCAGGCTGTGATATCATTTGTGAGAACTTCTTCCCACTGATCTGACACTCATTGAAGTTCAGCTTTCAATCCTGTCTTTGAAGCCCAGATCAAGAAGTGTCGTGGACACGTCTTTTGTGTTACACACGCATGGGTTTTTTTTTTTTCCTAAATTGCTATGGACTCCCTGCGAAAGGAGACACCCACCCCAACACTGGCATTGGATACCGCTCCAAACTAGTTTCTCATTTGACATAAAGTCTATGAGGACAACTTTCGCTGCTTTTTGGTAGCTTTGGACAAGGCCATATCCAAAGAGGAGAATACTGCCTCAGAAATGATAAACAGTGACTAGAAAATTCAGCTCTACCAAACACTCCTTTTTTTCCCCAATTCATGGTCTGCTGTGAAACCAACCAACAGGTGAGCCCAAGATGCGCAGGCTCTGCGAAGCCTCTGGTATGATTTCAACGCAGCAGGTCATTTCAAAATTTCTCTGAGACATGAAGTGACCATTGTTGCTTTCACTGCAGAAAAAAGGAACTGGAAAAACAAAATTATTAGTCATTGGCAATGCCCGGCCTTCCTGGCTGGCACCCCTGACCTCCATTTCTCCATCCACCTGATGCTGAGACCTTTCTCACAGCCTTCTCTGCCTGGCTCTGCTCATTCCAGCAAATGATTTTTGATGGAGAACCACATTCCCAAACCCTACAGAGGAAAGCGTCTTAAAAATACCATGGCCTGAGCATCAATCTTTTTTTAAAGATGTCTCCAGGGGAGTCTAATGTCCAAAGAAAATTTAAGAACCGCTGGAAACTTGCTATTCAAAGTATAGCCCCAGACCAAAACACTTTCATGAGAGCTTGTTGCCAATGCAGAATCAGACACTGCAGACCTCCTGAACCTGAACCTCCATTTTCACAAGAAGTACCGCTCTAGAGCCGAGGACCTTATGAAATTTACTTACATGCAAGACTTCAAAGAAACCTGGGATCAGAATTATTATGTGTTTATGTTCTCGTCTTTTTTTCTGGGCAGTGTCCAAGAGTTTTCATGATACCTTCAAAGGCTTCGTGACCCAAATAAGGTGAAAAAACAGGGCTAGAAGCTAAACCAGGGCTCATCAACTGAAATACTCATAGGAGGCAGCCAAGTGAAGCAAATGGGAGAAGTGGGTGGGGAAGGTTCAAATAAATATGCAGAATATTCTATACAAAACACCATGCCCTTCCTCGTTTAAAAGCAAAACAAAACACATTGCCTTCTTGCTCCCTCTTTAATTTTGCCACTTTTGGTAGAGACATGAGTTCAAAACAATGACTCTCTACTGTAAGGGAAAAAACACACAGGTGCACTGGCACATGACAATGGGCACAGCCGCAGACGGCAGAGAGACGAGAAGAGGAGAGCACACACCTGGCAGGAAGGAGGAGGAGGCCAGGCAATGGCTCCGGCCCACTGCCAGCATGGAGACCTTCTGAGTTTTAGGGACAGTCCAGAACGCCAGATTTTTATATACAATGAAATCTCCAAATGATGCATCAATATTTGTTGAGACTGAGTAGGCAGAACAAAACTCACTTACACGCATATCTGGATAGTTCACATCCACTGGTACAGACCTCTCTTGCATCGCTCACTTCCAAGGAAACATCTTTCTAGAGCACATTCCATCTAGAATCAAAATTCTCTAGAAAAGATCACGTGACCCCACCGTCTCATTTTAAGAATGAGAAGCCAGGTAGCTGAAGCATCTTGACGAAGGTCATAGTAAATTCATTTTGGTTCATTTCAGCGCAGCTGTGAGATTTCGGTCAGAAAAGCCCCAAATAATTAAGTTTTTCAAGAAAGAAGAGATTCAGTAAAAGGAAATGAGGGCTGAAAACAGTGAAGGTCTGGAGAAACCGCTTCTAGTCCTCAATCCTATTGCCAGCATTCAGGAAAATGGGAAACTACCAGCAAGAGTAAGAGCATCCTGCTGCAAAAAGGTAAGTGATTCCTAGGAAAATGCCCAGAGGAATGTTCTAGATCCCACCCCCAGCCCTCTGCTACCTGAGGAACAACAGAATGTTTTCTGCCTCTCTTCCACTTTTAAAAATCTTTCACTAGTGCCTCTTACTGGCAAGATCTAACCTAGAACCCTACTGGAAAGAGATTCTGAAAAATGTAGCTCACAGGCTTTCCACACCTACAAAAAGAACAGAGCATGGAGGAGGAGCAGAGATGGTGCTGAGCCACTGACGTGTGATAATGTGGTATCTAAGCACGCTAACCATTGCCATCTTAACTTTTACCTTTTTACTAATCTGCACCTAAATGACAGCCTGTATTTTATGTCAAGGGAATAAATAAAAACATATATGTATAATTAATGTCAAGGAGATACAAGTAAGCATGCAGGTGTTTGGACCCATGAGAGATATAACTGACGCTCAAGACAGTCAAACACTGAGGCAGAACTTGTATTTCTTAATGAGTTATCTTGTTCTTTATAACTTGTATCACTTACATAAGTAGACCTCCTTCTCCCTTTTGCACTCCTAAAATTTTACATTTCACTAAAGTGAAACGACAGTTTAGACAGGTAGAGAGATTTAACTTTTTTTTTTTTGAGACAGAGAGAGAGTCAGAGAGAGGGAGAGGCAGACTCCCCGCTGAGCAAGGAGCCCAACGTGGGACTTGATCCCAGGACCCCAAGATCATGACCTCAGCCGAAAGCAGACGCTTCACCGACTGAGCCACCCAGGTGCCCTAAGAGAGAAAGATTTAAATGGAAATATTACTAGCTCACCTAAAAGATGTTCAACCTGATTGCAGTGAAAGGGACCAAAAATAATCAGAAGAGCGGACGGGTGAAGATCGACATTCCTTTAAGGTCAACACACTGAGGAGACTTCTGAACTCTGAGTGGGTTCTCCTCCCAATTCTGACACTGATTCACTCCGTATACTGAGCTTCAGTTCCCCTCGGGTAAAATGGGGAGCTGCCACAGCTTGGATATGGAATTATTATAAAAGATGCCTGTTAATGGAAAGATAATAGGAATGCAGACATTTCTAAGAGTCCCAGGGGGCATAAGCCAGTAGTAAAACAACGGAAATCAATGCTGTCAAGAGAGGTACATTTTGTCTTGTGCCAGTAAGAGCTCTGCTGAGTTGTACACGTTTGGGGGAAGGCAACACGGTGACTGCTTCAGGTAGACAATGGGGCACACAAATGACTTTGGGGTTTTTTGGTAGATTTGGCCTTTTTCTACTAAATAAGCAGACAGAAGGTGATAAAGGGTATTCTGACCTAATGGCAACAGGCACAGTGTAGCTGGGCCGTTGAATATTAATAGCTGACACTCTGGGGGGCTTACCACGTGCCAGGCGTTGTCCTCTCGTGTTAGTACAGTGAAGCCTCACAGCATCTTCATGAAGAGGAGTCCATGATGACCCCCATTCATAGGGGAAGGAACCGAGGCGCCAAGAGGCCAGGTAAACTGACTGCCCTAGTCACACGGCAGCACGATGCCCGAGCCAGGTGTCAAACCAAGTCTGTCCTAGGATCTTAATCACTTATCTGTTTCGTCACTGAATATGGTTTTTAACAGAGTTGTACCAGTTTGGCCAGTAGTGGCATTTCCCCCAAGATTCTGGCAGCTGTCAGTCTTAATTCTTAATATTATTGTGGACTTCACCTATTCCAATGTTTGTACTGCTATTTTAATTTTCGAGAAAGTACTAGCCAGAAACCATTTTGAACGACACACACTTCATGCTTTATATTCCTGGACAAACCTCTAGTCTCCCCACTTCCATTTGGGGATTTTGAACCACCCATGTAGCCATGAGTATCTTACAAAGAGTAACAGCTACATACTCAATCAGACACGGAATGAAAATATATATCCTAGGGATTTTACCAGGCCCCCAAAATCCAGATGCAAATGTCCCTTTGTTTGCAGCAACAAATAGTTGGTTGTCATACAAATCCCAACAGAAGAGCACAATGAACGATGTGGGAGCATAGGTTCCTGTCAGTACAGAAGACAAAAGCAAACACAGAAAAAAATTTAAAATGTGCATGGGAGTAGAAAGGCCATTGGAAATGCTAGGAACATCAATTCCAAGTACTGAAACCAACTTAACTATAAGCATTTTCAACGTGGGAAGATAAGCACTCTTGACTTTTTTAATGTCTCTAAGCTAGTCATCCTGATTTTCAGACTTCTGTACAAACATGAAAACACTTTAAACCAAAGTTCCTCCTCAGAGATATCTGCCTAACTCCTTGCTCATTCAAAATTAATTTTTAAAATAACAAGAAAATAGATGTTAACATAAGTATACTTTGAATACATTTAGCATGCATTTATTTATTTTTAAAGATTTTATTTATTCATTTGAGAAACAGAGAGAGAGCATGTGTGCGCACGAGGGGGGAAGGGCAGAGGGAGAGGGAGACGCAGACTCCCTGCTGAGCAGGACCCAGGACCCTCAGATCATAACCTGAGCCAAAAGCAGACAGACACTTAACCAACTGAGGCACACAGGCACCCCTAGCATGCATTTTAAAGGAAATACATTCATTCACACGTATAAGAAAATTCTGAGGATGCTGAGCTCCTGAAGTTCAGAAGCCTATTGCTTTCAGCCACCTCCTTCAAGCATTGCACGTTTCTGAAAGCTGTGACTAAGGTTTTTCAGGGACCTCTGGTCACTCGCAGAGAACTGCTCCTTTGGGCTACAAAATGGGAATGCTTTAAGTCAGGGGTAAATCACAAGGTAAGAGGTGGAATGTCTCCCCATATACCATCTATTTTCCAGAAAACTCTTTACAGGGTTCATGATCCCTTTCATCATCAGCACCGAATTCACATTCACAGGAAGAAAGATATTTGTGTCTAGAAGACACTCCACCCCAAACTAAGCAAGTGAAAGTCACTTCAATCTTTTCACTTGCTTTTAAATCCTTCTGCTGAAAATCATTAGGAAAAGGTAAGTGATAGCATACATAAAACCACCATTTTCAACTGAAAGAGCCCTACTTTTAAGGACATTTTTCTCTCCAAGCTTCCAAAAATCGGTAATCCAAAGAATAGAGAAATTGGTCCTAAGCAAAAAAAGACTGGATTTAAATTGTGCAGTTCAAAATTTACTAAGCCCTGTGGATACCAGTTTTGATAATACTGAGAGTAAACAGAAAAGCAGTTAAATAAAGATTATTTTGGTAATACTCCTGCCAAAGAATTCACTATTTCCATTTCCGCAGGTTGAAGAAAATGATTACTTTTATTTAGCAAAAAAACATGTAATAAGACACCTCAAACTTGGATAAATGAACGAGTAACAAAATAACCATAATACCATAATTACTAGAGTTTTTCTAATGATACGGTTCTAAGGGAAACATACTTCAAGGAAAAAAATAATAGATAATTATTAACGAATCTCAAAAGAAACAGAATAATTTTAAAAAATAGAGTTGCTCAGTATTCTGATTTTGAATGATCTTCTGGAAACATCTTAAGAGTTCGATATATATTTTCAACCCTACACACCAGTGTAATCCAGATGACCCTTTTTGTAAGGAGAAAAAGAAAAGAAAAAAGAAAAAAAGGGGGGGTATTTTATTTCCCTTAAGAGAGATTTTATTTCCCTCAAATTACTTAGGGAAATGAAAACCAAAGCAAACAAAACAAAACTCTGTTTGAAGGCCTGGCCCATCCCCTAGCTCTAACACTGCATCTATATACAGCACAGAGAAAAGGAGAAGTTTGTTAGCTACCTAATTTATTTAACAGCCAACCAAATATTTCAATTACAAAATTAAAAAGTCCTCAAAATTTATTTGAAGAAGTGTTCCGATTAGCTATTGAGAACTATCAAATAACAAAATGACCAAACCTCATCATCACGTTCCATTTGCAGAATGTGCTTAAGGAGAGGAAACTAATTGAAAAAAATTGTTGCGAAACTCAATTTGACACACAACAAATTTAAAACTCTACTTCTGCACGTGCCCA
This sequence comes from Ailuropoda melanoleuca, assembly GCF_002007445.2. Lineage (NCBI taxonomy): Eukaryota > Metazoa > Chordata > Mammalia > Carnivora > Ursidae > Ailuropoda > Ailuropoda melanoleuca. Next base: position 90,983,074 of record NC_048224.1, on the reverse strand, counting down.
AGCATGGAGATGTAAGCATTCTATTCCGCAGGAGAAACCAGAGGCAACTCCATACCCAAGAACTGAATCCTCAATCAGTCCACTCTCTAGGGGGATGCCAGCCATCTAATGTTGTTTCACATAACCAGTTTGGGGGAGGGGGAGGAGGGATGGGATTTTTTGGCCTCATTTTTCTGGATAAATGTCTCAAGTCTCCACTCTGGTTTGCCTTTGTGGTGCCCAATATTGGGAGGGTGGGGGAACAGCCTGATAATAAAACTGTATGAAATTATACTGCTGAAGCATATTATTTTTGAAGATGGCAGAATTTGCTGGCAGTGGGATTTATTCTTCTGGAGACTGAGAAAATGTTTACTTTCCTTTATTTTTATGTTTTAACTCTATTTGAAGAAATAGAAAAATAGTGTATTGATCAGTTGTTAATGAATATTCATCATAGGCTGAACATACCAAACAGAATGATTAAAATCCTACTCTCTTATTTGGCTCAGATTCCTTTGTTTAGACCTACTGCTTTGATTAAATCTACTGGTTTTCTTACTGAAAGCAGTGTTGTTTTTCTGAGAGAAATTTCCTGGATTCTTTTGGGGGAGATTTACATATTTACATATTGGTCTTTTCCATTCCTCACAATGTAATGTCTTACATGTATTACCAAGGCATCCATTTATTTCCAAACTGTAGCCACTCCTTGACATGCAATCCCAAAACCAGTTGCCTCATGACATTATTTGAATGATTCGTATTGCTCCCAAGCAATGTAGAATTAATCCCATAAACAAGTTTTCACAAATAATGAAGGGAAAGACTTCATCTCCATGGCCTTGGCCTCAAAGCTGACACCTGGGAAAACACGACTTAGCTCCCCGGGCAAGCTCAAAGAACATTTCCCTACATCCTATTGCTTGGGAACATCTTTTTTCCCACCCCTGGTTTCCAAGGAGAGGATTTTTCCTAAGCTGTGTGCCCTTTTAGCTCTCTGCACCAGCTGAGGAGATGGGGANTGCTTGGGAACATCTTTTTTCCCACCCCTGGTTTCCAAGGAGAGGATTTTTCCTAAGCTGTGTGCCCTTTTAACTCTCTGCACCAGCTGAGGAGATGGGGAGGGGGAGACTGTGAGGCCTGGAAAAACTAACGGTCTTGCTGAGCGTGGTTCTTCCGAAGTTCTTCCTTCTGGGAGCTCCAAACCTCCCCGGGCAGACTTTCCGCCTCTCCTCCTGAGGCTCTGTCCCATGGGAAGGAGGACCGCTGCCTTGGGCCCCAGTGCTGTCTGAGTCTGCCTAATCTCATTCACCGACTCTTTTGGCTCACGGACCCAGAGCCACATCCTCCAGCCTCTACCAGTAATAAAGTGATCTTGTGGCTCCTACTTGCCATTCTTAGACACACATCCCCGGTTGTTCAGGGGAAGAAGGGGATTCTACTGCAAAGAACTCCCCCAACATCACCCGCAGCCTGTAACTGCTTCTCTGTCCGGGACCTACAACGCTCGTCCATCTCTCAAGTGGGGGACTCCCTGTCTTCTGCTTTATACCACAAACACCATCTCACAGTGGTTTACGAACCCAGGCTCTGATGTCAGCCTGCTGCCCTCGCTTGTTCCCGCACAAATTTAGGCGCGTTTCAGCGTCTCTAAGTCTGTTGCCTTCTCTGAAAGTGAGTAATACAATCTCTTACTCAGTGTTATTATGAAGGTTAAGTAAATCTATGTAAAACACTTAGCATCAGGCCCGACACATAAAAGCATTAAATATTTATTATCATCACTCTTATGGTCTGAACTGGGCCCCTGCCAAATTCATATGTGGAAGCCTTAACCCCCAAT
>NC_048224.1:90971405-90981149 GCF_002007445.2 Ailuropoda melanoleuca | reverse complement strand
TCTACTTCTGCATTTCTTTGATGTGAAAGGAGAAGCCCTCTACTCTTCCAAAGCACTGTTATAGTTGAGTTTACTGTTGGTAGCAGACACTTCAGCGTCCCTCCCCATTTTCCCATCTCATCTGAGTTTTCCTACAGTTTTGCTATTTTCCCACCCAAAAACCTGTGTCTCTCAGCTTCTCTGATTGAGGCCTTTCTCTGGCCCCATGGAAACTTGCTCAGCGGACCACGGGCACAACTCAGTACAACGGGGTGGTTGGCACTCTTTCAGGTTATCCTCCACTAATGAGGAATAGTCCCCATCCTTCCAGAAGACAAGTCTGAGACTGTTTGTTCCTCATGGTTTCTCAGACTTCTTCAGTGGACTTGAACCCCAGGTGTGCTTCCTAGAATCACCAAAATCCTGGTCTCCGGGTCTACTCTTGGAGGAACCTAGCTAATGTACTATGAAGTCACACTACAGACAATGTAGCCTAACCAAAATCAGCTGATTACAGCTCGGCCAAGAACAGCTCAGACCATGCTGTACAAAGGCCAGACCCAACTTGGCTGAAGGCAAGAATCCCAGCAAAGGAACAATTAGAAAAGGGTGCAAAAAAATTTGCAAATGGATACAAATGTTTAGTTATCAGAGGCTCAACTGAAGAACCAAAGGGAATAGACATGTATCAGAAACTAACCATCCTTGATTAAGTCTGAATTTGTCCCTCGCCAGTTCTTGACAATATATAACCAAGACATATCAGAGCAAAGTCTGAATGAGCCTCTCTCTCTTCTGAAGAAACCATCACATCTCCTCAGATGGGTCCAATTTATTCTCACCCAGACAACATGGGCAAGAACAACATCTTTATGTATACACCAAGCAGAAATGGGACTCCGACTCTCGGTATGGACTAAAAGGATATTCTACACAACAGCAATAATCAGACAGAAACCAAAGACAATTATCCAGATCTTTCAAATAAATGAAACTTTAGTTCAACAACTTTATGGTGAAACACTGTAACACGTTCTGATAATCAAGCTCTCTTTCTCAATAATCAATCTTCCTTAGCATTAAGACTCACTTTTTTTAGATCCTTGCTGAACTTCTGATGTAGGCAACAGCTTTCCAAAGAAAAATGCTGTGAAGAATCCAGTGATTCATTGGAACATCATTCTAAAAATTAGTTCTTTCAAAAATTGGGTCTTTCAAGGAAATGTATGTTTTCAAAATAATTGTCCTTGGATCACTAAATCTGGGTATGTAACATCCTCCCTGCCACAGGGCTGAAAGATTTTAATGTTGTGGAAGGAACTGGTGACAGTGGTAAAGTTAACAGGGCCCTACTTAAGAAATAAGTGGACATTTCTCTTGTTTTATGAGGCAATAATTTTACTCCCTGGTGAATAAAGAGTAGAAAAAATTGGATCACTGCCAAAGATATAACCTACACTATATCAAGTCATGCCATTCCATTTCTCTTATCTGCCTCCTGGAGGTCATATGGCTGCTTACAGGCGAAGCTTTTCTGATAACTTTTTCTGAAAAATCCCATTAAACAAATACCAGCCTAACAAAGCAAAGATGTAGTNTGGCTGCTTACAGGTGAAGCTTTTCTGATAACTTTTTCTGAAAAATCCCATTAAACAAATACCAGCCTAACAAAGCAAAGATGTAGTGCTCAGTCTTCCACAGATGACTTACACAGCTGACTTTCCAGCTTCCCAAATTCATTGCCCTCATTACTACCAAACTGTATCATTGCCTCTTATGTAAACTATCCGAGAAATATTTAAGTCTTTTTTATACCATTGTTTGTAAACACCAATACAGGAAAGCCTAGGGGCGTCAGGGGATTCTTGGCCTAAAAACAGAAAAGCCTCCACTGAAAAGAAGGGGATTACTGTGCATTTGTTCTCTACTGCTCATATAAACAAGCATTCAAAAGAAAGTATTTTAAAAGCAATGAATCAAGTGTATTAGCAAATGCATTTCCCACCCAAATGTAAATTCTAAGAGAATCCTTCTTGAAAATCAGCTATTGGATTTCTTTCTGCTTATCTAGCTCCAGTTAATCTGCATATCATGTATATATATATATATGTTCATGATACCAAAACAGGCCTTACACAAGTACACAATAAAGTGGCAGGATCTAATAAAGCCAGTGGCCAAGTCAGTCCCTGAGCGCAGTCATTTGTATTCTCCATTAACAAACTGCACCTAGGAAACCTCCCTCAATCACTTCCAAGTTTTCTGATTTCATCTGCTGATGGTCACCTTAGAAAGACTGACACCAAGTTTCTGAAATAGCAGAAAAGTCCATCACTGAAGAAAGTTTACCAAAAAAAGAAAAGAAATGAAAGAAAAAGAAAGTTTACCTCATCGGTAGGTAGCCCTTTATACTCGTAATGGAAAAATCAACTCATTTGAACCAGGCTCTATTTGGGATTAAAATAACTGCTAAAATTTTTCCATATGCATTAATTATGCCCACAAGGATATTCTACAGGCAATTGTGAGTTTCTAATTATAGTGCTGTGCTTTGATTTACTGATTGACATAAATTTAAAATCGTATCACAGTTTTAACTCATTTGCCCTATTAAATGCGTTTGTGGGTTGATATTATCCTCCTACACGTCTAAATACTTAGTGCAGCCGAAAGGTTAAGTAACGTCGCCAGCAACAAATGATGAACTCTTTTGCTTCATTCAAGCCTATTCTCCTTTTGCACCTGGAGAATGAACTCCATTGTCTTCTATGTAGCAATTGTGTCTCCCATGCCCCTCCTCAACCTGGACTCATAGAGGACCCTGGTCCACATATGTCTATACTGCTACACTGAAGAAGGAGCTGGACCTTTCTTGAGAACTCACAGAGGATGCTTCTAGAGAATCCAGAATGCCTTACCTCCCTCAGTCCATGACACCACGCCATTTTGTAGCAGGGAAGTCCCCTAACATTATGCTTTAAGGCAGCCCATCTTTTTTCTGCTCTCCCTCTGACTCACTATTTCCATTACTATTGGAAAGTCAGAAACACAGAACTAGGCCATACCAGGAAAGCAATGGCCTCCTCCTTGGGGTGCTCTTACCTCTCCTCTGCTGTCCTTACTTTCCCAACCAATACAAACTTCTTCTTTCTCTTACTCTTCTTTCTCTTACCTTATCATGTTCCCAAGGCTTCTTGCTATCTAAGTTTAGTAAATGGATCCAGTGACTTCATGAAATTGAGATAGGTAGGAAAAGACCCCTGGTCTCCTGACAGAACCCCATTCCCTTTTATGCGAGGGAAAGGAAAACGGTAAAAGGAGGTGTAATGGCTAATTTTATGTGTCAGCTTGTGGACTACGGTGCTCAACTGCTCAAACACTAGTCTAGATGTTACTGCAAAGATACTTTGTAGATGTGATTAACACCTATCATCAATTAACTGTAGGTGAGATTACCTTGAATAATACGGATGGACCTCATCGGATCAGCTGAATACCTTACACACAAAAACTGAGGCCTCCTGGTGAAGAAGAAACTCTGTCTCAAGACTCTAACATAGAAGTCCCGCCTGACTTTCCAACCAAAGTCTCCAATATCTGTAGATAGAGATTTTGGACTCAAGACGACAATATCAGCTCCTACCCGGGCTTCTTCTGCTGACCTGCCCTTCAAATTTACCAGCCCCACGATCACCTGAGCCAATTCCCAGTTCCTTAAAATAAGTGTCTCTATATCTGTGCATCTGTTATGTATCCTATTGGTTCTCTTTTTCTAGAGAATTCTGATTGACACAGAAGATAACAAACATCTTTGGAGCATCTGCTATGTGTCAGGAACCATGATATCAAGTTATAGATATTATCTCACCTGCGGGGGTAAAACCTTCTATAAGCAACCATTAAAAGGCTCTGATATATATATGAGATATATATATATATATATATATATATTTTTTTTTTTTTTCCCAGCTGTCACTCACAATGAATTATCCCAAACATTCCTAAATCATCACCCCGGCTTCGTCACTAATGCTGTGTGATGTGGTGACCCATCCCGTACGTACCACCTCTGCCCTAGGGAAAGAGTCCAAACACAGCAGCAGAGAAATGGACGAACACGAGCCTACAAGAATTTGAGGCCTACTCTATGAATGAAAAAGAAATCTCCCTGACAGTCCTCTATAAAACACAATATTCAAGAACAAAACATAAAAAGTAAACACTGGGTACTGCTAAATATTTAAAAAGATAAAAAACTGCTATACGGATTCCATTTTAAGATATGTTATTTTACACTTTCTAAAGGGGAAAAAATAGGAGGAATGTAAAATGCCATATAAAAAGGGGAGGCACTTTGCAATTTATGTATTCTCTGAGGTCAATTGCCATCATTTCCCAAAAAAGAAAGACTCTCAGTGCCTAGTTAGAGGGAAAACGAAGGAGGTGGAGTGGTTTGCATGCCATTATGCATGTGCCTGAAGCATAAACCACATTTTACTTTATTCCAGGGAGAAAAGGGCCTGGCTAACAGAGGCAGATGAAAGGCTTTAAAACCAACAGCATAACTGGGATATGCTTCGGCAATTTTTTCCCAGTGAAATAGAGAGATATTTTACCTATTTGACCCCAGGCAGTGACTCCTTCCTAGCTTCTAAATACAAGCCAGCACCCAGCAGCAGACACAATAATACCAACAACCATAGCAAAACGAGGACAACGTCAGTAATAATAATAATACCACTTACTGTTCACCGGGGCATTGTTTTGTGGACTCGATCTCATTGTTTTTAAAAATCTCTAAAAATTAATAAAATATAAACTCCAAAATAAGGACAGGGGCATAAGAAAGGCATAAAATGCATTTTAAAAAATGCAAATGCCAATAAAATTAGAAGAAAAAAAAAGTTTGACCTTGCTAATAAATAATGTGAATTAAGACAAGACTGCATGTCCATTGTATTTGCTTGTTAATGAAAATACCAGTGTGGGTTAGGGTGCTAGACACAGGCACCTTCACCCACTGCTGAGTGCTGGAAACTGGTAAGGCCTCTTTGGGGAACAATTTGGNGTTGTATTCGCTTGTTAATGAAAATACCAGTGTAGGGTGCTGGACACAGGCACCTTCACCCACTGCTGAGTGCTGGAAACTGGTAAGGCCTCTTTGGGGAACAATTTGGCAAGTGGGATTAAAGACTTATGGACACGCATACCCTTTGATCCAGAAATCCCTTTTNATTGTATTTGCTTGTTAATGAAAATACCAGTGTGGGTTAGGGTGCTAGACACAGGCACCTTCACCCACTGCTGAGTGCTGGAAACTGGTAAGGCCTCTTTGGGGAACAATTTGGCAAGTGGGATTAAAGACTTATGGACACGCATACCCTTTGATCCAGAAATCCCTTTTTTTGAAACTCATCCTCAAGAGTGATAAGCATGTGTACAAAGATTTACGTGTAAGGGTCTTTATCGCAGTATTTATAGAAGTGAAAATATGAATATAAATCAAATATATCAAATAGGTATTTAGTTTAATGCGGCATATCCATGATGGAATACTCTTATTTAGCCAAAACAATGTGCTTTAGCAAAATATTTAGCAATGCTGAAAAACACCAAAACATTTTCAAGTGATAAAACAAATGTTTAAGAACATGTTATCCTTACAAGTGTGCCTTTGCAAAGCACACTTCACTTTCCCTGGGCCTCAGTTTCATCACCTTTGAATTCAGGAAGTTGGACTGAATGATGGCCGGGATCCCTTTTCATTCCAAGATTCAAAATTTTCTGCTTTCAACCCGGAAAGGTTTCCCTGCACTTAAGAGATAGCCAATAGTTTTTGGCATTTACATTCTTGACCAGACCTAGGCTTNAAATGGTACCATTTCACAAATGGTGCTCACCTTCCCTTTTAAGCCTCGTTATTAGTCAATTACAACACCAGCAAATAAAGTCAGGGCTCCCCAGAAACACTGAACCAGCAGGAGATGGATGGACATATAGGGAGACAGATGACAGATAAATAGTTGGATACATGGGCAGATAAATAGAAATTGCCTTAGGTGTTTTATCGGCAAACAAGTTCAAACCTGTAGGGCAAACCAGCAGGCTGAAAATTCCTGGATGGAGCCGATGTTGCAATCTTAAAGCAGAATTTCTTCTTCCAGGAAACCTGACTCCATTGCTCTTAAGGATTTTCAACTGATAGGCACAANGGGTGAGACCCGGTTTGAACAGGTGGGAACAGGCAGCACCGTCCTTCGAGCTACACCATGAACACAATTTAAGTTTCTCTTTTTAAAAAATGGTTACTCAGCTATCAAAAGAACGATTTCTCAACATTTGCTGCAACATGGACGACACTGGAGGAGATAATGCTAAGTGAAATAAGTCAAGCAGAGAAAGACAATTATCATATGATTTCTCTCATCTATGGAACATAAGAACTAGGAAGATCGGTAGGGGAAGAAAGGGATAAAGAAAGGGGGGGTAATCAGAAGGGGGAATGAAACATGAGAGACTATGGACTGACTCCATTGCTCTTAAGGATTTTCAACTGATAGGCACAACCCATAGTATCTGGGGTAATCTCAATTACTTAAAAGTCAACCGACTGCAGATGCGAATAACGAGGTCTACAAAATACCTAACATTAACAATTACATTCGTGTTCGATTAAATAAGGGGGTACTATAGCCTACCTATGTTAACATATAAAACTATTACAGAAATTATATGAGTGTTTTCCTCTGACGTCTGGCTATAATCGATCCGTCTAAAAAATTAAAATTTTACTTAGACTTGTAAGTAAAGAAGGATCGGAAAGTAGCAGAAAGAGGAGCCATTTTGCAAAAGTACAGAACGGCTTCCGACCTTAGCACAGATACGGACCCAGACCCTCACACTCTCTCACCCAAAATCCCTCTCCATGTCTCACCTCTCCTGTCTCCGTGCAAGCTGTACTTTCGGGCATATGCCTCGCAAGCGGTGACTGATTAGTAAAACTACTGCGTAAAGAGGCAGAGGAGGCAGACCAGCGTGGCGATCTGAGCAGGTAAACCTGTATAAACGAAGCCTTTGCTGCGCTTGCGTCCTGCGGGTTTTCTCTGGGCCGCTCGGCTTCCTGCGCCGCCCCCACCACCTGCAACGTGCCCGTGTCTAAAGAGCACTGCGCCTTGGTTGTCGTGAGTCGGGCCCACGCATTTGCTCTTGCCTTTCCTCTGTGCAAAATCCATGTACCCAGATGTATGAACCAGTGTATTTATTTTAGCGAGCCATAATTCGAGAAGGATGGATATAGTTAAAAAAGCAGGTTAGAACAATGAAAATGGTCTGAATTCTTGAAAACATGTCTTACTAAAACAACTGCTGTCACTTATCTGTAGTTTTTCTAATTCAATGGATGGGGGTTATTCAGCTTTCGGAAACCTCATGCTTGTAGTTTGGTTACCTTGGCACTGGGTGAAAGACATTTGTGCAAACCAAAACACATATGCCTTCATGTATTTTGCTGACATCTCAAAAAGGGGTTTTTTGCTCAAAGTTTGAAGTTAACCATTAAATGTCTTCCTCAAAAAATATGTGTGTGTGTGTGTGTGTATACATATATACATATATAAAGTATATGTGTACAACATATATTAATACATGCATATATGTTATACAGATACATATATAAATGAAATGGCTTACCATTCAATGGCAACCATAAATTAAAAAACAAAATCAGAGGATCCTCGATTTGATCATTTCCTCACTATTTCTTACCTGTCTCTGAAGGTTGAAGCCTAAAGTCTACCTCAGTAGTTCATCCTTAATCTCTCTCCTGGCTCAGCACCAGCTTGCTTATCTCTCTATTGCTAGATTTTGCCTCCACAGTCATATATAACCTACGTTACCTGCCAGGTCAGTGTAAGATAATCAAAGAAGGATTTATTTTGCTTTTCATGAAGTCATAAAAATTTTCATTTGGCAATCTCTTGAAGATTTCCTAATCTGACTACTTATTTTATGGTAGATAAAACTAGGCCTGGAGAGGTCAGGGAATTCACCTACCAGCAGACAGGTAGCAGAGGCAGGGCAGAGACTGAGACCATCTGTGTGGAGAAACAGAGTTGCACATAGCCCAAGCTAAGAATACTAAATAGCTGATGTGAGAGGAGACTGATCACAGTGAAGAGGAAAGTGACATCATAAAGATCAAAGGAAACCAAGCCAGGCAGCACTATGGCCGCCATTCGACAGCTCCACGTCATCCGCTTCTCCTCTCCTTCTGCGCACTTGTAGGATTGCATTCTTGCTTTCCCTGTGGTTGGTTGGGGAGGGAGGGGCACAGAACTGGTTCTCCCCACTGAGTTGAAAGTGACAGGTAGCCTGTCACCTGGGCCCATGGCTAAGGACTATAGGCCATGATACTTGTTCTTTCCATTGAGTTTCCACTGAGTTGGAACTGACCTGTAACCCACCAACATGAGTCCCTGAGGACTATGAAGACGTGGAGTGAAAGTCTCGCTGACTCATGTGGGATCTCTAGAATGAAAAAGATATAAGCCTTTGTTATTTAAAATGTTGCCATTTGGGGAATTCTGTTAATTGCATTATAACTTACCCCCACCCTGACCACTATACTCATCCCACCACAGCATAATTTACTTCATTTCTTATCTGGCATCTGCACAGAAGAGCAGCAGCAGCAATAAAAGTCGAGAGTTAGAGGCTATGCAGCATTCTGAGTCTGAATTACAGTCCCATCACTACTATATGTGTAGCCCTAAGTTTCCAATAGAGTAGGGATAATAGGATCATTTGAAAGGGTCATTATGAAGATTTAATGAGCTAAGACATAGCAAGCATACCAGAATATCCTAAAATTTTTGAAGTACTCAATTAACTGCTATTTCCTACTATTATTATTAGAAACAAATTTTTCAGAGACCCAGGACAGTTCTCTTTCCATGACACCACCTGACCTCACATTCCCTACCTTTACAGCTCCTGCTTTTTTTCCTGAATGTTAACAGATGGAAAAGAAATGGCATCACACTGCTAGGATAGTTCAGCCACACCACAACCCCAGCTCCCATGCTGGACAAATCCTTCAACAATCAGTAAACTCAGATCTTCAAGTTTCCTCTTCCCACAGCTTCGTAAATTTTAGAGCTGGAGCTATATGTCATTCCAGTTGCATATAAAAATTCCTAAGTCATGGGGTGCCTGGGTGGCACAGTCGTTAAGCATCTGCCTTCGGCTCAGGGCGTGATCCTGGCATTACGGGATCGAGCCCCACATCAGGCTCCTCCGCTATGAGCCTGCTTCTTCCTCTCCCACTCCCCCTGCTTGTGTTCCCTCTCTCGCTGGCTGTCTCTATCTCTGTCAAATAAATAAATAAAATCTTTAAAAAAAAAAAAATTCCTAAGTCAGCAAACTAAATGTTACTACTAATGGCTTGAGGTAGGCTAGTAGGGTAATCAAGAAGATTTCTTTAGAAAGTGTTTTTTCAATGAATGATTTATATATATATATATATATAGAAGAATGCAAGTTGGAAGATTGTGAGGAGGTGGTAGGAGGCTTCTGAGTCTAAGGTTAAGAACAAGACAAGAATGCCCACTCTCGCAACTTTTATTCAAAATGGTACTGGAAGTCTTATCCTGAGCAATTAGACAACAAAGAAGTAAAAGACATCCAAATCAGAAAAAAGTAAAATTGTTTCTATTTGCAGATGACAGGATATTATATATAGAAAACCCTAAAGAGTTCAGGAAAAAA
>NC_048224.1:90934438-90971305 GCF_002007445.2 Ailuropoda melanoleuca | reverse complement strand
GACCTGAGCCGAAGGCAGACACTTAACCCACTGAGCCACCCAGGCGCCCCCAAGAAACAAACTCTTAACTATAGAGAACAAACTAATGGCTACCAGAGGGGAGGTGCGTTGGATGGGGAAAATAGGGGGATAGAGATTAAAAAGTATACTTATCATGATGAAAAAAAATTTTTAAATTAAAAAAAAGAATAAAATCCTATCATTTTCAATAACATGAATAACCCAGAGGGTACTATGCTAAGTGAAATAAGTTAGACAGAGAAAGACAAATATCACATGGTATCACTTACATGTAGAATCTTAAAAAGAAAAAAAAAAAAAGGAAAACAGAAACAGAATAGAAAAATGGAGAAATAAGGAAAGATTGGTAACAGGGTTCAAACTTTTAGTTATAAGACAAAGAATTTTGGGCACCTGGGTGGCTCAATCAGTTAAGCATCTGCCTTTGGCTCAGGTCACGATCCTAGGGTCCCAGGATGGAGTCCCATATCCAGCTCCCTGCTCAGCGGGGAGCCTGCTGCTCCCTCTGCCTGCCACTCCCTCTGCTTGTGCTTGTTCTCTCTCTCTTTCTGCCCCCTCTGTTAAATAAATAAATAACATCTTTTTTTTAAAAAGACAAATAATTTTGAGTATCAAATGTATAACATGGTGACTACAGCTGATAACACTGCATTACATAATTGAAATTTGCTAACAGAGTAAAACTTAAATGATGTCATCCAAAAAGAAATATAAAAATATTTTCTTTGGTCTATCTAAGTATTATGTTAAATCTCTATTCTTCCCAAATCATGAGAGAAAAATACCAAACCAGTTTAAAGTAACACAGGTGGGGTGCCTGGGTAGCGCAGTCGTTAAGCGTATGCCTTGGGCTCAGGGCGTGATCCTGGCGTTCCAGGATCGAGTCCCACATTGGGCTCCTCCGCTGGGAGCCTGCTTCTTCCTCTCCCACTCCCCTGCTGTTCCCTCTCTCGCTGGCTGTCTCTCTGTCACATAAATAAATTAAAAAAAAATCTTTAAAGTAGCACAGGCAACATTTGATGTATAAGGTAGAAGAAGGTGAGAAGTAAACATAAAATGAGAAAAATGTGTTGACAATTATGGTATGAAGTTTCCTCTGACATTCCCTGAAAATCATATGCCAAATAAACAAATAAATGAAAAAAAAAATCCCAAACTATTTGTTACAAAACATTCCCATGCCCAATAACAGCAAAGGCAGATGTTTGCATTTTAAAAAAACACAATTTGGATAAAATTTTACCACAATTTAATTTAATCTAAAGAGAGAGAAGTTGACAAAGAGGTCTCAGAAGAAGCAGATTGTCTCAAGTAGAAATGAAATGCTGACAGAGCAGATCCCCAGTTAATAAACAAAGCCACCCAGAAAGAATGGGTTTAAGTGATCAATGTAATGATGACACAGAAATCATGGAATTGAACTTCTTGAGATGTTAGTCGTTTAAATTGCTTTGCAAATGATTACTAAAACTGTTTCAGCCCACTCACTTCTTTGGGCCATGGAATTTGCATTGACTGGTTTTGCTCTTATTGACATGACAAGAAGATAGCATCTTCTTACAAGAACTAAGGAATCCCTTCCATGAACAGTTTTCTTGCGGATGGACTGTATCAGGCCTTCTAAGTTTATGCCCATCTCTCATGAGGTCCACCCTGAATGATGTAGGTGCTGGACTCGGTGTTTATTTCCATGGAAAACTTAGGATATACCTTCATACATGAGGTGTTTCCAAAATGAATTAGAGTAAGTTGGTTTCTCACCACCTCCTTTTAATTTTATTCATTCAAAAGTAAAGATCATGTTTAACATGTAAAATGAACTGAGTAAAGGTGACTAAGGGACCAATTAATAGGATGTCACATAAAACATTTCCTTCAATACAATGAAATTTCCCTAGAGTAAACTATTTCCTGTACCTCCTGGCAATACAGACGGGAAAAGCGAGGTGGTGTGGACACAGGAAGCATTCCATCCATTCACACTCTGCTGAAGGTCATCAGGAGGCACAGCGTGTGTGAAAAACCTAGGGAGATCTTGGGCCCTCAAAGTGAGTTTAATTCTTCAAACATCCACAAACGCTTTATGATTTTATCCTCTGTCTGACACATCAACTCACTGAAATTACTCCCCAGACCTTCAGCTCACCCCTGACTCTCCCTCTGCTTTTGGAGGTTGTTCAACTCCAAAAAGCTATATACTTTGCTTGTGTGATACCTTTTTTTTGGTTAAGGTTTTATTTATCCATTTAGAAAGAGAGAGAGAGAGAGAGAGCGCAAGCAGGGGGAGGAGCAGAGGGAGAGGGAGAGAATCTCAAGTAGCCTCTTCACTGAGCACGGAGACCGGTGGGGGACTCCATCTCACGACCCTAAGAACGTGACCTGAGCCAAAATCAAGAGTCTGGCGCTTAACTGACTGAGCCACCCAGGCACCCGGTTTGCATAAGATCTTAATATAGAGCCACAAGCACCTGGAACATGGAAGCCCAGTTCAGATCAGCTGGGAACTCTATGCTTTGCTTCAAATGTATGTTTTTAGTGCTTTTCCTTCTGCAATTGCAAGAACACAGCTGTCCTATAGGCTTTTTCTTCTCCTTGTTGTATGTGTTTCTTCACAAGTGCCAGTTGATAGAGTACTTTTCCTAACGTTTACTCACTTAGCTCAGTTTATTTTTCCACCAGCTATGCTTGATCATGTCTGTTCACCCCACACAATAGCTTTCCTTATTTCATCCACATTGACATTCAGCACTCACAAACGTAACAACAATACAGTTCTTCCCAAATTAAATACTGTTCCGGAAATGTTAACATGTGTTCTAGGGGGAGGGCGGGAGGGAGTGTTTGGTTTTTCAAAGTATGGAAAGCATTGGATTAAAGATCTTTTAGTGTCTTTATTGCAGGTTTTCTTCCAGAGTTTTTAAGCTGTAATGTACACTGTTAAAACCCCTAAAGTGGGATATGGAATGTATAATTCCATATAATTTATGACCTGGTTTTTTTCCTAACCTGGTTTACTGTGCAAACCTGGTTTACCGTTCTTTCCCTCATCCTAGTTTATGGTTACAGAAGCATTGCATATGGAAAACAGAGTACTAAGTTCGGCAGCAGTTAATTCAGGATTACCAAGTAACGCTCCCTAAAATAGCTCCATGAACGACCTATATCACAGCCTTTTCGCAATATTTATGATACTATGCCTTATACTAAAAGAGATTTATTATGACTTCAAAAAATATTTTTAAATGCCATAAAATAGAAATTAAATGAAAAGAGAGGCATGAGAGTGAAAAAAAAAAGTCGGAAAAATGCTAAAATAAAGCTGGAATGAATGAAAGAGTATATAGAATCTAAAAATGTATTCTAGAACATCCCATGTAGAAGCTAATAGGGGTCAAAATTGGCTCTGAGCTTACTGACAGTTCAAATCAAAAAGGGAAGAACAATCATTTATAAGATTTATAATGTCTATGAGATCAAAACACAGCAGATGCTTTGGAAAAGTGTAACATTCCCTATATTCCTCAGACTGAGAAATTTTCTCTTCAGGATCTTCATAGAGAACACAATGTGTGGGTCCCACAGCCCGCTACATGTTAAAAATCACCTGGGGCAGTTTGTGAAATACTTCTTCTCAGTCCCCACCACAGGATGACTGAGTTCGGATTTTTAGTAAGTTCTCTCCTGGGTCTTCAGCCAATCTGGAAGATCAGAAATCAGAAATTCCTACTCTGATAGACAATATCCTTAACAATGTCCTTGTTGAAGTTGTTGGAACAGTTTCTTTAGGCCAAGATTTCAGCCTCACGAGGAAATAGATACTTGGTCAATTACTTGAAGATATTCCCTTAATGTATTTTCAATCATCTCCCTGCTCAATGGCAGAGAAATCTCCCATAAATAAATATTATAATTGAGCCCCACTTCTCTAAAAGCCTGTGATTCCATTACCCAATTGAAATATTCAATAAAGTCAGTGAATATTTATTTGGAAAACACTCAGTTACAATAAAACACAACTTAAAAACAAAAACTTTCATTTATAAACATACTCTCTCCCCTCTAACTCAAAACCATCAACATTAATTGGCGACAGAATTCTCCACTTCTGAAAGCTATATAAACAAACACAGATGTCAAACAAGAAACAAATTGATAGGATACACAAAATTATCTCAGTTGCCTTACAAGGTGACACTGAATATATTAAACAAAAGTTGGAAAGAAAATTTAATTTACAAATCTCACAGGAATATTGGTTCCATATTATAACTGTTAGTTCTTATGCTATGAATTTTCCCTCAAGGAGGGAACGCCAATGGAGAGTAATCTCTAGAAATTTTCACACTCTACTACAAAACAATAAAACAGATCGGAAATTATCTAATCAATGTTGGAAAAAAAATGTCAAAATAAAAGCACAGGTTTGCATTCCTTCTGGGGCTGCTGACAATTGCTTAGTTTTGAAAGAGGAAGAATTGAAGTTTTTTAAGAATGTCAACAAGCAGGAGGAAAACAAGGATGGCTCCAAGAGTGACAAGAGCTCTATCAGCTCGGGGTTAAGAGGGCCTGTCACCACAAATAGACTGTTGTTTATTGAAAATGCTAAGGACTACAGGACATTGTTCTTCTTAGTTACCTCAAGTCCAAAAGAGCAAAGGAAAGAAAAGCCACAATGATGAAAGTGACAGGGAAATAAATTGAGGCTCAATAAAAGGAAGAACTCCATGACAATTAGAAGGAAAAGTGAGTTACCGGATGATAGACAAATACAGAAACAAGTCATTGGGACATTTGACTGGCCTTAATAGGGCACTATTTCTCAAACTCTGGAGTGTATTTGAATCACCAAGAAGGCTCCATAAAGCCATTTGTTGGGCCATAGCTCCAGTTTCTGATAGGTCTCTAGGGAGACCCNGGTCTCTAGGGAGATAGAATTTACATTTCTAACAAATTCCCAGGTGATGCAAACTCTGTGGGCCCTGGGCCCTGGGCCACACTTTGAGAGTCTCTGTTGTAGGATATGGGTGACAAATTCCCAGCCTACAGGATCTAGAGAAACCAGAGGAAATCAGAATTCCAAACTTTTATAAGAAGTCTCTTGATTTTTAAGTATTGATAACTGATTCTTTAAAAAAAAATATTTAAACAATGGGTTAGCTAAAATATATAACTAAGCTCTATATACTTAGAGTTTGAGATCTCTTCTGTAGAGGAATTCATACATCGGGTAAGGAATTTTGTTTAAAAAACACATAGATTTAACATGACTCTCTAAAACTAAAGGTGAAGTTCAAAGACCCAAGTTGTCAAAAATAATAAGTATAACAAAGTGTCAAATGGTAAAAAATATACCAACAATATCTTACTTTTTTCCCAGTTTACTAAGTAGTTTTATATATTACCTCATTTTATCTTTAAGGTCATAAAAGAAGGAAGGATTTTACTGTCATCTCTATTTTCCAGACTAAGAGCCTGAGACTCAGAGAGGTTGAATGTTCAGAATTTTAAAACCCTATTACAAAACACTTACACTCTTTTGCTATAGCAATAGTTTGATGCTTTTAAACGTTATTCCCAGCCATTTCTACTCATCACATTTGAGGACACAACACTTTTAAAAATCTAACAAATGTAGATGGGGATTGGGGTCCATGTTGGCCCAAGAGCAGGTGGGTTGGGCAACTACCAAGATAACCATCATCAACAGGAAGTAATTATGACGTAGTACTGAATTCAGAGCACTGGGATTACTAAAATAAAATCTTCTGTGGACCTCATAGAAAATATAGATGGCCAGGCCCTCCTCCTGAGTATTCTATTCTAGAATGTCAGAGGCCAATGAGAAGAAATTACATCTCCCTATCACTTGTCATTTATGTTTAATTGTGCCCAAAGAAGCTGAATTTTTATGGAAATTTTTTTATCCCACTGTTTTCTTTTGATCAAAAATGTAGCCATAGAGAGAAAAATTAATTCTTTACAGGGATATCCAAGGAAGAAAGTCCTAAATTGTTCCAATGAATGAAAATCTATTTTATTCTTCAAGATAGCCAGAGAAAAAGATGATCCAGTCCTTTTGGTAAGACATTTTATGTCCAATCACTTTCGGTTCAGGAACTTATTCTTTCCCAGCTAAAGCCTCCCATCTGGGGCATCTGTCGTCTATATGCTCTTAATTCATGACCAATGGCACACTGTCCTTTGTCTAGACCCTTATGTTATATATCACATACCATAGCCTAAGATCTATGTATTAGTGAAGGTTCCTAAGTATGATTTAAAAAAAAAAAAAAAGCATAGGAAAGGGGGGAATGGCTATATTTTTCCAAACAAAACCAGGATACAAATCAAAGTCTTCCAAGTACTTAAAGTTGAAACCGTCCTAGAAATGCATAGTCATTTGGTTATTTGATATAAAATGAGCATCCGTATGTATGAATCTATTGGCTAAACGTACTAGTCCAACATCCATTCTCTCCAGTCAAAGACCTCAATGGAATATTGTCTCCCTGCTCCCAGTGAGGGGAAAGAAGACAATCATGGGCTTCAGAATCACACTTGGGTCAAGGGACTCAAAGCGTGTCACTTAACTTCTCTGAATCTTAGAGTCCTCCATTGANGAGTCCTCCATTGACTGAAGAAAATATAAAAGCAAAAACAATGATACTTTTTTTTCTGGTAGTTTTATGAGGAGTAAGTGAAAGAAATAACATACGCTAAGGGGCTATTGAGCCTGCAGTAATTCTCCATCTATTTTGATCNAAAATATAAAAGCAAAAACAATGATACTTTTTTTTCTGGTAGTTTTATGAGGAGTAAGTGAAAGAAATAACACACTAAGGGGCTATTGAGCCTGCAGTAATTCTCCATCTATTTTGATTCTTCCTGTCTTCTTTTCTACGTCACCCACCTTCACCATTAGCTTCTCAGTCTGGTTAATGTACATCAGGGTTCCTCAACCTCAGCACCAGTGACGTTAGGATCCGATCATTTCCTGCTGGGAGAGCTGTACTCTACACTGTAAGATATCTAGCAGCCTCTCCCTCTCTACCAACGAGGTGCCAGCAACAGCCTCCTGCACAAAGCTGTGACCACCAAAAATGTCATTAGACATTGAGAGTAAGAGAGACCGCCCCCCGCCGAGAACCACAGGTGGAAATACAGGGTCAGCTGTAAGAAATAGAGTCCATTTTTGCTTGTACTTTGACCACTCCTCTAGGAGGAAAGAAATAAGTGAGCACCTTTAAATCCATCAATCTTCAAGTCTTAGTGTTAAAGGATATAAAGTGGAATCATCAAACTAATGGATGACTCCTTCACTAAGGTGGAGTGAATCTGAGACAGACAGACAAAAACCAAAGAGCAAATCACACTCCTGAAACACTTCCATCCTCAGATAGATTTTCTCTCTGTCTCTCTCTGTCTGTCTCTTTCACCTGCTTTCCCCCCTTGCCTTCCTGCCTCTCCCCATCTCAAGTACACTTTGGCCTCAATAAATTAAGGTAACAAAAACAATACTAAAATATATAGTGTTATTGAGGACATTTCCAAGGTATAGTGTTGGGGAGAGAGTATCCTGAATAAATAGATTGTTGTTTTAAACTGAATTCATGATACTATTAAGTTTTCAACCTCCTCGTCTGGAGAGGAGCATTTCAAAGATAAACTATCTTGATATTTTCATTTCAAAGACAGGTAATAAGTAGAATACAACAATTTCCAGGGTACTCCAGACAGGCATAATCTACTTTATGCAACCAGTCACCATTCTGAGGTTTCTCAAAGAACTTTACTTTATAGTCAGTCTGAGAAGGTGCAGATTTGTGGTGGCCGCACTGCCTACGTGGTAAAGATGGATTACTCGATTAATAAATTCAGAGAGAAGGGGATATGAGGGAAGGACAAGGTGAAGTGCAGAACTAAAATGAAAAGATAAGATAGATAATGAAAAACACAGTCAAGTGAGGAGGGAAGGGGAAAAAAAACAGACAAATGGTCCCTTTTCACGTATTGGATATTTGGATACACTGTATTTCTGAGAAAATAGGATTGTGAAAATATGAAATATTTTCTTCCACCCAGAATATATTCCTCCTCCCTCTCATATCTTATTTTATAGGTAACAAATGTCCTCAAAGGTCTACAACACTGATCTACTCTGACTCCCACTTATGAGACACGTGTCTTTTCAGAGCCAGCCACAGGAAGTGTCTCCTGTGCCAAGGGACCCCGATGTAATAGGAAGGGAGAAAAGCATTGCTATCACTCCTGTATGAATAAGAAAATTGAAGATTAAACAGGGTATTGCTTGTGCTTTGAAACTTGTGGTTAATTTAATCAGACACTCTTGTGGTTCAGGGTCTTAATAACAAAAAAGCAAGTTCCCTCGATAACGGATCTTTCCTTTTTTTTTTTCTTTTCTTTTTTTAAAGTGAGAGAATTGCAGGCCTGAAAAATTCAGAAGAAAACATACCTCATAGTGGGGAAAATGCCATGTGCGAAGGTAGCAGCAGCACCTCGAGAATATTTAAGAGCCTCGTAGAGTTTATGGGGATTGGATAGTGTCTGGGGAGAGGTGCCCGCAATGCTCCAGAGTGAAAGACTGCAGGACCATGAGCTACGACAGAGTCTTCCCAGTGCTGGCCTTAGAGATGGAAAAGGTGTCTGTGCGCCCAGTGCTCCTCCGTGTTCCAGAAGAGGAGCCAGAGTAAAGAAGCGAGTGTTCCTTCGCAGGCCCCGTGGCTTGAATGAACCGATGAGAGCCTTGCGCTGGGACAGTGAGCGCCACTGCACTGGGGCTGCCTCCGGGGCAGCCAGAGGTTCTCCCTGCAGTGCCCTCCTGTCTCCCCTCCCGGCCTGGGCCTCTCCCCTTTCCAGCAAGCCCTCTCCAACATCTGACCCCTCAACGCTGCCCCCCCCCGTCACGTATGTGAGCAACGGCCCCTGAGTTAAAGAATAATTTGAGGTGCAAAGAGCAAATGCCTCAGTCACAGCCATGCCTGAGGATTCTGATCACTTTTCCACTTTGGACTCTCACTGGCTCCCTACCCTGCAGTCAAGACTTACAGTGTTCCATAGGGGAAAATACTATTAGCAACCAAGTTCACCAGTAGAAAACCTCAGGACAACAGAAAAGACAACTGATTTGATATTCAAAACAAATAAGGGTACCTAAAGTTAAGTCTCTTGAGTTAGTGCCCTTAGCTTAGCTTCCTGATCTCTCTATTCCTCTGGTGAGCAAGAAAATGCAGGTGCTAATATCTTGACGATCCCCCAGACAAACCAGCATGGGCAGAACTGTCTTGATTTGCTGTCTGCTAAAATGGAGGCCATACCAAACATGGATTTTCCTCAACTCATTCACTAAATTAGAGATTTAAAATACCATCTGTGGATTATACCACGGTACTGTCCTTTTCAAAATCATGGTTTCTCAAGTTTCTTCTGAGGAATTTACCATTTACTTACTGCCTTAGAAATGCAAGTGTAAGGTGTCAAGATGGAGGAGCATAGAACGTGAAGCACCAAGGAAGAGTAGCCAAAGGCATTGATAGCATAAATAATCTCCTCTTGAAACCCCATTCCAGTGGGCTTACGCTGAGCAAAGAACCAAGACATTGTCCCATAGAATCACAGAACCATGGCTCCTCAGACTACCAAGGGCCTTAACAGCAGTCTTGGCTTACTCACGTCTCTTTACTTATAAAAAATATGGAATAACAGACTCGTGGTGGATAGGTGCCTTGCCCAAGATCACCCAAGTAGTGTTATCTTTATTTTCTCACNACCAAGACATTGTCCCATAGAATCACAGAACCATGGCTCCTCAGACTACCAAGGGCCTTAACAGCAGTCTTGGCTTACTCACGTCTCTTTACTTATAAAAAATATGGAATAACAGACTCGTGGTGGATAGGTGCCTTGCCCAAGATCACCCAAGTAGTGTTATCTTTATTTTCTCACTGGCAAGAATTTCAAAGAAGCTGAGATTTTTTCCTCAACTTGTAAGCTAACAAGTTAACCTGTCACAGTGTCATGGATGCTGGCAGAAGACAAGAGATTCCTGGCTCCGAAACAAAGGCCTTTATCACTCACAGCGATAACAGTAGTACTGGCATTTCCTTGTGTTGGTTCCCTGAGGCATATTTAAAGAGGACAAGCTGGCACCTGCACATTGCAGGGGATTGAGTTATAGGAGAGGAACCCTGAGCCTAGGGAATCTGTTTCTTTTCTAATAGATAATAAGCATGACTGCCCTTGGAAGACAGTCATGATTGTTGGGAAATGAGTCAAGATGGTTCAGAATAAAGACAGGCAGTGCCTCTGCTTGCAGGTTGGGCAGAAGATGATTAACTTCCATAGATGATTAACTTCCAACAACATCAAGCCCTCCTTTCTACATCATCTAGGCTTTTGGCAAATTTTTCCGAGTATACCTTTGATTTGGTCACTCTGAAACACCTTGCTAACTGAGGCTGGGACCGAATCTGCCTATTTGTCTTCTATTGCATTTATTCTCAAGAGGATTCTAAGCAGCAGATTAAGGCCGACCTGCAGGAGTGACCTCAGCCATGCCTCCCTACCCCCAGGTCCCAGAGCCAAGTAACTGAACAAACCCCACTGACCATCAGGGTCTACCTTAGAAAGCAAGGTTGATTTCTCCCTAAGCTTTGGTGTGACTCTCCATTTGGTCTGAGGTATTAATCCAGGTACAGGACAATGTATTTGTAACTGCACATACTCCACCTTGGCCCCCAAGGAGGAGATCTAGGACAATTTTAGCATCCATAACAATCCAGGCCAAATGAGATCAGGTGTATTCAGGGTGATATGGATTCAGACTGAAAAGACAAATAGAAAGACAAGTATGATTTCACTTCTATGTGGAATCTAAAAAAAAAAAAACAAAACAAAGGAACAGACAAAGCAAAACAGAAACAGAATTACGGATACAGGAAACAAACTGTTGGTTACCTGAGCCGGCAAGGGGGTGGGGGGCACAGGGGGAGACAGAGGAAATAGGTGAAGGGAATTAAGAGGTACAAATTTCCAATTATAGGTAAATAAGTCATGGGAATGTAATCTACAGCATAGCAAATATGGTAAATAACATTGTAATAATTGTATGTAGTTACAGATGGTAACTAGACTTGTTGTGGGGAACATTCCACAAAGTATAAAAAAAGCAAATTATTACGATGTACATCTGAAACTACTAAGATATTGTACGTCAAATACACTTCAGTAAACAACAAACAAAAATTAAAAGACACCTAAAAAAAATAATAATCCAGGCCAGTGTGTAGAAGCTGACCTGGAAGTTTTCCAGGGCAAGGGACTAAAGATCACCCCTGCTATGAGTGACTTTTATAGCAAGGATAACTGCCCCCGAGCGCATAAATAACAAATCAGTTATCCCTCCAGGAAGAGCAGAAGTGGTTTGTGCCAGCTCCGACCTAGAGCTCTCAGGAGAGTGAACGTGCCTCCTCCACGTTCTTTCCACTTCCCCCAGCTGCATGCCATCCAGGAAGAGCTCAGGGGAAGTGGGAGACCCAGTTGGAAGGAGGCTAAGTCCCTGAGTCCCCTCACTGAAGAGACCACCCACTGACATAAGCCCTTGCTTTGGGTTATTACGCGAGCAAGAAATGAACTTCTGTCTTGGAGCCATCACAAATTGGCCGACTTTCGGCAGCAGAGACTACACGAAGTTATGACACAGCAATTTCACTTAGGTATTCTCCCGAAGAAGCGTGCGCATGTGCAAAACCAGCCTTAATGATAGAAAACAAATGGAGGGGCGCTTGGGTGGCTCAGTCGTTAAGCGTCTGCCTTCGGCTCAGGGCATGATCCCACGGTCCTGGGATGGAGCCTCGCATCAGGCTCCTCCGCTGGGAGCCTGCTTCTTCCTCTCCCACTCCCCCTGCCTGTGTTCCCTCTCTCGCTAGCTGTCTCTCTCTCTGTCAAATAAATAAATGAAATCTTAAAAAAAAAAAAAGGGGGAGAAAAGAAAAAGAAAACAAATGGGAAGAGCCTAAACAGGCCATGAGTAACTTAGACAATGAAATAGGACACAACAGTTCAAGTGAGTATACCAGGCCTACATGCAGCAGGATGGGACGGTCTCAGGAGCCTAACTGCTGACTGCAAAGAACAAGGTGTGGCAATACATACACTCTGATGGCATTTATGTAAAACCGTAAGACACAAAAATAACAGTATACTTTGTTCCTTGAGAGTGACACAGGCATAAAAAATGTAAGTATGCATGGAAATGACACGGTCCTTCGGAATAGCAACTGCTTCAGGAGCCAGAAAAGACGAAGTGATGCAGGGCGGATGCATTGGCTGTATTGATAATTATTCTAGCTCTTTAAAAGGAGAGAGAAATATGAAGCAAAAAAAAAAAAAGGTGAAATGTTTAACATCTATGAAATCTAGATAAAGGGTGCGTGGTCTTTATTACATTATTTTCTATGTTGTTCTGCGTGTTTGGAATATTCCATAATTTAAAATAATCTTTAAAGCAATATAGGAATATTTCTCTATTCCCAGAGGCCTGTCACTATGAACTCCTACAGTTTATCTAACCTACTTGCATGTGAAGATCTTTGGGGAGAAAGAGGCATAATTTGACTAAAAGCAGGATGTTATAGAATTCTTGCTCTCTAGGGAAATAAACAACACACAGTAACGGCTTCGGATGCCTAGTCAACAGGGAGTCATCCAATTTTACTCATCTTCACAAATGCAGGGAATCGAATGTGAAATTTCACACTCTGGGGCTACATTGTGAAGCCATGGCATTCCCTGGAGGTCTCCAGGTACGTGAAATAATTAATGGCCTATGCTCACCCATAACTAATTTTCTCATCTCTAAAAGAACTTCTGGGAAATTGTCTTCATTTAGTAACTAATTGGAGTATAACTCAATACAAATTATAAAATATTTCTTATATTTTTTAACAATCTCAGACCACTGTTTGAACCGTAGTTTCAATGGATTGACATTGTTCATGACTAAAGATGCGGGAATGACGTCGGAGGCATCATGTCAACGTGGGCCAAGACCAAGTCCATAGAAAACTTCGCTCTTCCGACCTCTTAAACACTATTGTAGGTCTACTTTCTGTTGCTACTGAATGTGAGTGGTGAACATTTACTGGATTTTTTTTCATCCACTTGGATACGCCTTGTTTGACATATTTTTGTATCTTCCACAGCACCTGATACTGAAATGTACCCTAATTAGATGTAGCGGAAAATTGTGTTGTTGTTGATTAGCTGATATGTGTAGCACGCGAGCCAAGTTGGATTTTAAGGTTCAATTATGTGTTCCTTGGATTGAGCTTTATAATCCCAACTCAGCCTACCTTCCAATCCAGCACCTAGCATAAGGTATATGGCAAATATTTTCTGACCTATCAGCCAATCAGATGAGCCAATAAATAACTCCACATGTTTTACACTGTTCAGAGTAAGAAAACATATTCCTTCTAGCTTCACATGGTGAGGTTAGACGTAGAGATGGATCATGTTGCACTTAATCTTTTCCTTTTCTGTCTGTTGCTCCTACAAGGAAAACAAGTTGATTATTTGTAACAATGCTCCAGAACACACCGACTGTTCTGAGCCTTATATACACGGTGACAGAAGGTTTCAGGAAGCTGGGAAGAGCAAATTAAGAGTTAACAGGATGGGGGCTCCTGGGTGGCTCAGTCGTTAAGCATCTGCCGGTTGGCTCAGGGCATGATCCCAGGGTTCTGGGATCGAGCACCGCATTGGGCTCCTCCGCTGGGGGCCTGCTTCTTCCTCCCCCACTCCCCCTGCTTGTGTTCCCTCTCTCGCTGGCTGTCTCTCTCTCTGTCAAATAGATAAATAAAATCTTTAAAAAAAAAGAGTTAACAGGATGTATTGCATTCTTTACAAGAAAAGCTATGTACAGTCAAAAGTCAGACCTTGGTAACAAGCTTAGGCTTCACAAGAAAGGTGTATATCACCTCAAATATTATATCACTGCCTTCTATGACAGGTAAGCATTTCTTAGGCAGTTGAGACATATTTATTCTGACACATCCATTATTATCCAATGACAAAATAACAAGCTGCTTATAAAAGGAACTGAAGAACTAACACCTCTGGACTAATGAGCACACAGTCTACAGAGGACATCTAAACAGGCAAGAGTCAGGATCTCTACTGAACCATGGTCTCACACCCCAGTCAACTGCTTTTTGCCTGTGTTAATTAAGAAGATGAATAAGGTGGACAATGGACTCGAATATACAAATAATTAGAATGTGAATTTTAACCAAAGATTTGCACCTCTTCTCTGCCCTCACAAATTACATGCCAGAGTTACCAAATATATTGATTTCAGGTTAGACTATCGTACTTCCCTCTTTAGAAGTCAGCAGTGTTTTCCTATTACCTGGAAATAATACTCATACTTCTTGGTGGGACATTAAAAGTTCTTCCTTCTTAGGTCCTAATGTGTATCTAGAAGCCTGTATCCGACTCTATCCATCCATTCACTGTGTGATTCGACATGCCAGTCTGTTTGCCAGTCCAAATACCAGGAATAGACCACGTTCTTTGACTTTGTGTCTCTGCTTAGGCAGTAGCTCGAGACTCCTGCATACCTTACTTACCCACACATTCCAAGTTTTACACATCTTCTAAGATCAAATTCAGATATTCCTTCATCCATAAAGCCGTCCTTGATCCCCCCTGGCAAATTAAATATTCTTCTGTGGAACCACTGCAAATTTCTTGCACATGGATTTAACTCTGTTAATAATATATCTTGTAGGAGTGAAGACTACTTGAATGTCTTTACCCTTTCCTATATTATACATCCCCAAGGATGAGGAACGAAATCCTAGAGTCACAGTGCTTACCATGCTGCTTTGCACTCGATGGACCAATGAATATTTGTTCCATGACTAAATGAACAAATGAAAATGTACAGTGGCTTAGTTTATATTTTTGACTAGAGATTTCATAATACATAGAGTCCAATAAGCTATAAAATCATTACAGTAAAGGGAGTAATAAGAAGCCTAATCTACAGAGTAGACTTTAAATAAGGCAGAAGAATAGAATAGAGATGTTAGAGCCAAATTTTAGTGTAAAATTCATGATGCAGTGTAGTATAAGAGGGAGAACACTCATTTGGGAGCCATCAGACCCAAATTCATATTTTTACTCAAGCACTTAATTCATCTGAATCTATTTGCTCATCTACATAATGGAAGCAGAAATCTCTGCCTGTCAGCACTATTGTTAGGACCGAATAAGATAATGTGCGTATGGAGGCGGGGGAGGCTGATGGGGGAGGGGACTATGATGAGATAGTAACTCATGGCTTTGCCCTGTGTTGTCATAAATTCTTGTCAACTTGGGGTTCATTGCCTCAAGGAAGGCACGAGACAGAAAACAGGAGTCAACTCTTGGGTCTTAAGTTTTAGATATCTAAAGCTCAGCAAGGAATGAAAAGAAGTCATAGGTATCTATCATCAATTTAGAAAAATGTGTGATGAGTAGAAAGAAACTTTCCTTTTTCCCACCCCTGCTGCCTTGGCTCTGAGTTAGACAAAGTTCTCCAAGTTGGGCAATGAAGGAGAGGTAAAAGGGAACACAAAATTGACTAAACTTTACACCTCTGGGAAAAGAGCATCTCCTACAGGAACCCAGCCCAGGCTGAACTCCAGGGGATGGAGGCAAACACTGGATAGGCTTATGGGATTTGAGAGCACAGGAGACCTATACCTCATTTTTCAGGAAGCAACAAGACCACTGTAGAGAAATGGAAAAATGTGTCCGGAGCAGAAGGTTTCTCTGACTCAGGGTGGCCAAGAAGCCGTGGAGGCATCGCATGCACCGACCCAAGCACGGAAGCAGATGAGGCCTCCCACAACCTCTCAGAGGTCCTGTAACCCCAGCACCCCGTAAGAGATTTATCACAATGTCAATCCCAGAGTGTCAGAACAGATGCAAAGAGAAGTCCATCCAAAGTGGCCTTCCTAATGGGAACAAGAACAATGGCAGCAAGACCTCCATGAGTGAGCAACAATTACCTGGTGGGAGTGACAGCAATGACATTGATGGCAGTGACCAGAGGCAGCCCAGCCCATCCGACATCTTGGCAGGCACTGTACCCTCACCCCAACCCGGAGCACAGATTAAGAGAGGGCAAGACTGAAGTGCAGAGATTAAGTCCCTGCCATCTACAGGATGGGATTTCTTTCTTTCTTTCTTTTTTAAAGATTTTATTTTATATTTGAGAAAGAACGAGTGGGCAAGAGAGAGACAGCATGAGTAGGGGGAGGGGCAGAGGAAGCAGCAGACTCCCCGCTGAGCAGGAAGCTGGACTTGGAACTCAATCCCAAGACCCTGGGATCATGTCCTGAGCCAAAGGCAGACACTTCACCGACTGAGCCACCCAGGCACCCCAGATAGGATTGCATAATAGAAATTCCATGAAGTTTCAGAAAAGAGGAGGGAAGTGAAGGCTCTTACTCCCCTGAGTTTATAGCCCTGGGTTTGACTTATGCAAAATACCCCGTCCGGAGTCTGCATGGAGTCCTCAACAAATGTCAGTTCTTTCCTCTCCCCTTCTTACCTTCTAGAGCGACATAAACAGAGTTTGGAATGGGATGTGTATCTTCTAGTCTACACAGGAGTTGGCAAACTTCTTCTATAAGGGCAGAGAGTAAATGCTTTAGGGTTTGTGGGCCATTGCATCTTCTGCAACTGCTCTACTCTGCCTTGTAATGTAAGATCAGCCAGAGAGAATACGTAAATTGATGTGGATGGCCATGTTCCAGGAAAGCTTTATTCACAAAAACAGGCAATGGCCTGGGTTTCCTCTGCACGCCATACTTTGCTGGAACTGGATGAAGGGAAAGTGGCTTAAAGAGCTGCTAAAATAATGAGGGGAGAGAATCCAGGCTTGAGCTAAGAGGGCAGCTGTAGGACTGGAAAGGCATGAATATGTTCTTAAGGAGAAGGCAGGCGGCTATAGAAGCAGGGACTTCTCCCCTGTTAGACCGAAAGAGTGTATTATTGATAAAAATGGAACAGTTGGAAAAGTTTGGAATTCAAAAAGAGAAGAGATTAGCCATACCTTCCTTATCACAAAGGGTCTTGATGCCCCCGCATTCATGTAAAATTCAAAGGCAGAAGGAGCGTAGAAAAATGACAGTTCCTGTAGGTTCGAGCTCTGACATGTCAACAATCATTACAGCACAATACAACATTTCACAAGTGCCGACTCAACTCCGCATTGAAGTCAGGGCTAAAAACTCTCCATTTCCTTTTTGTTTCCCCAAGCAATTTGCGAAGCCCCTCTTCAACCACTTCCTTAGCACTCCCCAGAACCACTAGGCAAATACTCCAACTTCCCCAAGGACCGGTTGTGTCTAACAAGGAAGGACAGTATCTGTGCCCCAGACCCCACAGAATAACCAAATTAGCCAATCCCCAGAAAGCCCAGGACACTCAGCTACTCTCACCACAGTTGCTGACCTGAACGTAAGGCACCTTCTACATTTCTAACTTGCTGCTACCCTCCCCCAGGGTAACCACCCCGTGTGGCCCCATACAGTAGACTTCTCTCCTGTAAACAACATGGAACCTTGCCTGTCATCCATCTAAGTGTCACTGCGCTGGGGGCCCCTGGGTGGCTCAGTCAGTTGAGCTTCTGACTCTTGGTTTCAGCTCAGGTCATGATCGCAGGGTCCTGGGTTTGAGCCCTGTGCAAGGCTCCACACTCAGTGGGGAGTCAGGATTCTCTCTCCCTTTCCCTCTGCCCCTCTCCCGCTCTTATTTTCTCTCTCTCTCTCTCTCTCTTTCTCTCTCTCAAATAAGTAAATAAATAAATCTTTTTAAAAAGTGTCACTGTGCTGTGCCCCACAATCAAAAGAATCTTGAAATCTGATCAAGCAGACAGTTAACAATTTTGGTGTGAATGGTGGGAAGAGAAGACAACATTTCCAAACCCCGTTTCCCTGCAGTTCCTATTTCAGTCAAACAGTGGGTACCCAACACTGCACGCACGACACAGCGCTTGCCCAAACATTTCTGAACAGTTCTCCAAAGCAGACACAAACATTTGGGGAGAAAATTGAGGAAAGGAATTTGCCATTAGATTATCACAGTACATCTGTTTTTAAAAGTCATTGCCACAATGTTCCTATCAGGAGGCTCTTGTGCTTCCCCTGAAATGCAATCAGCAAATCACACCAAACGAGTTAACAGACTCTCCTTGCTGGAAACTGGAGGGAACTTTGTTAGCGGGTACTTTCCGCCCATGACTGTCACAAGTAAATCACTGATGAGGGGAGTGAAGTCCCCTGGAAGTGAATTTGCGTGCTGTTCCTGTAGGATGTCCGTTCCACAGGCATTTTCGACTTGCTCTCTGTAAGATTTGCTTCTTACCATCTGTTCTGAATTTGTCACCCTTAGTTTACATTACCTAAAACTGTAAACTAGATTGACATTAAGCATGCAATTTAAGATTTTACTTCCATCAATAAATTCCCTCGTAATCACCAATTTAGACTTTATGTAGCTTCTCCCTGCTCTCCATCATTGGCGTCCTTAAATAGCACTCTGGCTGCCCCTCACTCTGCTTGCTAAGCATTTCTTGAATTCCCCTTTTACACTGTCCCGTCCCATCCCCGTGCACATGCTGCCGTCCTCTGTTTAGGCTACTCTCACTCGGCTTTCGGACCCCCTTCCTTACTGCTGCCATCTTGCCGTTTTCCTTTCAGCTATAGTATATTCAAAGACGCTTCCCATTTCTTGATTCTTCATTAAAGTATCTCCCCAAATGCTGACATCTGGGGGCTCCCCGAGCCCCCATTGTTCTCTGGAAATAGAAGATTGTATTTCTAGAACAGGCAGAGTATGAACTTTGGAGTCCTGGCCCTGTTATTGATCGGTTTAATAGCCTTGGCCAAGTCTCCTAAACTCTCTGAGCCTCAGTTTCCTTACCTATAAAATGGTTTTAAGAAAAACTGCCCACCAGACAGGATTAAGGGAGATGAGAAGCATCTAATGTAATGCCGGGTGCACAGCTGGTGCCCAATAAAATGTTACTTATGTTCTTTGTTGTTTCTGACAATTACCTGTAATGTAATCCATGTTCAAATTGAGTTTTAAGCATGGCTTATTTACCATCTACAGAAAGGATTCCCAATGCTGCTATTTTTCCTAAAGAATTATTTTATTACTCCTTCATATTATTTTATATCACATATTGATTTAAATATATCCTGTAAATCAGTATAATTATAAGGCCAGTGGTAGAAAGAGGATCTTTCATGTGAAGAGACAACCCATGACTGGACCACAGAGGTCTTTATTTTAATAACCACCACTCAAAGTTAATTTTGGAAATTCTGAGAAATTATATTGCATTTTGACACTCCTGGGGGAACTGCAATCTGAACTCAGAAGATTCTGACTCAGTTATAGTGAAGGTGTTAATTTACACTTGGTTTGAATAGGAGGAAACACCATCATCTTCAGGATTGTTTATATCATAGAAAGCAATTTAGGATAAATGGTATTTAATCTGGACTAGTTTATTCCTTTTCCCTGTCCCTATAGCATGACCTCAAATGGTACCCCAAGTGAAGAGTGCCATTGCTGAGGCCCCACAGGGTGACTATAGTGGAGGCTGTCTTGCCCTTTACCCAAGGCAGCCGTCCCACAGCCCGTGAACATTGATCCATGAATTCTTCTTGGGACCCAATAGGAGAAAAGTATTTTTGTTGCAAGGCCTGCCGACTGCCTAGATTCACTCAGGACTGTAGCTCTGACTTAGAAAAAAAAAAAAAAAAAATCACAGTCCTTTGTTGTTGTTGTTGCTTTTAAATATATATATATAAATATATATATAACTTACAGCACCAAGATTTAACCCTAAACCCTAATGTAAACAATAGACTTTGAGGGGTGCCTGGTTGGTTCAGCCATTAAATGTCTGCCTTCGGCTCTCGTCATGATCCGGGGGTCCTGGGATGGAGCCTCCACCGGGCTCCCTGCTTGGTGGGAAGCCTGCTTCTCCCTCTCACACTTCCCTTGCTTGTGTTCCCTCTCTCATGTCTCTCTCTGTCAAATAAATAAATAAAAATCTCTAAAAACAAAAAAACAATAGACTTTGAGCAATAAAGATGTGACAGCATAAATTCAACTGCTGTAACGTGAGTAGAGATAACGGCAGAAGCAGTGCATGAGTGCGATCAGGGGACATATGGGAACTCTCTGTACCTTCCACTCAATTTTGTTGTGTACTTAAAACTGCTCCAAAAAATAAAGTTTATTAAATATGCACACACGTGTAAAAAAACAACAAATCATCATAGTAATAAATGTTCAGTGTAGAATATTTAGAAAATATTATAAAAAGATACAAAGGATATAAAAATGACTCAAAATATACTACTGCCTAAAAATAATTAATCATTGTTAAGACTTTTGGTACACACACACACCCCCAGCATACTGCGAATTGAATCATTCACAAATTTAAGTTGCGCACAGACTTTAGGACCTAGCTATCTGTTGCCTGCCCCAAGATGTATCCCTACTGCTCGCTACTGCTCGCTACAGCCAACTGTTCTATTTAATCCACTTAATGTTTAGAGGCTTAATAATAAAAAGAGAGAAATGGTACACTTAAGAAACACTTTATTATTCTCAAACCACCCCTCTCCCATTCATTTGTAGGGATCTGATAGTTATTTTAAAGACAGAATGGTTCAAGTTCCCAAATATCCTCATATAGGCCTTTCCTTTAGTTTTTTCCTTTAGTCTAACCCCACGGTTCCCAAATTTCAAAATGTACAAGAGTCCCTGAGTGGTTTGTGTATACATAAAACCATATGTATTATTCTTTATGGGTGAATTAAAGTACTTCTAAGCAGAATTTGACTATAAGTAACCTCCTGATTAACAAATGACTTAATCTTGTGTGATGTAACTTCCCTGCATGTAGACATGCATTTCTTTTTTCATAATGTATATTATTAAGTAACCTACTGTTTAATATAACAGAGACAACTTTCCATGTTATCAAATATTTATCTACAACATTCCTTTTGATGGCTGCATGGTATTCTGATCAACGAATATACCATAATTAAACCAACACTTTACTCGTGAATTTCTGAAGTTGTTGTTCAGTGATAACCCCTTCTTTTATTAAACATCCCAAAATGTGAGCTCAGCTCAGGGATAGTGTGAAAATACCCAAGAATCATTCTTAAGACACAACCACAGCTCTGCAACTCCTTTTTCTATCTTAGAATCAGGACTCAAATAGAGCTCCCAACCCCAGAAAAACACTGAGAGACTAATGATATTTGAGGTTGTTTCATCTTCCAGATCAAGGTACTTTCTCTTACCCGGAGTATACAAATATATAAATAAATCTAATTTTTCTTTCTTGGGGGAATCAGAGGGGCAAATGGCATCAGCCTTATTATCATTTTTAAGAACTACCATAGACTTAAGCAACCAGCATTGATTTCTCATGGTTCTGGAAGTCTGAAGTCAGGATGCCAGCATGCTTGAGTCCTTGGTGAGGGCCCTCCTCCTGGTTATGCCCTCACGGGGCCTTTCCTTGGTGTGTGCAAGCAGAGACAGAGAGATCTTCTGCCTCTGCCTCTTTTTATAAGGGCATTAATCCCATTATAGGGGTTCCACCCTCAGGACCTAATTATCTCCCAAAGGTGCCATGTCCAAATACCATTACATTGGGGATTAGGCATTTAACATATTCCTATTTGGGGATTTAGGGGAGATGCAAACATTCAGTCCATAGCAGAGCCCTCATGTAATAATTGATTCAGGCAAGGATCACCAACAAACGTCAGCACCACTGAATGAAAGATTATTGAGAGAGAGGATATTCACACAATCTCAAAATATCACCCTACGGATGACTTATCATTTACGGATTAGAGAGTATCTCTTTGTAATGAAGGGTGTATTGATCATTACCTGTATATGATTAAACTTGGCACCATCAATAGTGAGAAGTCTGGTGTCAAATCATGTAAAAAGTGACCAGAGTGACATCAGCACAGTACAATAGGAAGCTTCAGACCTTCCTTCCCCACAGAGGCCCAGGTTCAACAATAATACACGGACCAAGTCCTTTTGTGAGAAACCCAGAAACCAGTTAAGAGGCTCCTACACCAGAGGCAAGGGTGAAACCAGCACATCAAAGCCAGCAGGAAAATCCACAGCATTCACTCACCTTAGTCCCTCCCCACATCTCAGCTGAAGCAATCAGTGAAAACTTCCACTTCCAGCATCTCTCCGGGGAGAGAAAGAAAAGGCTGAAACACATGTGCAGGGTTCAGATGTTTGGTGGAGAGGAGGGGTGTATCTTCCTAAGGGACTACATTCTTTCTTGCCTGAATCCAAGTTCTGACAATAAAAGGTTCGGATTGCGTGCCACTGAGAACAAAGGCAATGATGTGAACTAACACACACTCGCTCAGTAGAGTCTCTCTGTTCAACGTGGAACAAGCTGGTGAAAATCCCCAATTCCTGGTTTCTCCCAGGGGAGGGAAAGAGTTGGAGCATGCATCCAACATTCTGACTTTTTGGGGGACTGCCCGAGGGTCTTGTTTCTTTCTCACCTCAGAATGCTGACAAGACCCAGTACATCCTGCCTTCCTGGGGGCCACAGAGAGCAAGAGGGCTGAGGTGCTTGCTGTTGATTCAGAGGACACAGTAAAACAGAGACTAACAACACTCCCCTTGATGCAGAAAGAGAAGAGGGAGCATTTGTCTAATGTCTAGTTTTTGCAGGGGTTGTCCAAGAGACCAGTTTTAAGACAATGGACTCAGAACACTGACAGGGTCTGGCATTCTCTAGAAGCCTAGGGGACACTGAAAACAGAGAAAAACTGGGCAGTTTACAGACACTCCAGAAAACTGCAGTACCACAGGTAGACACCAGAAGAAGGCAAGAGATGGCAAACTCCTGGAAAAAAGATAGTGGCAAAAAAAACCCTCTCTAATTGGAAATTTACATGCATAAGCCCAGAGAAGGCACCTCCATCAAAAGATATGAGAGACCCCCAGAATTTCTAGCCAGGTAGATTAGTGACAGCCTTTCACTGCACAAAACCAGTCCATAAAGACTAGGAGAAGTGACTGTTTTTCCAAATGGATGGATCACAACATAAAGTTACAAGGCATATGATGAAAAAGGAAAGCGTAGCTCAATCAAAGGAACAAAATAAATCTCCAGAAAATGACCATAAAGAAAGGGAGGTAAATGAATTACCTGACAAAGAATATAAAATATCCATAATAATGATGCTCAACGAGCTCGGGAAAATGATGCATGAACTAAATGAGAATATCAACAAAATAGATTTAAGTCAAAAGCTGTCACAAGAGACAAAAAAGGACACTATATAATGATAAAAGGGCTAACTCACCAGGACTATGTAACAATTATAAATATATGTGCAACAAACATAAGAACACCCAAATATATGTAAAAAGCATTAACAGAACTGATGGGACAAATACACAGCAACACAATAACAGTAGGAGATTTCAATACTCTACTTTCAATAATAAATAGAACATTCAAACATAAGATCAATAATGAAACAAAGGACTTAAAAAACACAATAGCCCAAATGGGCCTAACAGATACATACAGAACATCCTACCCAAAGGCAGCAGAATACCCATTCTTCTCAAGCGTGCATAGAACAGCCTCCAGGATAGGTCACAAGTGAGGTCATAAAACAAGTCTTCCAAATATGTAAAAGACTGAAATCATATCAATCATCTTCTCCAAACATGATGGAATGAAACCAGAAATCGAGCACAAGAGGAAAACTGAAAAAACTCACAAATGTCTGGAAATCAAACAATGAATTCTTGAGCAAGCAATGGGTCAAAGAAGAAATCAAAAGAAAAATTAGAAACTATCTTGAAAAAAAATGAAAACAAAAACAGAGTAGCTCATGGGAAACAGCTAAAGCGGAACTAACAGGAGAGTTTACAGTGATAAATGCCTTCATTAAAAAAACCTCAGATAAAAATCAAGCTTCACACCTCAGGGAACTAGAAAAAGAAGAACAAACTAAGCCCGAAGTCATCAGAAGGAAGGAAATAATAAAGGTTAGGGCGGAAATAGAAAAAAATTGACAAGACTAAGAGTTGGTTTTTTCAAAAGATCAACCAAACTGGCAAGCCTTTAACTAGACTAACTGGAAAAAAAATAGAGAAGACTAAAATAAATAAAACCAGAAATGAAAGAGGAGACATCACAACTGATGCCACTGAAATAAAAAGAATTATAAGTGATGACTATAAACTATACTATAAGCAAATTGGAAAACTTAGAAGAAATGAATAAATTCCTAGAAACATACAAGCTATCAAGCCTGAATCATGAAGAAACAGAAAATCTGATCAGACCTGTAACTAGTAAGGAAATGAAATCAGCAATAAAAAGCCTCCCAACAAGGAAAAGCCCAGGACCAAATAGCTTCACTGGTGAAATGTACCAAACATTTTTTTAAAAATTATCACCAATCCTTCTCAAACTCTTTCTAAAGATTGAACAGCAGAGAGCACTTCCAAACTCATTTTATGAGGCCAGCACTACCCTGATACTAACGCCAGACAAACTCACTGCCAAAAAGAAAACTACAGACCAATATCTAGATAAACATAAACACAAAAATCCTCAACGAAATACTAGCAAATCAAATTCAACAGCACACTGAAAAGATCATACATGACCGAGTGGATTTATTCCTGGGATGCAAGGATGATTCAACATATGAAAGTCAATGTAATATATAACATTAATAGAATGAAGGATAAAGATCACATGATCATCTCAATAGATGCATAAAAAGCATTTGACAGAATTCAACACCCTTTCATGATAAAAACACTCGACAAACTAAGAACAGAAGGAAGATACCTCAACATGATAGAGACTATGTATGAAAACCTTATAGCTAACGTCATACTCAATAGTGAAAAACTGAAAGCTTTCCTCCTAAAATCACGTATGATTTCATTTACATGAGGTGTCTAAAGTAGTCAAACTCATAGAAGCAGAAAGAGGATGGTGGTTGCCAAGTGCTAAGCCAATAAAAAAATAAGGAGTTGCTATTCATGGATATGGAGTTTCAGTCATGCGAGATGTAAAAGTTCTAGATATCTGTTATACGACAACATGAATATAGTTAATAATACTATACTGTATCTTAAAAAATTAAGGGGGTAGATCTCATGTGATGTGGTTTCTTACCACCTTAAAAGGAAAATTTGACATGACTCATGTCTCGTTTACCTCTTTTGTATAACATTTAATCATAAGATCTCAGTGGCAGATAACAAATAAACTATTTGCTTACACATCTGCAGATTGGCCGAGGTTCTGCTGATCCAAGCAAGACTAGGCTCCAGGCTGTGGTTTCAGGTCAGGTCTATATATCACTCAGTTTTCTGAAATCTAGAAAATGTTTTTCTCATGTTAATCTCAGAAAAACAAGAACAAGCCCACTACTTGGGTAAGAAATATGCTCTTCTAGGAAATGCTGGCAAGGACGAGAGGAGAGTAGTGACATTTTTTTGGACAATAAGTTAATTTACTACAATCATCTTTGCAATATTTCTACCAAACAAAGCTCTACCTTGATTCTAATCAGACAAAGCCAAGATAAACAACATTCTACAAGATAACTAGCTTGGATCCTCAAAAAGTTCTTTGACATAGAAAATAAACAAAGTAAAAAAAATGAAAGAAAATTTTCTAATTTAAGAAAAACTAAATGCACAACCTGAAATTTGATTAGATCCTGGAAAAAAAATTTTAAAAAACCTATGAATAGCATTTTTAGGGCAACTAGGGAAATTTGAAAATGGACTAGATATTAAACAACTGCATGTGATTCTTATTAAAGTCTTTGTGTGAAGAAATGGTAGTTAATAACTAAACATCTTAATTTATAAGAGACCAATGCTAAATACTTATGAGTGAGATGTCACAATATCTGCAATTTATTTCCAAGAAGTTCATGGAAAAATATGTATTTATATGGAGAGAAAAAAATTAAAATGTTTAACAGTTGATAAATCTGGGCCAGAGTTGTTGATAATCATTGTCCTAGTCATTCTTTTTTGTTGAGGTTTCCTAATATATATATATGAAGGGGAGCTGCAGGAATATTCTCGCATCTCCTGCTAGTTGTGCCACCTGGTATCCCTTGAGGATTCCATTTCTATGGTCATACTGCCACCCCAAGTTACACTTTCTGGAAATAAAACCTCCTCTGGTTTCTGTGAGTTACTTCTCTTCGCAAATGCCTCCTTGAGCCAACTCAGAGTTCTTCACCGAGTCCCCAGGAAGCACAGCTCATGTTTCTTGTTAATAAGTTTGATAAGGCTCGTTAAGAATTTGATCCTTTTCAAGCACCAAATTCTCACTTTGCTTCCGATCCCAGAAGAATCCATCTAGTGGCCTGAGGTCCCTGTTCAGGAAAGAGCAGTTGCAAAACAAGAGAGAACCAAGCAAATGCAGCCGTGGCTCTGAGGACGAATCTCCCTCAAGTGACTGTTCTCTAATCTACATACAGGAAATTCGGCAAGCATTTTCTGTTCCGCCTTCTCTTTGGGGAACTGCAGTCTGTCCTGATGAGGAGTCTGCTCATTAACAGGAAGGAGAGTTTAAAGATGTCGTATTGCTTCATTCCCATTTTTCTACAAAGGAGAAAGCCAGTATTCTAAAGGGGGACAGTATCAAGTAGAAAATAAATTTCACCGTAAAAAGTCTGTTGGATGAAACCTTGGGGGCTTCCTAGGTGGCCCCTCTTTGCCGAGGGCAGGGGGAAGCTGAAGGAAGGGGCAGGCTGCTCCACATGGGTGGGCAGCAGCTTTCATAAGCAAAGGAACTTGCATTTGAGGCCTGTCTGGGCATGACAGGATGAGTAGATCTTGGTGCCTGCCACCCAGCAGAATCTGAAAAGTGTATATAGAGGCCATGGCTCCCACTGTGTGTACAGTGGGCAGAACTACATTCTAAGGACAGAGGAGGGGGAGGAGACTAGATTGCCTGGGTCCTGCTTTTGGGTCAACCAGCAGTCCCAGCCTCTCCATGACCTCCCTGTGACCAGCTCTTAAAATCTTGCATGTCCCCCTCTTCTGCAGTGGGGCCTGAGCAGTCAGAAAGGGGTTTCATTAGCACGGAGGCAGCTTATTTGGCAGCTATCTGGGTGACTAGAAGTAGATACCACAACAATAACATAGGCACATGCAAGAGAAAAAAGGTTAAGATCATGATTCCCGAAATAAGTAACCATTTTTCCCACCAAGAGCCCCATGGTCTAAACCTCTGATTGATTAAGTACCCTAGACTAGGGGTCGGATCACTCAGGATGTTCACTTGTATCCTCGTGTGATTTAATACATTTGCACTTATCAGGTATGAACGCACAACATTCTGTTTGGATAATGGCACAGGTGCCTCCATGGGAAGCAGTAATAAAGTCCAAGGTCGTCCTATTTTGGAGAACAGCCTTTCTCCTCAGAGACATTTTAGTGTTCAGTAAAGACAGGCTTTGCCAGCTATCATTTAAGGCTTGCTGGGTGAATTTAGTAAGAGCTTCTATACGTGCTATAACATCCTTCAGGCCAGTGGAGGGGACAGAGACGGCAGCCAAATGTTCACAGTAGAAAACAGAACGTGCCCATCCTACCTTGAGGACGAGGTTGGCAATATTTGTTACCATGGGGTGGATTCTCCCCTATGTCCAGGGAAAACCCAGGGTGCAGTGACCCAACCACCCATGTGGAAGCCATGGCCAACAGTCTGTGCCACACACCCACTGGGTCCCCTTTGGGGCCACCCAAAAAATACCTGGGCAGCACAACCAACTGTGCCAAACTAACCACTCTCCTTTATTCTTGGTTCAACTGGCTTGGTTCTGTTTAGAGTGATTTTTCTGTTCCCAACATAGAGATGAATGGGTACTCAAATGTCCACAACCTAGATGAGCCCCACAAACCCATCCCAAATCTGAGCATATCTACCGATGGCTCTGATGGTGGTCATTTGGGACCCTTCCAGTCGGCGGTTTGATGGGTTGCCTGTGTAGAAGAAAAGAAGACCTGTGCCTAGTGTTACTGATAGTGTGTGCTACAGGCCAGCTTTCTGGATCCGTATTGGTAATATCAGCTGAATTAAGAGTATTAGTGCAGCTTGTTCTTCCTTAATGTATGTTTTACGGTCTGCTAAGCCCCTCCCGGGAATGGTGACACCATTATGGCAATCCTGATGACAGAGAGGGACAGCTGCCCACATGCCCAACAGCTGGATTGATTCCTTTGCTAGGAATATAAGGGGACCCACTATAGAAAGGTATTGCCCTCAGGTGCCCATCCCATGACCAGACAGCACAGGAGCAGCTGTCTAAGGTCAAAAAGACAAATATTTACTAGGAACTTGTATGGGAAAGCCTCCTTCCGTAAGAATCACACTTGTGGTCTGATCCTTAGATGTTCATGTGGCTGCAGCTTTAGGAATTTACCTGGTTCCATATACCGTACAGATTAGCTGGGGGAAGCAGCACTGCTGACATGAGGAGACAGATTGGAGGTGGCATACGCCAGAACAGGATTCATGCCTTCTCCCCTCTTTCAGTGATCTTTCATGCCAGGTGTAGCGTGTTTCAAGAGGTCTGGTTTGTAGCCGGACAACCAGACCCCAGGGGAGCTTGAGTAGCTTCGCCTGGCCCATGGATGGAAAGTAAGTCACTTACTTGTGTGGTGAGACATCACATGGCAAACTCCAGTAGATAATGCCCTTCACAGGTGTGAGGCGACCTGGTGTTGCTGGCAGCATAGTACATTGATCCCTGGTGAGAGTCAGGGCAATGGCTGTTCCCTGTGTCTTCCATATGTTTATGGTGTTGGTTGTCCCAGCAGGCATCCCCAGTATGGCATACAGGGCACCAGTTTCTACTGGTGGATCATTCAAATGTAATAGAGCCTAAACAGTTCTTCAGTCTACCCGCCCAAGGTGGTTTTGCTGATGAGTAACTTAATCTGCCACTTTAACAATCCATTTTTTCTTTCTACCAACCCTGCTGCTTGTGGGTTGCAGGGGAGATGGAACCTCCATTCAGCGTCATGTTCTTTTGCCCAGTCTCGCATATCATGACGTTTGAAATATGAGCCCTGATCGTTGTCTATTCAACAACGGTGTCCATACATGGTACTCAGCTTCTCTAATCCCCTAATGGCAGCAGCCAGTTTGCAGTGATGGGGGCGGGGGGGGGGGGCTTGGGTTAGACGAGATGCAGTATCCACACAAACCAAGGCATATTCAGAACCTCCCTCGAAGGGAAAGGGCCAACATAATCAATGTGTCAAGCCCTCAGTGGTTGAGAACTCCGGTGGATGGCCCCAGACTCATTTGCAGTTGCCTTGAGTGTGGTTTAGAACACACAGGACATGCCACTATACATTAACCAAGTCACTGAATTCCAAAGGAACTCCAGCATCCTTGGCACTAACTGTTCCCCCACCACATGCTGGGGGCGGATGGGACTACCTTAGTTTTCATTCCTGTAGTAAATGTGGCTCAGTCAGGACCTTCAAAGACAGGGATAGAGATGGCCTCATTCCCAACTCCATAAAGAGTTATTGTACCTCCTCAACCTTTCCAGGATCTCACGTGCCTAGAGGGATCCCTCTCATTGAGCCAAGCCTCCCTGCAGGCCAGAATAATTCAATCTATGAGGAACTGAATACCTTGAACCCCCTAAGTGCCATGCAGGTGTTGCCAGACAACAGGGTGGGTGGTGATGATGCTGATTTTCTCTGCTTCCTGCCCCAAGAAATGCCACTGCCCCATATACCATAGCTGCACTAACCACGCCTGGATACTTTCTCTGGCCTTTGCTGGAATTTGGCCACTTTACCAATAAGCTCAGTGGGAGTGTATTTCCCATTGTTGAGCATTTCCTGAATTGGGGGCTGCCCTGCTGGCTGGGGTTGTTGCTATTCTTTGTAATAGGGGTCAGCTGGCACGAGGCATTTCCTCCATTTCACTGTTAATCACAGCATCCTCCTCTTCACTCTCCTCACTTTCCCAGGGATTGCACCTGCCCCTACCATCCCTGATGTTTGCACGCTCCAGCGGGGGCCTTAGGGATGCAGTCCTATTTGGGGTAGGTGCTTCCTATGAGCCGGGTATAGGATGCCGGCTAAGAGTGTCTCCAGGTGAGGACTTGCAGGCAAACAGAGGCTTCAGCTGAGCTCACTATTCACTAGTCCCCCCCAAAATGAACAAAAACATGATGACTCAGCTTGACACTGGAGCGGAATGTACTCTAATACATGGTAACCCTCAAAAGTTTTCCGGCCCCCTCGGGACCATGATGACCGCCTGCAACAGAGTCACCACATTTTGGTTTATTCAAGCTTTGGTAGCAAAATTGCTTCAAGTCTTTCCTTAGCTCCTACTTAACCTTTGGTTTCAAAGGCACTTGAGTTGCACTACCCACTTACAAGAAATACCTCTTTGGTCAGAGATGGCTGTATCTGTAAAGTGAAGTAGGACTAATTTTGGCCTTTTCACTCCTTTATTCTTTCAGTCCCTTATTTATCCCTTCATTTATTACACCCTCTTCTGCCCCAAACATTTTTATTCATTTTAGGTAGTCTCTGATGATGATTCTAAAAACTATAGCTTTTAAAAAAAATCAGGGTTTCTCTGTCCAGTGGCACCACAACCAACAAAATCCTCTCCTCTCCCTCTCTCTCTCTGTCTCTCTCTCTCTCTCTTTCTCTCTCTCTCTCTCACACACACACACTTTCTAAGGTCTACTTTGATTGACAGGCCAGCCAAGCCTCTCCACATAAGACCTCCTGGGGCAAGATATTTTTCCAGACCAATGCCAAATCTGACCCAAACTGCAGAGTTTTGGAGTTTTCATCACTACTTGCAGTCCAAGGAAACAGGACTAGAACATCTAATTTAGTATAGTAGACCCTTAACCTGGCAATATTTAACTTCAGCTGAGAAATCTACAATCCTCTATGGGAAACCAGAGTGTTTCTAAGGTA
Organism: Ailuropoda melanoleuca; assembly: GCF_002007445.2. Classification (NCBI taxonomy): domain Eukaryota; kingdom Metazoa; phylum Chordata; class Mammalia; order Carnivora; family Ursidae; genus Ailuropoda; species Ailuropoda melanoleuca. The sequence continues at coordinate 90,940,153 of NC_048224.1, read as the reverse complement.
TGCCTTAGAAAACTGTTTTGTGTCTGTTTGCTTTAGGGACAAACAAAGCCTTACTTCTCAAGATCAGGAACAGACATATGATGTCTTGGTGAACCCAGAAGGGGTGTGAGGATTCACACGGACTTACCTCCACCATGCTACCTTCAGGGCCCTTCCATGTTCCGTCAAGAAGGAAACTACAGCCAGAGAGACCCTGGGTAAGGGAACCGTGTATAAAATAGCCTGAAGAAAACTGTCTTTGGCCCCAACTGTTCTTGAGTGACAGAGGAGAATGGCCAAGGAGCTTAGATTCACAAGATTACGGGAGAGCAAAGGTGAGACTAGAATCGACAGCTCATATTTCTCATAGTCCTAGTCCCTAGTTCTGTACTCCCTACTCCTCCTCCTTCTTCAGACTGTATCCTTCATTTTAGGTATACCTATGGCAAAATCAAAAGAAACCTAACACCAATCCGTGTATAAGAGTTTGACCTTCTGCCCTCGTCCATTCCTTTTCATGCCTTTACAATTGTTTCTTTAAATCGTGAACACTGTCTTAAATACCCATAAATAAAAAGCTTGATTTGGACTACTCTGATTTCTCTAGTAAATCTCTGCTGTCACCTGCCTCCAAATTAAACATTCTTCAGGCCAAAGATTGATGTGCTGCCCCTTATTTAGTCTCATCAGAACAGTTTATCACTTTTTTGATGAACAAAAGGAGACAGACAAAATGATATTTTCCTGAGCTCTTCAATTTTAAGAGTATCTGAGATTTCACATGATTGAACTGCCTTCTTGTTGTAATATTACTAATTCTCCAAAATAACAGAAAGGGAACTTTATGTAAATATCTGTGTATATTTGAGAAGCGCGTAAAGATACCATAGGTACACGCATACATGTATGCACATTAGAGGAAAAAACATATTTTATGAGATCTGTGGGTAAAAATAAACATAATAAGGGCAAAGAGGATATCATGGCATCACTGCCTCCTCGCATGATTCACCACTCAGGACACCAAAAAAAAATTAGATTAAAATATTAAGAGTTTAAAATTCTGCTAATTACTACTTATTACCAATTTTTTTTTTGAGAGAGAGAGCATGCACAGATGCTTGAGCAGGAGGAGGGGCAGAGAGAGAGGGAGAGGGAGAGTCTCAAGCAGACTCCACGTTCAGCACAGAGTCCCTCGAGGGACTTGATCTCAGGACCCTGAGATCACGACCTGAGCCCAATTCGAGAGTCAGACGCTTAACCGATGGAGTCACCCAGGCGCCCTTATTTATTACCACATATTTTAAAGTATCTTTGTATACAAAAGACCTTTCTTAATAACCAAACATGCTATAAATCATAAAACTTGCAGCATAAACTCAACTTGCAGAGGAAACATGACCTTGAGACCCTCAGTTTTCTGATTAAAAACTGTAGTCGGTTGAAGCTATAGCCACTTTGACACACTGAAAAGGTAACTACACAGGTGAAAAGAGGACAAAGGGGTGTTTTTCCAAAACAGAAGAATTCCTCTGAAAACTAATGCTTTGAAAATATATGAAAAGCATTCCAGTCTGATGCACGGACAATGAATGCTAATTTGGAATGTATAAGTATAAGAAAGGACAATGACAGATTAAAACTCATTAAATTTAAATCAGCTCATTGTGTATCTTCAGCTAAAAGCAAAATGATTCTTTTGTAAAAACATGTATGCTCCTGGGGCGCCTGTGTGGCACAGCGGTTAAGCGTCTGCCTTCGGCTCAGGGTGTGATCCCTGCGTTATCGGATCGAGCCCCACATCAGGCTCCTCTGCTGTGAGCCTGCTTCTTCCTCTCCCACTCCCCCTGCTTGTGTTCCCTCTCTCGCTGGCTGTCTCTATCTCTGTAGAATAAATAAAAAATCTAAAAAAAAAAAAAATTAAAAAAAAAAACAAAACAAAACCATGTGTGCTCCTTTTTTCCCCTTTCCGTGCAATAGTCCAGCAAGACGCTTCTCAGGTATCTTAAAGTCTATTGCTATTTCTACACTGCTGTAATTCTACAGAAAAAAATAAATAATGCTAAGGCATCCAGCCATCCAGGACACATGAGAAACTTTGTGGAAGAAACTTTGTTTGACCATCAGCCACCAGGCTGAAAGAGAAAGCAGGCAACACTGTCATCACGGTCTCTGCGGGGGGTTTATGTAGAATTCTAATTAACCAACACTCATTTTCTTTTCAGATATCGAAAAAAACAATCTGACTACAGTTCCTAAGGAATTTGGGAGGAAAATATGAATTTATATGTGGCATACATTAGCAAGGGCTCCCTGTAGATTCTTCAGGAGACCATTCGAGCATCTGTTTAAAACATTTCTTCAAGTCATGAAATTGAAATGCCACTCATCAGAAATCGAACTCCCTAGAAAATATTGACTTACAAAACAAAAAACTGTAGCATTTCAGTGTCTTGGGATTGATAAGAATAAAGTATAGATAATAAATTTTTGAAGCACGAATCCCCTTTGTAAGTCCCTATTTAATGGCTATCCCCTCATGAACTGTACGCCCCAGGAAGGACGCAATGGCGCTGGCTTGTTCATTTCTCTTTCCCAAGGGTTAGCCCCGTGGCTAGCACACAGGAGGTAGTCAATAAATATTTGTTAAGTTTTTTCTAGCAACTTCTTCCTAACACAGGAGGAACAGAGGAAATGAACAAGATCAGCAAACCTCAACAGAGAGCTAGGAGGTTTTTGACAGAGGAGCAGAAGGATGAAGAGAAGTAAATCCTCATCCCTCTGTTATTGCTGCCTTAGGCTTTCCGCCCTTCTTTTTGCAAGAAAAGCTCATGATAATGATGGTAGTAATAGTGGCATACGAGGAGAAAACGCACAGATCCATTTTCCAGGTTTCCTTTGATCTTGAATAACGTATCACATTTGGTCCGGGAGTTTGGTCCAGGAGTTAATAATTTGGTCCAAGAGCTAAGAATCTGCTGGGAAATCTGGGAATCGCCTGGATGTGTATTTTTGATAGATTCTTAAGCAATCAGATAACACAAAGATGGGCATCAGAATGCACTGTTTACTGTGGAATTGTTTGTTAGGACTCGTGTTTTAACACTCATAAAAGCTGCTTTAAAATTTTGAAACCAGTACAGATATCCACATGTTTGATGAGGATTGTGCAATGTAAAACCCAACATAACCTATATGATGCTTCGGTGTTAGGCACCTGTTCATTTGAAAAACATCTGTGGCATGTTTGGCCAACCGATACGGGTGACACACAGAAGCCCCCAGAAGACTCTCAGACTGACTGATGACTGTTCTCACCTGTGAATTATTCTGAGCCAGTAACTTGATGTGAACATCCCTTCCCTGGCTTTGGTAATTATGCCACTAGGCTGCGTAAAGCCTGTTTTCACGTGGGACATAATTACCATACGTAATTGCATGTAAGCAAATATCTGTCCTTCCATTGGGTAGTCACAGCATCACCCATTTTCCAAAGCACCAAACCCCCTTTTCAGGGATACACTTGACGTGTCATCGTTGAAGTAATTAGCACGCTTAGGGTTTTTTAAAAATGTATAAATGCATCAAATTTTCACTAGAGACTTCTGTTCTTGTCAAAAATCCCTGCTGCAGCAATGTGTGAATTACCATAGAAGGTAATTGGAACACAGCGTTCCAGAGGACGGTGTTGAAATACGGAGCTACCTGTGTAGCATTGCCTAGGGAGAGAGGTGCAGATTTCCAAGTTCTCGGTGCTGTTTCCTGAGTTCCTGTTCACACTGTAACTAAGGGAGTTCAAGTGTGTGAGCCTGAACGAGTCACAACGGAATGACGGTACAAACACATTAAAGGCAAGGAGCATTCCGCATAATTCAGACAAAGCAATCCAAAGCACAATACGGAATTCGGAGACTTTCAGTGCTCACTTCTCTGCACTAAAAGCAGCAAGAGCAATATTGATTCTATTTATTTATTTGCATCTTGATCCAAAAGCTGTAAACGTACCTTACAAAATACAAATAATACAAGAGGATTTCTTAAAAGCAGCTTCAGAATGTCAGGAAAAAAGAAGAAAAATGAAAGTCAGAAGTGAAACTAACACCCAAAATGCATCCCCCGAAGCCTAAATTTGGCACTGAGCTTGGTGGTAACCCAAAGAAAAATATGACCAAACTCATGATGCCATTGTTCAGGAGAAGCACAATTCCTAGCAAGCAGAATAACAGTCCAAATTAGTTCTATTTGGTTTAGAAAGATGAGTTATAGTTTCACTGGATTTACTTTCCTAAATAGTCTAAGACTAGTGTTACTCAAATTTAAAATTACCCAATTTTATAAAATCAATTTTTTGGTCATGACCAACTTTAAAAAAATTGTTAAAATGTATTCATGACACAGGGTGGTTATTGTTTCATGAAAATTTGTGCTTTCATTATGTATATATATATGGGGGCTGGATTTTGAAATTTTACATTTATTTCTTATTATGGTCATGTTCACGGTCAATAAATTGTTGAAAGCCCCTGAGAAGGAGGAGGTTAAGACGGCGGAGGAGTAGGGGACCCCTTTTTCAGCCGGTCCCCTGAGTTGAGCTGGATAGGTACCAGACCAGCAGGAACATCCACGGAATCAGCCTGAGACGCAGGAAGATACATCTGGATCTCTACAAATGAACATCTCCAGCGCTGAGTATCGAGGTACGAAGCAGGGAGCTGTGAAACCGCACACAGATATTGGAAGATAAACAGAAGGGGGAGGAAGCCTCCGTGTCAGGGCGCCGGGAAGCGGTAGCCACCTGCACGGGGGACCGGACGGACCACGGACCCGCACGCTTGAGACAGCAGACTGAGAACGGGAGCTCTGGGAGCGCGCGCGGGGCGGCTGGCGGCTGGGGGGCCACCTGCACGGGGGAGCAGGCGGACGCGCGGACGGCACCCACGAGACAGCAGACTGAGGACGGGAGCTCCGGGAGCGCGCGCGGGGCGGCTGGCGGGCCACCTGTACCAGGGTGTGGGCGGACCGCGGACCCGCACCCTGGAAACAGCAGACTGAGTCCGTGAGCCGGGAGCGTGCGCCACCAAGCATCTCACCGGAGCTCCGGAGCTCCGGAGCTCCGGAGCTCCGGTGTGCTCCCTGGATCGAGGCTGAGACTGGTAGCTCTAGGAGTGTGCGAGGGGCGGCTGGCAACTGGCGGCTGGCGGGGATGGAAACACGAAGGACAGAGACGCGCTGGCCCTGGAAGTGAGGGCTGGGACGCCGGGTGTGGGGCGCACAGCCTGGGATGCTGCAGGGTTGAGCAGCACCAACAGAAACAGAGTTAAAGTGGCCAGAACGCCAGTGGAGAACGATCTGCGATCCCTCTGTTCTGAGACAGAGGCTGAATTTCATCCGCTGCTGCTCTGACTCTCAGAAGACACATAGCAAACCGCCAGGGAAAGCCGCCAGAGAACAAAAGCCCGGAAATACCGGCTCACAGGGTGCCCATCCCCATCCCCCCTCACAGGGGACACAGAGACTCTACCCAAACAGGGTTGCCTGAGTATCAGCGCGGCAGGCCCCTCCCCCAGAAGGCAGGCTGAAAAATCAAGAAGCCCACAACCCGGAGCGCCTGAGTGGCTCAGTCATTAAGTACCTGTCTTCGGATTAGGGCGTGATCACAGTGTTTCGGAAAGGAGTCCCTCATTGGGCTTCTCCACTGGGAGCCTGCTTCTTCCTCTCCCACTCCTCTGCTTGGGT
>NC_048224.1:90912757-90934338 GCF_002007445.2 Ailuropoda melanoleuca | reverse complement strand
TTACATCGGAATCCGGGGATGTACTGTATGGTGATTAACATAATATAATAAAAAAAATCATTAATAAAAAAGAAAAAGAAAGCCCCTGAGCTAGTCCAATGAAGTCTCTACTTTCACTGACAACAACAAGAAAGCAGACTTGAAAAACACATGGAATTGAGGGGAGAGAGAGAGGTCTGTGCTTCTGTGCCTTGCTCAGGGAGGAAGGCGGCTGTACTTAGACGCGGCAGTTCTCTGGAGGGTTCTGAGGAAGGCTATATGCTATAGCAAGTCCCAGAAGAAAATGATCTTCAACTGCTCTCTTGCTATTACTTTTGATGAATTTTAATTGGTAATATTAAGAAGGGAAGATAATAGATATTAAAGCTATCTTTAAATCACAAGTCAAACACTAATACTGACCTCTGCTTCTGGCCTCAATTCAGGAGTACTGGAACTGTGTGACTTCTTAACCCCAACCCTTCTAGGCACAGTCAATGGCTCCCCCAGTCTGTCCTATAAGCCTCAGCTGGGGCCCTGCCGACACTGTCACATACGCATCCCTCTTTCTCGCTAGACTGAGAACCTCCTAAGATAGAGACGGTGCCTTTCCAGCAGACATCACACTGCTCGGCACTTGGTAGACCCTCAAAGCATGTTTGTGCAGGGGATGAATGCATGAACAAGTAACTGAATATTCATTACTACTCCTGTATTTCTCTGATGCAATCAAAATTTGTCATCATGAGGAATACCTGACAGTCCAATATTTTACAACGTTTTCAGAATTAAGAGGGAAAGAGGCTTTAATGTTTCATCCATTCTAATTTTTACAATTAGTCATTTATGCTTATCAAGGGTGACATACCAGTTTCAGCTCACGTGCTGATCCTGAGGGACTGGCAGCAGCTTCCCTAAGGCTGGCTCTGGGCTGAGCTGGCAGAAGTGCCCACCGAAATGGTCAAGCAGTGCACTTGAGATGACAATGGTTCCCGTGTCCCATGTCTGCCATCTCGACATACCTAGTCAGAGGATCTGAATAGTCATCGGAAACAGGTGCTGAAAACTGGTTTTGCTTAAAGTAGCATTCCTGATCTTCCCAACTCCTCCCGGGAAACAGCCAACGGGAAGGAGCTTGAGAATGAGCAAGCCATGGGTCAGGATAATTTCAACCCAGGTCCTTTGTTGACACTAACAATACAGCCATTAGTTCCAAGTGGAAGAGATGACAATGGGATTTATGATACACAATCTCTTCTCCCTGGACTGGCGCCGAGGAAGAGAAAGAGCAGCTACAAAGAGGCCGTACTTCCTAAAACAGGTATTTCATAACTGCTGCTTAACAGCTGTTTTAAAAATGAAGTGAGCAGCTGCGGTAATTATAGTCAACTTGTCAAAACTTTTCAGTGTTTGTTATTTTTTGATAGTGGCCATTCTTCTATCTCCTCCAGGATCTGTGGGGTTGAAATAGGGTAAGCAGCTGTCTTCAATGCTACACGAGATATACATTTCAAAGAGGGTCTTTTGTTTGGCTTCATTTTTCTTAGATCCATGTTTATATCCAAGATCTCTGTGAAGTAGAAAGCAATGCACTCTAGAGGAAATTGTTTGCAAACCAAAGAGAGAATTCAAAATTATGGGTCAGAGCCATTTGCTTGCAGTTATGATGAAAATTCATGGTGAGATTTCAGAGCACTGCTTGATCATTAAAACATCGTGCGTGGTGCCTTACTTGAGAAATTAGATAAGGGACTCTTAATTCCACTCGTGCCTCCACATAGTTCCGAAGAAAGGTAAGTTGGCAACATGCAGAAGACTCCCGCCAATGTCCTCCAGGGTGGGGAGAAGCGTCCTTATGGAACGCAGGCGTCAGTGGAACTCGCTGCCCACCAGAGGAATCGGCTACGTTAGGGAGAGCCTTATTCCAGAACAGGTGTGCTGAAGAGGGAGAAGTACATGAAAGCCCATGGCGTGGGACGTGCCCTGCTCTGGACAGAGTGGGCCTTGGTACGGAACACTAAAAGAAATCTTAAAAAAAACAATCTTTTTTTATGGTGCCTCTTCAGGCCATCATTTAGTCCCTACAAGAACTCTCCACCAGCCCCACGCCCAGGGCCTCAGACTGCAAGCAAGGTGTAGAAGGCAACACTCAGGTATAAAACTTGAGCTGAGAGAAGGAAAGCTAACCGGTGCTGGGAAGGAGATCACGGATACATAAAAGAGTTTGGCGGAGCCCGTCAGGTTAACATGGGTAGAGTGGAAAGCCCGAGCGTGGGAAGGAGACAAACACATTACAGTCAGAAGGAAAGAGAGAAAAAGAGACCATGGGAAGCAAAGACAAGAACTGAGACTGGAGGTCCAGAAGAAAAGAAAAAGCACCACAAACAGGAGCAATTAAAAACACAACATCTGTGAAACAAGAGCCTGAACTTAAGTGATAAGTAGCAACAACAAAACGAAATGAAAATAACTGTAATAAAGAAACTGAAAATGGAAAAAAAGAAAATGCACATGATTAAAAATCAAATTAATCACTTAAAGAAGAGGTCTTCAAATTTTTCTGAAAATGGTCCCATGGTAAATATGGAAAGTTTTGCGGACCATACAGTTTCTGTCACAGCTATTCATCCCTGCTGTGATATATTATATATGTACTATATTAATATTCATGAAGTGTTTAGGATAGTGCCCAGACATAGTAATTGTCTATTATTATCATCAGCATCAAGACACATCCAAATTAAGTGATGGAACTTTAAAGATAAAGAGGGAAAAAAATCATTCAGGCATTTAGGCAGGAAAAGTTACCCACAGTAGGGAAAATCAGGCTGGCCTCGTGCTTTTTCAAGGCAATACTTAATTCCAGAAGTCGACAGAACAATGTCCATAACATATTAAGGAGCAGCACGTGTAACCAAGAGTAGTACACCCAGCCAAGCTGTTCAAGTATAAAGGCGGTATTCTCAAATATGGAAGAGCTCTGAGAATCGAGAATTTATAATCCCTTTGCTAAAAAATAAAGTAAATAAAAATTTTAAAACGACATGACAATAAAATCCAACCAACCAAGTGATAAATTAAAAAGCAAGTTCAGTAATGGAAAAGTCATGGTAAAAGAACCAGTGCTGAGCATTGCTTCCATTTAAATAGAGAACTCATAATGATTAACAGAGGGAATTATGTCTACAGGACAAAATGGAATGCTACAGCGCTGACAAAGGGAAATCATTTCAAAGAAATGCCAGGAGGTGTAGGGAAGGAAGGAGGAGTGAAAAGTAGAGGAGTCTCATCCCCTCATTCTCCCTATCAGGTTGCCTATCAGATACTATTTCAAGTTGCAATAGAAAATTTTTTAAAAAATAGAATACTCTGATCTTGTAAAAGTTTCTGTGCCATTAGCAGGACGATATAAGACTTAACTATTTCTTCCAGGGGCACCTGGGTGGCGTAGTCGGTTAAGCGACTGGTTTCAGCTCGGGTTATGATCTCATGGTCATGAGATCGAGCCCCATGTCAGGCTACCTACCTGGTGCACAGTCTGCTTGGGACTCTCTCTCCATCACCCTCTGCCCCTCCCTCTTGCTCTCTCTCAAATAAATAAATAAATCTTAAAAAAAAAAAAAAAAAAGGACTTGCTATTTCTTCTGGATTAAGAAACACTGGTAATTTCCTAAATTCCACTTCACCTTTTTTTCCTTCTAAAATTTAAATCAATTAAATAAAATTAATGTAGTATTTTACATAGAGAAAGCATTATTTCAAAGTTAAAATATTTGTCCATCCATACAGAATCTGTCCCCAAAAAAGATGTACAGAAAGATATTCACCGAATTATTTTAGGTAGTAGAATTTAGGGTGATTCTTCCTTTCTCCTTTGAATTTTACTCCATTGTATTTTTTGACAACCGATGTGTGGTATTCCTAGCTGCCCACCAACGCCCTTTCTTACTTCCGGTCTGCACCATGGAGAAGCCGCTTTTCCCATCCTCTCTTGTAGCTACACAGGACTATGTGACTAAGTTCTCTCCAACAGAATATGAACAGAAGTAATGTTCAACTTCCACAGGGCGTGATCTTTGAATATTTTTGTTCTCCTTCCTGTCTGGTGACCAGAGCCAACTTAGAAAGCATGTGCTGTAGATGGCGGATGTGTCAGGCCAAATCTCGGGAAGTGTACAGAGCAGAACCATTTAACAGCTGGAAACACTCATGTCGGTTGTGTCACATAAGAGAACAAAAGTTGTGTTCTTTAAGCCACATTATTACAAGTCTCTTTACAGGGCCTCCTATTCTTTTAGTATAATTAATATAAGCATGCATTATTTTATTTAAAGAAGGACTGGTGATGGGTAGTGAGGAGGGCACGTATTGCATGGTACACTGGGTGTTATACACAACTAATGAAGCATCGAGCTTTACATCGGAAACCGGGGATGTACTGTATGGTGACTAACATAATATAATAAAAAATCATTAAAAATTTTTTAAAAAGGATAATAAGCCATAATCTAAAAATAGAATCAAAACAGTCAAAAAAAAAAAAACCCAAACCAAATCCAGGCAAAACTCCCAACACATATGTCACAGACTCCAATGATTCTGGCAATAATCTAGGAACAAATGTGGTTGCCACCATCATGACTGACATTGGAGGACAGATCTCACCAGCTGGTAGACTTACAAGTAATGGTACCAAGTGGCCTCAGGTAGCTTCGGAATTGAGTTCATCTTTGAGACTTGTTTTGTTTGTTGGTTAAAGACAGTCTGGCTTATGATGTTTCAGATTATTCAAGAAAATGTTTCCTCTAAATTCAGAAGGCTAGTAGTCTCTAATATTATCCTTGCTATGCAACCAAATATTTCACTTGATTTTAAGTGTATCGGTTGCATCTAGACAAGCCTGTGTTCTCTAAACCCTGTTTCACAGCATTTTAAAGATTAATTTTGACATACAACCTTTTCACATAGATTAATGAAGCTCTTTTGTCCAGAACACAGTCTGGAAAACATCATCCATACACCACCCATTGTGTTTTTGACGTGTAATAAGAGATTATAACTCTGGGGGTGCCTGGGTGGCACAGCGGTTAAGCGTCTGCCTTTAGCTCAGGGCGTGATCCCGGCGTTATGGGATCGAGCCCCACATCAGGCTCTTCTGCTATGAGCCTGCTTCTTCCTCCCACTCCCCCTGCTTGTGTTCCCTCTCTCACTGGCTGTCTCTATCTCTGTCGAATAAATAAATAAAAAATCTTAAAAAAAAAAAAGAGAGATTATAACTCTGTATCAGTGTACAGGGCTACTGAAGGCCAGTAAAAGTCTGTGGGTAATTTGGATCTAATCCTGGAATCAAAGTATTTATAGAAAAAAAGTCTTCTGAAAACTGGAAGGGACCTCAAGAAACCATTTGGTCCAGGGCTCTTCCAAGTAAGGCATCAAATATTTTTCTTAAACTTTTTAATTAAGCTACAAGATGACAGGTTTCCAGATTTTATTTATCACCACAGAGATAAATGGTTTTCAAATAATCACTGAGGAGAGGAATGTGGGAGGTTAAAATAAAAACTCTCATTTAGTTCTCTTCACACATCTGCCCCGGAAAAATCTTTTTTGAACTCCCCTCAAAAAAAAAAATTTAATTTTATGAAAGAACAAATTGGAATATGAAAGGCATGAGAATCCTAAATGTCTGGCTCATTTCCTCTCAAGAAATAAAAATCTTTCAACAACGTGTTTATAAGTTACAAGCCAGACACAAATACTAATTTCTCAGTCCAAAGATATCCAATTTCCATTATAATGCATTTAAATCTCTGCAAACTAGAGTGTTTTTAGAAACCATGCCAGTCAAAGATGTCTAAAACAATGTTGCCTGATTCTTTTCCGAAGTTAGCTTTATACCAATTAGCTATTATTTCTAGTGAGTACTCAGCCCCCGCAAAGATAACCATTCCACTCCCTTTATTCTTGACTATCTTATTAATTTTGACATTTTTTCCTTTTATGCATTAAGGTAGCAATAGCAGCACTATCAAATTCATCAAGTAGAGAAAAATACTTCCAACTTGAAATCTAATTAATTTTTCATGTTCATTATCTTTTAAGAGTGTTTCTTGCAAAAGGACATTATCTGCTCCTCTTTTCATGATAATTGATGCAGTTCTTCCCCCATCCTTTTATTTTTTTCTAATAGATGAGGAAAGACCTTTAATACTTATACTTATAATCTTGCCAATAACTTTTTAAAGGATAAGTGTTAAATATGTCATTCAAGATGCATAATGTGTTACCAAAATCAGATCCATTAGAATGAGAAACTCATTAAGGGGTGAGTTTAAAGAGTTTACAGAAGTACACTTGCCGCTTTATGAAGCACTGAATTATTAATATGAAACACGGAGATGTGTATTCCCTTTTATATTTTTAAGAAGTCATATAAACAAGAAAATTATTTCAGTGAAAATATAACGAACAATACACTGACTGTTTTTAAACGCAGGCTCCCAATTACATATAGTAAACTAGCCTAAAGAGTGAAGGAAGGAAGAAAAGGGGTGTGTGTGTGTGCGTGCGCATGTGCGCGTGCGTGATTTGGGGAAGGAAAGTTAAATACTCTGGACAGTCGAAGTTACCCGATGTACCTAAAGAACCAGCTGCGCACTAAAAAGAAAGAAATAGTAAATATTTTATATAAAATTTTAACAATTTTTAATGTTAGCATTAGAAAAGTAGAAGGAAGTGAAAGTTTGCCATTTGAAATTGGAATGCAACTCCTTAGGATATACTTACCTACTAAGTATGTCTGCTAAACGCACATTGGAGACCGTGAAGAGTCCCTGCATTCATGCTCAGCTCATCTACCTGAAAGGGCCAGAAGCCTACCGGTCACTAAGAATAAGAAGACAGTCATAAATTGTCAACAGAAAGAAAAGAGACTTTTTCTGTATCCAGAGAGAAGGAAGAAGCGGGACTGCTTTGCAAATAGGAACTCATCGCAAGTCATGTCCCTCCTCAGGATACATTGAGTCCTAGAGAAATAACTAGTCCAGATCAATGCAGGCTGCCTAGAAAGTCGGAAACAAAGAGAAGGTCAAAAGCAAAGCTTAATAAGACTTATTAAAGCATAAACAGAGTTTTATTCACTTTCCAGGCTCACTCTATTTGAGTCAACCATGATGTTGTAGATGCCAGTCCTTTCCTTCCTTGGGTAGAATGTGTTGCCTGGAGTTGTAGTCTCAGCAATGGAAGCACACTCACTCACACTTGGGAACCAACAGAACATATTAACAAATTGAAACCATAGCTTTTGCCTAATGAGTGGCATTTTTCTCTGTGAAAATCTAGCTAGTTCATTAACTAGGATCGAAACCATATACTCAGCCTCATTAGGCACATGTCTATTCAACTGAAATATCCAGCCCAAAAAGACAGTGAAATGCGTGTAATATGGACAGAACAATTCTGAGGTTTCATTTAAACATTTACCTTTGGTTCTCTACTTGGGTACAGATTTTTGAATTATAGAATATAAAAGGGAACAAGAAAACTCCTAACAATAAGAAAAGAGGAAAATGGCAAAAGGAAATTGGAGAATTTAAAATTTTTACCTCAATTAATTTAAGTCTCATCATTGAAGGAGAACAGGGTGTTTCCAATTTTCTGGAGAGTTTGCATGCCGGGACCCCTGTGGATAATCCACAGTCCTATGCCTAAGAATTCACTCAAAAAACAAAACTGGCTCCCAGCAGGCATGCCTACATTTTAAAGCTGAGTTAGAACATAATTTTAATGCTTTCTGAAATTACAGATTGTTTATGCATTTGTCCTATCTTTAGCTATTTACATCTCAATTCTTTCTCTCTACTGGAGAAAAAAGATGTAAGCAAAATTTGAAGGAGGCTAAAAGGTGAGCTGTTTTGCAGAGGTACGTATGCTAACATTGACCTGGTCATGACCCCCTGCGCTGTACAATTTGAAGAAAGAATAAAATGAGTCTCTTCTTCAAGAGATGAGCCTTCAACTGCATTCTGAATAAACCCAATCATGACACTGTCATCTTCTCCATTTAGTCTCCGATTAGATACTCGGGGTTTAAATGATCACCTTTCCTTAGGAAGGTGCATACTCTTTCCTTGTCTGTGTTTGTGGAAACCTCTTCAGAGGAGCTCATTTCTGTGTCCTACAAAAGGGGTTCTGCTTGCCTGATCACTATCATCATTAAGCATTTATGAAGCACTTTAGGCTTATTTACTAGAGCTCATGATATCCCTATACGATAGGTTGGTGTAATGGTCTTCTTATAAATGAGAAAATAGAGGTTAAGTAACTTAGCCAAGGTCACACAGATACTTTGGATGAAAGACTCAAAGTCCCTGACTTACTGTTTAGTACACAAGTGAAAACTCTTGAGTGGCATAAAAAGTTACATGTTTCAGAACTTCACACCTCAGTTGCTACTGAACATGAATAACGAGAGTTGAGTTTTGGTTTTTTGGTTTTTTGTTTTTGTTTTTGTTTTTGCTCTACCCCTATGGCTGATGGCATTGCTTTGGTAGATCTGTGATGCCAGGGCCAGTATCTCTATGGCTCTCTTGGTCTTTTCTTCTTAGTTTCAAGATGACACCTCTGGTTCCAGGCAATATGTCTGCATCCAAGACAATAGGAAGAGGAGTGTTTTACTAGCCTTGTCTCTGCCTGTCAAGAAAGCAAAAACTTCTCAGAAAATCCCCAGTACAGTTCTACTAATAGGACTTTGTCAAGGAGACTGATATGAACATCTAATATTCTATCATTTTTCATGGAAAACAATAAAAAAGAAGGAGGCTGAGGACAATCCTGCCAGCCTACTAATGGTGTCTGCCACACTTATTTACAGCACAGAATTTTCTGTCGAATATTCATTTGCGAAGTATTGTTTGCTTCCACTACACGCTAGCATTTGTCAAGAAGGCAGGGGAAGTCAGCTCCTAATTTCTTAAAAGAAAAAAAACTGGGATAAAAACTTGTAATTCGGAAAATTTTACCTATTGATTTACTTTGGTGAAAGAAGGGAAATTTTGGTCACTTAAACCTATGGTCCACCTTATCGTGTTCTGGGGAAATTTGAAAATTACTATCGTAGTACAAGTAGCCACACATTTTCCAGAATCCATGCCTCTTTCTTTGTGTCAGTCTCCAACAGATATGTCTCCTTCATTTTCCTCTTTGTTTATCCAAATCTTAGCACTTGACTCACGGCTCAATCACTTATTTGGCATACCAAACAACTTTGTCCTGCCAGGGCATTCACCACCTGCTATCGGGAGCATTTACTAGAAAGATTTGTGATATAATTTTTCCTGTACATTTGTTTCACATCCCCCAAAAGTGTGACCTCTCTTCTGTTTTGTAGCTATCTAGAACAAAAGCTAACATATACTGAGCACTCTGTATGTGCCAGTTAAATAACTGACACATTTTCTCTTCTTTAATTCTGTGAGACCAGAATTATAATTATCCCCATTTCATAGACGAGTAATTGAGTTCAGAGAGGTTAAGCAACTCACTCAAAGACAAATAGTAACAAGTGATCCAGCGGGGATGCAAACCCAAGCAGTCACTCTTCATAATTCTGGGATTTTCCCCTGAGCTTTATGGAGATATTATTTACATATACGCTATACAATATGCTGATTTGGTACACATATATACTATAAAATGGTTACCACAATAAAGCTCACTACCACCTCATCCCTTCACATAATTAATTATCTTTTTGTGTGTTTATGTGTGTATGTCGTGATAACATTTAAGATCTACTCTCTTAATAATTTCATTTGTATAATATAGTATTGTGAATTATAGTTAACATGCTGTACATCACATGTTGAGAACTTATTCATCTTTTAGCTGGAAGTTTGTACACTTTGACCAACATCACCCCATTTCCCCCACCCAAAGCATTCCACAATGGTAGCAGGGAAGAAAAGAAGGAAGGAAAGGAAGGAAGGAAGGAAGGAAGGAAGGAAGGAAGGAAGGAAGGAAGGAAGGAAGGGAGGGAGGAAGGGAGGGAGGGAGGAAGGGAGGGAAGGAGGAAAAGGGAACAAAGAAAGAAATAGTTGTGTGGAGAAGTAGCAAGGAGGAGAAACGCAAGCAGGCAGGTCGCAGGCAGAAGTTAATTTACTGCGGGGCTGATGAAATTTGAGCTTCTGAG
The DNA here is from genome assembly GCF_002007445.2 of Ailuropoda melanoleuca. Classification (NCBI taxonomy): domain Eukaryota; kingdom Metazoa; phylum Chordata; class Mammalia; order Carnivora; family Ursidae; genus Ailuropoda; species Ailuropoda melanoleuca. The sequence continues at coordinate 90,924,170 of NC_048224.1, read as the reverse complement.
ACATCAATTCCCCAAGTTTTGAAGGAGGTCCTAGAAATATGTGGGGTTTTTTTTAACTTTGTGAAGTTTTTAAGATATTTTAACTGCAATGAGTTGAGATCTCTCTTTTTATTCTTACCCTCCCCTCATTATACTTGCCCTCTTGCTGGAGGACATTGGAGTGGCCATCAGTCATTTTGGCTCCAGCTGAAGGTAAGTTGAGTGGAAGGCATACTGAGTTTGGATTCAGCAGGGTATGGTTATGTACTATACACTCACTTGCATTTGAGTTGTGATTTTTAGTGTGGACCGACTGAACGTATGTGCCTCCCCCCCCCAACTGTATGTTGAAATCCTAACCCCAATGTGATAGTTTAAGGAGATGGGGCCTTTGTGAGGTGATGAGGTCATGAGGGTGAAGGAGATCAATGTCATTGCAAGAAGAGACACAAGAGTGATGATCTCTCTCTGGTATGTGAGGAGAGAAGATGGCCATCTATAAACCAGGAAGAAGGTTCTCACCAGAACCCACCATGCTGGAACGCTGACTGTCAGATTTCCCAGCCGCCAGGACAGCGAGACGTTAATTTCTGTTGTTTACGAGCCACCCAGATTATGGTAGTTTGTGACAGCAACCAGGATGGACTCAGAAATTTTTCTAAGCTGTCAATAAAAAGATACCAATTTCCATTAATTGTGCGGGAGAAAAGGGTGACTTCTGTCCTCTCTCTATATAGAACAATACTGCAAAACCTTTGTTGTATAAAGAGGCCATTAAAGAGCATGTAACCAAAAATGTAGGGGAAAAAATGTTACAGAGGTACGTCAGAGAATAAATTCATAAAGAGATATATTATTTTTCTGAACTGTATGATGATTGTGGGGGTTTCTAGCTTTCAAAAATTATAACTTGTTATAACTTGCTTTTTAATTTGGAAAAAATATTAATTTCATATTCACAATTGTTTTTTATTCTTTTTCTTAAAAAGATTCCAAAAACTACCTAATCTTCAGGATTCCACGAACATGGTTCTGTCCCCGAAGGAAGCAAGGAAGACAATACCATCTACCAGCAGCTCTTTAAACCACAAACAAGACAAATAACTTGTACACGTGTATGAAAGACTACAGGTGTGAGCAGTGAAGACATCAGTCAGGGTGCTGAGAAAAGCAGCCCTTCCATGGGACGATCACTATGGAAACTTTTATTTAAAGTCTCTCTGGACCTCAGGTTACCTAGTTCCACTATGGAGAAGCAGGTTGGAAAGAGGGGGCACAGAATATTTTATTCACTGAGCTTTTGAAGATACTGAATATTTGCCTATCTACAACTTTGAGGGCAGAATCAAATATAGCAATATTAGTACAGTCATGACAATAGGCAGAATAAAAGACAAAATTGATGGGATGATCAGCAGGGATGATGAGTGCTCTCAGCAAGACAAAATGGCACAGTGATCAGAGCAGAGAAGAACAGGCGAAGATCAGACACAAAAGGACACGTGACAACAGGAGGGTGAGTGAGGAGGGCTCAGAGAAAGTATGGAGGAATGAGAGCCTGACACTGACATGGCCTCGCTCACTTAAGCATTGTTCTATCCGCACTTCCCATCTGAGGGTCTGTGGAGCTAAACAGAAGAATGGGAATGTTGCACGCCCAAGTAGCCCAGTTGGGCTGAGTTCATTGTCACTCTGACTGGTTCAAAAGCTAACTAGAAAAAAAAAAGGGATTAAAAAAAATTGCATTAGAGGGAATGGGAAAGACACTGGAAATGCTGAGGGAGGGATGTCAGAGGAGAAGGACAAGTATGAAAGAAAGCCGGGTCTCTGGTGGAGGGAGGAGGGCCCCATAGAGACTCACGCCCCGTTCTACCTCCAGAGTGCTAGCCCGCACCACAGAGCTCTGATCTCCGCTTCTACCAGAGCGCAACGGCTGGGTGGAGAAGAGTATTCCTGAAGTTGGACTCCTGGAGGAGCCGCAGCCCACAGGCAACCAGTGATTTTCTACTAAAAGGCAGGGCAAAGGAAACCAGATAACTTGGAATGAGATGTCGGCTGCATTTTACTAGATTTGCCCCAATGAAAAGGATAATAGTAATTGCTTGTGTGAATTGACTGTGTGTCATGGACCAGATGTTAGGCTAAGCACCTTACAAACATAATTGCATTTTATGTTCACAATGCTCTGAAGCAGGTATAAATATATTATTTCTATTGTAGAAGTGGAGAACATTCAGGCTTAGGAAACTTAAGGAATATGCCCAAGGTCACAGAGCTAGTAATTGGTGAAATTTTTAGGGTGGTCTTTCTGAAAAGAGAGTTCAGGTTCTTTAAAACCACATCATAGTGCCCACTATTTGGAAATAAATACTCAACTCTAACTCAAATTAGAAGCAAATAACCTCCATTTGTGGTTTTGCTCACTTAAAGCTGCAGATAAGATGTCATTCCATCTCTTTTCATTTTTATGCTTTTTTTTTTCATTCACCCACGTACATCTGTGTCTGCAGAGAAGGCATTTCACTGCCTTACTTCCTTCCTCAAGTAGAAAACATAGCAGTCTATTCTGATTACTTCTTTCTTTTAGGTTTCTTGTTAGAAAGAAGTATTCGGATCCTGGTACCAATCTCCTAAATTAGTGGCACAGCCAAAAACGAGAGTCAGCTTGTTGACCATATTTTGTATTCCATCCTCAGAGGGTCATGAGCTGTGTTCCATCAGCGAGCACCCAGTGACTTTCAGCATTCCTTTAGAATCCGTGTATCAAGTCATTCGGTATGTTCCTTTGCATGCAGACCAGAGATAACGGTGCTGTTGTTTAAATTTCAGTATCTTGTCAGTTGTATACATTTACACACTTATAAAAAATAGTTAAGGCACTAATTTCCATTAGGAACTAATGGCCCACAAAATTTCTTGTCTTGGCTTGAAACTGTTTGAGTTAGAAGCCACTAAGTTTCTCTTTATCTTTCTATAACTTCAATTATCCAAAATTGGCATATCATTTTTACCATATATGTATGTTATCTCCCAAACAGAATACATTAGAATTTTTATAATAATTTAAATTACTAAAAAAATTAAAAATTAAAATTTTTATAGTGAACATATATGACATAACATTTTTAAAAGATTTTATTTATTTATTTGAGAGAAAAAGAACACTAATGGGGGAAAGGGCAGAGGGACAAGCAGATTCTTTGCTGAATGGGGAGCCTAACATGGGGCTCGATCCCAGGACCCCAAGATCATGACCTGAGCCAAAGTCAGATGCTTAAACAACTGAGCTACCCAGGTGCCCATGACATAACATTTTTAAAGGCTATCATAAAAACATGTGTACATACATCCAAGAAATTGCTGTTTTGAAAATAGTATTGATCTCATGTTAAAAACAAAAACTAAACAAAAAAAAAAAAAGAAAGAAAGAAAAGAAATTTAGCAAACCTGGCAAATGTTACAACTATTTAGAATATATTTAAGATCGTACTACATAGGGGATGTATTTCTTACCATATGACTAGCACGTAGCCCTTCTAGGCTCCCATGTTACTTTGAACATTAACACTATGGGAGCTCCTGTTAAGGGTTTGCTTTGTTCAGTTTCCAGATCTGGGAGGAGGCAAGTCAACACAGGAAATGTACGTGGCCTGAGTAACGAGCAATGGTCCCTGGCTGCCTTTGTCTTGGATCTGTGAGAAAGTGACTGGGACCCATTTTGAGTCCCTGGGTTTGGAATCACAGGGTTCTGATATTGACATTGAGCAAGCTATTTCACCTCTATGAACTTCAGTCTCTCATCTGTAAAATGGGGTCATAATTGCTGGAGGAGCACTAAATACTCTGTGTACAGAGCACAGAGCTGTGGACCATGCTATAGGGCATTTCTTCTTGAATGTCATCAGGCACTTCAAACCCCAAAGTGAATTTATCAACCCCACCACCACTCCTGCCCCATTCCAATTACTCAACTGGAAATCACAGAGACCATCACTGAGTCCCCCTTCGCCCCCAGCTTCCATATTTAATTGGACCTGCAAATGCTGCCTCAGCCATCTCCTTCATATATTGGATCTCATACAAAGACGGAGCAAGTTTTCCAAGGGATTCCTAGAAAAAAATGTAACATCTACTCCATCGCTTGGCCCTTTTTTTCACCCTATAAAAGCTCAGGAACCTCATATACCCCAAAGTCCACCACATCCATTCATTCCCCAGTACAAAACTAAGGTTTTTTTTTTCCTTTGTGAAACATTTTATTGGGGGAGGTTCACACATCCTGACCCTATTTTAGGCCAGAGAATGACAAGAGGGTGACAGGAGCACTGGGACCCTGAGGTGGCTCAGATGGAAGGTGCAGGAACCATGAACCTGCTCCTCAGTGCCTCAGTTTCCCCATTATGAAATGGGAGGGTTATGTTCCCTTCTGGGCCTGAAACATTGTTCGATGAAAGTGGGGCGAAAGCCTCAAGAGAGAGATTCCCCACTCCCAGGACCTGCCCTGAAGCTCCCGCCCCACACTCTGGAGCCAGATAACTGATAGAGTTATTCCCTTAAAGTGTCCTCTTGGTGACAGTATAGAAAAATGATAAGACAACTTCCAATTCCATTCAAAGCCAGCAAAGACGATTATCCACAGAGCACTGACAGCCTCCTCGCTCCACCCTAGCACACAGATATAATGTGGTGGAATAACAGAAGCAATTTGAAATGCTCACCAATGTGTTTTCCCTCCTTGGTAATTGTTTTGGATTGAATTGTGCCTTCAACCCCGCCCCCCCAAATTCACATGTTGATATCCAAAACTTTAGTATCTCAGAATGTGACCTTATTTGCACATAGGGACTTTATAGATGTAATCGAGTTACAAGGAGGTCATTAGGGCAGGCCCTAATCCAATATGACTGTATCCTCATAAAAAGAGGCACTTTTATCATAGACACTTCCAGAGGGAAATGATGGGAAGACACAGGGAGAAGACTGCCATCTACAAGCCAGGGAGAGAAGCCTGAAACTGAGTCTCTCTCACAGCCTTCAAAAGGAACCAACCCCGCCAACGTCTTGATTTCAGAGTTCTGGCCTCTAGGATGAGAGATTTCTGTTGCTGAAGCCTCCTGGCTTGTGGAACTTTGTTGGAGCTGCCCCAGTGAACTAATACAGTAATGCGGATACTTTCCCTACAGCCCTTACCCCGTTCCTGCAGCCAGGGAAGGGGTAGGTAAGGAGCTCTTAGGGAAGAGGAAGATGGGATCTAGAGTCACTTGTCAGGATGAAAGGAAGGAAAGAGCCCACCAAGAGTCAAGGAAAGTACACGAGTACTGAGCCAAGTTGTGGACTAGGAGAGGCCCAGGTCAGGACAGAGCCCACAGGGTGGGGAACCTCATCACCCCTGAACTGAGAGGTGGCTGTCAGCATGGTGCCCAAAGCACAAGGCTGCACCAGCCACACATCCATGGACGCCACCTACTTGCTCAAGGATCAGATGCAATGAAAGATCTCAGAGAATGCAGACAGAATGGACACTAGATCAAACAAAGGTCCCTCTGGTGTTCCCATATGGACCTTAAGCATCCACTTGTACGCACGGGGCATATTTGTAGAAAAGAGGCAAAATAGGCCCTTCTGTGTTGAAAGAAACAGATGGGAAGTTTGAACTTTGGACAAAGTGCTTACCAACACCATAAACCCCTTTTTAATACCGACGATACTGAGCTATCTGTCACTGGCAAATTGAAGTTTTTGCAGCCATCATTAGGAAGGGGGCTCCCAGGTAGAGCAAGTGGGGCTCTAAGATCGTTACTATTTTTATCTCGCACATGTGAATTGTAGTTAGGCAAGTTCTACCCCGACCTCACCCCATTAGATAATGAGCCTGGCATGACAGTCAGGGAACTTCAATTATATTTTTAAAAATCACACTAGAATGAGTGACTCGTTGAATATAGTACTGTCGTGTGCAAGCAGATGCCACACAAGGCTCTAGAGGGGACCAAAGGATTGCTTAAAGGAGCAGATCTGGAAGACTGGCCAAGGCACAGCCGTCACCACTCGGTGGGTGCCCAAAGCAAGGTTCCCCCTGCACAGGGTGACATTCTTCTTCCTCCAACCCCTCCCTCTGGTGTAAAGAGCTGTTTTTCAGAGTTCTGAATCGTCCTCAAAAGGGTTCTGGAAAGAGAAGTGTCCTGTACTGGGGGTGGGGGGCAGGGGGCGGCTAGGGTGGCATAAGCCATACACGGGATAATCTCCACTTCCAGAGTCGCTGGGGCTTATGGTCTGCTACACCGTCCTCACGTTCTGTGCAGCAAGTGCGCATCTCCTCATCTCTATTCAGGGAGTGATTCTGAGTATTATGTAGCTTGAAAACTTGAAGTGAATTTTCTGGGTGGTTAATAAGCTATCTGCACGAGTATTAATGAGCAGTGACCTTGCACTGGAACAAATGCTTCCTAAGTGTGTGTCTCTCCGTGACGTCTCTGCTACTGTAGGGTTTTGCCGCCTCCTTCCTCAGCTCTCTGTTGTCAGCCGGCGTGTCTACCTGGCGAAACCAGACATGCTAAGTGGGCATGCCGGATGTGCGCCCACATGGCCTTTAGAAGCCACGCATGAAGGATGTGAACAAGCCTCTGAGAGCTGTTCTCTACCCGTCCTCACTGCTCAGCACGTCCCTACACAGACTTGCACTACTGGCCTAGCTGCGGGGGGGGGGGGGGGGGCNGGGGGGGGGGGGGGCCGCTCAGCGGGGGATGGGCGCTCAGGATCCTCCAAGGCTTGTTGTGCTGCCCAGGGGTGTTCTTGTGAGTGATGGATCCCCAGTTCTACTCCTGAAACCAGCATTACACTGTATGTCCATCAACTAGAATTTAAATAAAAATTGGAAGGACAAAAATGAAAATAAATGAATAAACAAACAGACGGGCCCGATTGTTTCAGTGAGCAGCCAACGTGTGCCATGCACTGTCCTAAATGCCAACGAACTGAAACGCGCAGAGAACAACACGAAAAGGGATACTCTCATATACTCTCTAGAGATCACTTACAGAAAATTCTGAGTAGCCTGGATGCAAAATGTAAAAGCTACATACTTCCCTGAAAAATTATCCACAGAAAATTCTTGAGCCTACATTTGTAGGAGACTGACATAGAATAAAAACATTTAGACTATGCAATAAATATATGCACACACACGTTCATATGTAACATGTACAAACACTCATACACTACTAATAGTAATAGCTGACTTTTATGAAGTGCCATATTCCCTGATGTGATTGTACTGCATTTGTTTTTAAAATTGATCTCCACAGCAATCCTATTCATTAGGTGGTCGTCCTAACTCCATCTTCTTTATGAGGCTATAAGAAATTGCCTAAAGTCATGTTACAGCTGAAACGTGGTGAATCTACTATTCAGACCCAGGACTATCTAGCAGACATCAAAAGGACCGTTCTAATCCCCCCCATATATTTCTGTCTTTGAAAATATTGCACAAGAGACTCTGGAATATAGTATAAGATAGTCTTTAAACCAGCTAATTATCTGAATTTTCTGAGAAGTTTTATAAAATTGGGCTTAACTCCTAGAGATTCTAACTGGGTAGACCTGGGCTAGGCTTGTAAATCTGTAAGTTTAAAAACCACCCAATTCTAAAAACCATTCAAGTTTTGAAGTCGTTGCAGGAAAAGCTGTAGAGACAGGGCTGACACAGTCCAATGGGAGAATGCGCTGGAAAATATCCACATTATTTAGAATCATTTAAACCATTAATTCAGAACACACACACCCACACAAACACATACACAGTTACACACAAGCCTAGAATCCTAATATATATTAACTAATAAAATTTGTTAGGGGAAAAAAAAAAGTCACCTACACAATTTGCTATATGATAAGCAGAACGTCACTGAAAACTCATTGGCTCTTGGGCTATGAAAATAGTTGATCTCTTATGCCTTGCATACTAAAAGGCATGGACTCATCAGATAGGTTTTTTCCTAAATTGTTTTCTCCTGAGATTCTCCTGCTGAGACTCCCCGGGCTGGGTGTCCACAGACTGAGATGAACTTTAAGACAGTCAGTAAGGGCAAGACGCTGCTGGGAATTCAAGTTACAGGGACTCCCCTACTATCTATGTAAAACTGGAAGGAGAATGGGAATCGCTTCTTGCATGTGTTTGCTACTAACCCAGTGCCTTGGGTAATGCCCTGCATGCAGTAAGTAGTAAAGAATCCTTGTGCATTTAGAGTCTCACCCTCTCTTGCTTCTCTTGGAATTTATTCTACTGAATCCCCAATGTCTCCCATCAAAGACTAGAGTTGCACTTTACAAAGAAAGAGAATTGATTATTCAAGATGAAGACAACATGATTCTACCTTAATCACAAAGCCTGAGTCTCTGGTTTATTAACAGTGTCTAATCATCACCCACAGTCTTGCCCTTAAATCCCAGGATAACTTGGTACAGGTTCAAATCATTTTAGGGGTGGGAGGCAGTCTCTAGTTGCTTAATTGTCTATGTAGAAAAGATATCCAAAGTTCCCCGGTGTTGTCTATCATGTGCATAAAAGTAAGAAAACGAAATACGTTTGTTGTCATAGCCACTGCCACTGAGAACAGATTTCTCTTCGTGTGTCACTGGAAGACAAGATAAAAACAAAAATGTATGAAGGTATTTTGAGCCTTTAGTTGAACTTAATTTGAGCGCTATTGTTTCTCTACTCAAACATCTCATTAACGAAAGCAGCATAAACGTCAAATGTCAACCTTGAAAACTGTAATACAAGCACCAGTCATTGTTGTTCTAACTTTGCTTTGGCTTGTCAAACTCAGAAACTCTCCCGCTTACTCCCTTCCTCTTTCCTCTCTGCTCCATTTGTCATTTCCTGGCTCAGGTAGATAAGCGGCTGTGATGAAGTGAATCTACGCATGTCAGGAGGAGAGCAGAAGGATAGCTCTTGTGTGTGTGTGTGTGTGTGTGTGTGTGTACACACACACACGCACACAGATCACGTCTATGCAGTGCAACTCGTCACAGTGAAGGACTCTCCAATTCACAGAATGCCCCGTCCCACTCTCTTCCCTCCCCTCACACCGCCTTCCAGTTGTGTCCCTTGTCCTCCTCCTAGTGAGACTGCAGAGTGGGGAGAGAGCACACAACACGCTGACTCTAACAGGAACTGAATTTCTGACAGGATAGCGCAAAAGACAGGTGCCTTTTGGTCACCAGATCTACGCAGGAGGAGTGGCTGGCTCTGTCCCCACAATGGGACCTTATGAGAAATCAGGGATTGAAGTAATTTTCTAGATGATGTAGTTGCCCTTTGGAAAAAAAAATCTTTTATAATAGAGAAAAATATCCCATTGGAGTTAAGTGGATCACTATCCCAATTTTCTATTTCATAAGGCAAGGATCTGAATTGATGGCATTCCCTTTGGGGCCTCGATGCAGACAGCTCCTGCTCAGAGATGCTGTGATAAATATAGAAGTGGACTTGATCCCCTCCCCTAGCATTATGGGACATGATAGAAAGAAGGCAACAGATGAAGCAAGTATAATTTCATGGCCAAAGGAAAGATCGACAATTATTAGCTCTTGTCCTAAGAATATTCTAAGATTTACAGCAGAGTTTATCACTGAACAAACGTGTATTGAGCACCTAGGATGGCCAGGAAACGTGCTGGGTCTTGGGGCTGAATAAACACCGTCCTTGTCCTTCCAGGGCACCCCCTAGCAGTTGACAAAGCAGAAGGACAATTACACAAATCATAAAGATCAAGTGTGGTGAGTGTGGTGACAGGAAAGTTTGGGGAGCGACAGGCACAGAAGGCAACGGCAGCTGACCAAGGCCTGAGGCGAGTGAAGTCTTTCAGCAGAAATGACCCCTAAGCCAAGACACAAGAGTTTCCTGGGCATGGAGAAAAGCATCTGTGCAGGCACAGAGGTCAAAGAGAGCTCGGTGTCTCTGAGGGCCCAGAGCAAGCCAGCGTGGCTGGACGAGGAGAGTGAGAGAAGGGCAGGCAGACTTGTGGAGGGCGACACCACAGGCAGGAATGGCGGTCTGCTGCTGGTCAGTCCTTCATGATCTCTGGTTGAAATCCGCAACCCCCCCTCCCAACTGCCATTTCCCATCCCAGTGTTCCACGTCCTTTCCTTATTTCCCTGCCATTTCCCATCCCGGTGTTCCACACCCTTTCCTTATTTCCCAACCTCTCCCTCGCTCTCAAAGCAGTGAAGAGTCTCGCCTTTCCCTACACTGAGGCCCAAAATGGTTCTGCGTGTTCCTTCGACTCCCCCTCCTGCCCTCCCACCTGAGAAGAAGAGGAGCGGAGGGGCGGCCAGTCTGAGAAGCAGGCACTGAGCCCCTACAGGTTCAAAGCCTTGTGCTCGGAACTGAGGGGGGACACGTGTGGGAGGACGTAGCAACATTTAAATCGAAGACAAAGAGTCCCCATAGCTGCCTCTCCCAGGCGGTGGACTGAGACGGGGGCACAGAGAGGGCAGTCTTGGGAGGGACAAGTGAGTGGGGGATCACAACCCTGGGTCCCCTGAGGGGGCAAGGATCCACCACAGAACTGGCAGGCACATAACTGTTTCACCCTTTCCCCCTTCTCAGGCCTTCCCATTCTGAAGCGGCATTGCACAGTGGAGCAAGGAGACACAAACATAAGGTGGAATGAGGCGTGTGTTTTTTTATGAAAAACAGCAAGACATAAAAGGATGAGAAGCCCTAGGACAGAGGACATGAAGGGTGGACCTTGCCCTGGCCACTGAGGATGAGGACAGAGTGGAGCTCTGAGGTCTCCACTGCCCAGCACAGCAGAGTAAGTGAGCCACAGGAGCTCAGGGAGCAATCAAATCACAACAAACAACAAACAAGTCAGGTAGCTCGGTTACTGCTTTCCGGAATGGTGAGCTAGTAACAGAAAAGATTTAGACAAGTCACAGAATCGTCTGAACAAGGGAATGAGGAGTACCCATCAAATGGAGGGAGATATTAGAAGTTGTATTGATTGACTCTTCCATTACAAATGGCCTGACAAGCTAATTCCAATGTCCTTAAGCAAATCAGAGGCCTCATCAAGAGTCTGTATTTCTCCATCTTTCAGTGCAGTTCTCCATGTGGCTTTATTCTCGGGTTCCACATGGTGGCAAGATGGCCCTCAGCAGGTCCAAGACTACAGCATCTCGTCTTCAAATGCAACACGAAAGAGCCCTTGCCTTTCCTCACCAGATGATAACTCCCAGAACTCTTACTCTGTGCCAGCCACTGATCTCAGAGCTGTCCTTATGTTAACTCATTTGATCTGCACAGCAATCCTATATTATCCCGAGACACAGAGGAGGGAGGTTGCTTCCCGGAGACATTAGTCCAGCTAGTGACAAAGCCAGCATTTGGGCCCAGGAGTAAGACCCAGAGTCTGGGCTCCTAACCACC
>NC_048224.1:90868153-90912657 GCF_002007445.2 Ailuropoda melanoleuca | reverse complement strand
TTTGAATAATTTTGCTGGTGACAGAGAAGTGAAATCCATTGGGCTGAGGTCCTGGTGCAATGCAGCTGGTGCAGCTCATGTGGGAGCTAGCTGGGTGGGAGCATATCTAGAAAGAGCTGGGGAACTCATGCTTCGGCCGCTGGGACCCTGCGAAGCTTGAGATGTCAAGGCAGCACCTAACCACTGCATCTTAATTTCAGTCCTTACACCACCGTCAACCCTTTGAAGTCCTGACATCAGTTTAAACCTTGCTAATGTCAGACTTTCAGGCAGCAGAAGTGCCTCCCTAGGAAGCATCATGGGCACGTGACCAAGTGGGAGAGGACCATATGGTGGGGAAGTTGTCAAAAACACGAACTTGAGAGAGCTCCTCTATGGTCAATACGTGCAATTGAGGGACGTGCATGGCATGAGTCTGGGGGGTGCATGTGCTAGGGGGTATGAATTTAGATTAATCAATGCCTTTGGCAGTAGTGACACCAGTGGGAGGTTCACTTGTCACTTGATAACTTAAATAGGAGTTCTTTGAGGAGCCATTAGGCCTTTCAATTAAAGCAGCTACTTGGTCTATAAGGGAAGTAAACGTTCCACTGAACACATTCTCCAAGAGCCTAGCTTTGTATATTCTGATAAATGGAAATTAATGCCCTGGTCACTCTCAATAATGTCTGAAACTACTCCAAAGAGGGTAGGAGTGTCCTGGTGAAAGCCTTGTGTTGTGGCCTTAGTATATGTAGAAACGTCTGTTACCTTGACTTTTATCTTGGTGTCTATGAGGCAGATGCCCAGAGCTCGTTACTCTGAATGGGCAACACTTAGGTAATGACCCCAGTTTGTCAAAGGTACAGATGGGGCCATTTGTTGGTCAGGGCATCCCATGCTGAGATGGATGCCTAAAATTTGGGACCCCATCCTTTATCAGGGACATCCTGGTTAAGGGATGGAAAATAGCAACATTCAGCTGAGCTCCATCACATATCATGGTGGTGATTTCATTCATCAAGCCCATAAAATGTCATTTCACTTAACTCCATTAATCTCAAGGGTCTTCCCAGATAGGCAAGGATTCTGGGAAACTGGTATCCCCCTTTAGCACCATATTATATGGGAAGGGACTGAGGACAAGGGAGGCCACCTCCTCCTACAGGTAGAATATGCCAGAGGTCCCATTTTTGGCTCCATTCTGCATCAAGGTGGCCTCAGTAGTTGTGCCAAGCTTGAGGGGCGGTGCTTTCATGAACCTAGGCATAACAGTAGGGGGAGGGTCATAGGCTCAGGGTCTGTTAAAGCCTCTATTTCCAAGAAAGCCCAGTAAGTGGCCTGCAATTTCCACTCTGATGCTGTATGACACAGGGCCAAGGAAGGGCAGTTTCTTGCATCAGAAGCTCAATCTATGGCCATCACAAGCCACCCAGAGACTCTATGAGAGAAGTCGCTAAAGCCTCTCCGGTGAAAGGCTCTGTAAGAGCACTACAGGAATGCTTGTTGACCTCAATTTGGGCAGAATGTACAGCCTTTTGTTGGAGGGGGGCCACATCCAAGTTGGGATGATTTGCAAGCAATGGCACAAATGGGTTAAGTAAAATTGTAAATGTTAAGTGGGGTATGTTGCTGTCAGAGTCCCAAAATGACCAGAAGATGTTGGACTTGTGGTCCTATTTGGGTGCTAAAAAGGTTAATAGCTGTGTTTTGATAGCCTCAGGAATGGAACATCTCTTGATTTACCAAATAATTTTCAAAAATGTAGCCAAGGTGCCAGGGCGTTACACTACATGTGGGACAGCTGCCCGTTCCCTTTTCGTAAGCTATTTTGTGTTTGTATATCCTTAAGCAGTGTGTCAAATGAATGTCTCCAGAGAAGAATTTCATCAATGCAATGCCAGACCTGTGTTTCTGAGAAAGGGTGATGCAGCTAAGAGCTTCCCTGAAGACACTGTGCAACGGTAAAGCCGCTGGAACGCTCCACAGGTAGCCTGGTAAAGGTGTACTTGGTCCTTCACAGTTGAAGGTGAACTGCAGCTTGGAGGCTGTTGAAATAGGCAACAAGCAGAACATATTAACCTAATGTGTAATCATAAATATTTACCGATTACTGATAGGATGGAGTCAGTAATTTCAATAATGTTGGGTATGGGGTATGGGGCCTAAGTGAATGGAACCACAGCATGAAAGTTACAGTGATTTACATACATATGAATATATATAAAGGTATATTTTTAAGTGTAAGTATATATAATATATACTTAAATATGTATAAGTATCAGTGTGTGTGTATATATATATATATAAACTCATATATACCTTTATATATAATTCCAGTTGTATATACACATAATGTTTCTTTAAGAAGTGGAAAAAGGTTAAAACCATAAAAAAAAATCCCGGCTTGCCCCCGTCGTCAAGGGGCTCCCGTCACCACCTGAGCCTGTGCCGCCGGCCGCACAGCTCTCTCCAGCCCACGCCGCGCAGCCGGCTTGAAGGAGGGGACAGGAATGCAAACAGTGGACGGACCCTCTGGGTCTCTTTCTCTGGCGGGAGTAGGGCCCTCCCCAGGGGCAATGGTTGTGTGGCTCAAGGACCCCAGGTTTAAGTCAGGTTTGAACGAACCCCTCTGCTGTGCGCAGGGGGCTCACGGATGACTTTTGTCTCTGTTTTTGTTCTATAACTCAGAATTAGGTTCTCTGTGGTGACAGAGCCATAGGCAGCAGAAAATGGCTATGCCCGCAACCCAGACCTTGGGGGACAGAAACCGTCTTCTGCTACAGCCCCGCCTTTCCCTGCAGCGCAGGCCTCCCCCTCACTCTTTTCTGTCTCTCGGTACAAACTCCTTCAGGGTACTTTGGATTTCTAGCTGCGGCGGTGAAGTTGCCGCTTTCAGTTTCTGTCTCCACCCAGTCAGTCACCGTGCGGACCTTCTGGCCACACGAGGATCCAGGGAATGAGCGAAAAGCTGTGAATGAAAGCCGACTGGGGGCCCTGGGTTGTGGCTGGGCCGTTCTGTTTGTGACGGCATTTGTTCTGATTGCCTCCTAGCCACTCCACTGGTGAGGGAGGGATGCCCTGCCTGAAATAGTAAGAGATGGCCAAACACGCCTCACCCACCCCTGGACAGATGGAACCGGCAGCTCCCCGGCCACAGGTTCTGCACAGCCCAGAGTAGACGGCAGCGCATGCCATGCAGGGCCACCAGGGGGCGCACTCAGGAACAGAATGAAAAAGCCAGGAAGCCCAGGTGTGGGCGGGGGAGGACAGGCTTTGTTCCAGTGGGAGGATGTGATTGGCTTGTTCGAATAATTTCACAGGCTGGCAGGGAAGAGAAACCTGTTAGATAGCAAGGGGTGGAGTGCAGCTGGTGCCACTGAGGCAGGAAGTCCAGGTGGGGAGACTGCTGCTGGGTGGGGAGCATATCTGGCAACAGCTGGGGAACTCATACTTAGGCCTTTGAAGCCTGTTAAGCTCAGAGATGTCAAAGCACCACCTGCATCTGAACTTCAGGCTTTACCCCACATCCCTCTCCTCCGAATCCATTCTGTCACCTACGTCTCATCTCCTCCGTCTCCGCCACCGGCCCGGCAGCCAGCATCATCCCTCATCTGCTCTACTCCGGTAGGTCCTGTCCACTTGCTGTGTTCACGCTTCTCTCCACTCCCACGCCAGCAGAGCCCAGACTTTTCCCCCCAGAAGCGACGATGAACATCTGCATTTCCTTCTCAAAATGCATCAACATTTTCCCATCACACTTCGAGTAAGGCCTGGGCTCTACTGCCCTTCCCCGCCTCATTTCTTTACTGGTCTTCCCATTGTTCGTTCAAACACAGCCAGAGTGGGCTTCTTTATTTTCCTCCAATATGTCAAGATTATACTTAATCTAAGGGCTTTCATACTTGCTAGTTTTTTTAAGATTTATTTATTTATTTGAGAGAGAGAGAAAAAGAGAGAGAGGGAGAGAATCTCAAGCAGACTCCCTGCTGAGCATGGGGCCAGATGCCAGACTTGATCCCATGACCCTAAAATCATAACCTGAGCTGAAATCAAGAGTCAGATGCCTCACCAAGAGAGCCACCCAGGCGTCCCACATTTGCTGCTTTCTTATGTCAAGTTACCTTCCCCAAGATATTTGCAAAGCTGCTGCTTCCGCTCTCAGCTCAAGTGTCACCAGACCTGCCCTGCCCATTCTTACCATACTTTGTTCTTCTTCATAGAACTTACCCATACTTGAAATTATATCACATACTTTTTTTTCATTTATGTATTGTTTGTAGTCCCTGCTAGAACATGTATTACAAGGGGGCAGGGACCTCTTCTACCTGATTTTCCACTATAACCTTACCGTCTAGAACTATACCTAATATATGACAGGAGTCCAATGAATGTTAAGTGACATAATAAATGAACAAAGGAAGAATGAAATTATGACGTGCTTAGCATATAGCAGATAAATATTATCTATCCTCATTAGGAGTAGTATTAGCATTTATAAGCCAACCTTTCCCTAATTATAAGCGTGTACTAGTTACATTCTGATTACATTTACTTGTGATCGTGCCTTGTAAACCTCTGAGGAATGCATGCTTCTTAATGCCAGGCCTCTCATCTTTTTACTCGTATTTCTCCCCAGCAGCTATTGTAAGCAGCAATAGATGCTTAATAATTAAAAAGAGGACTTACTGTGTGTGAATCCCTAGTCTCAGGACCTACATTTATTAACTCATTGAATGCTCACCACAAGCCTGTGAGATGGGTGCTCTTGCTACCCTTATTCTACAGATAAAGAAACTGAGGCACAGAGGCAATAAGGACCTTTTCCAAGGTCAGCTCAGTCACTAGGTGTATCAGCCAGGGTTTTACCAGAGAAACAAAACCATATATATATATGGTATATAATAAGATTATATATATCATATGTATAATAAGATTATATATATCATATATAAGATTATATATATATCATATGCATAAGATTATATATATCATATATATAAGATTATATATATATCATATGTATAAGATTATATATATCATATATATAAGATTATATATCTCATATATATAAGATTATATATCATATATAAGATTATATATCATATATATGATCTATACATATATAATGTTATTTATATATCATATATATATAAATCTATAAGCCTACTAGTGTGTGTGTGTGTATACACATTTTACTATAAATTCTACTAATACTATATATAGTGAGAGAGGGAGTGGGGTAGGAAGAAATTTCTAGGAACTGGCTTATGCAATTGTCAAGGTCTGGTGGGCAAGTCTAAAAGCTTCAGGACAGGCCAACAGCAGGCCCGAAACTCTCAGGCCAGAGTTGATGCTGCGGGCCGCAGGTGCAATTTTTTCTCCCTCAGGCAAACCTCAGTTTTGCTCTTAAGACCTTTCATTGATTAGAAGAGACCCACCCAGATAATCAAGGCTAATCTCCTTTATGTAAAGGCCACTGACCGCAGATATCAAATCTATGAAATCCAAAATACCTTCACAGCAACACCTAGATTCAAGTGTGATTGAATAATTTGGCCTCCCCATGTTGACACATAAGACTAACCAGCGCAATAGGATTTAAACCAAACCCCCTGCCGCCAAACCTAAATCCCACAGCATTGTGACGCACTGCCTTGCCAGGAATATTCCAATGTTCCTTGAATGAATAAAAGGGAAAGAACAAAGGCACTGCGAAGAGCCGCCTCCCCTCTCTCTCACCTGTCCCCAGCCTTGTGGAGCACCCCTCCATTTGTAACTTGTTGCCAGGACTCTTTGAGCAGAGCTGTTTAAAATACATTCGAAAAGAGATTTGATGTGTGAAGCTTACTCATTTTCTAGCCAGAGGTCTCTATCGATGTTAGGGATTTGTGGCAGAAAACCCCCAAATGGAATTTCAGCACTTCTGAATTCAAATGTCCTGGTTGCCTGACAATAGGATTGGCAGCCTAACAGCTTGGAAGCTGACATGTCTTGCTTTCCTGGGGAGAGTGACTAAAAGCAATTTACACATTACAGAGGGTTGAGAGTGTCTTTTCTTTACCTGCTATGGAGAGCACAGTAACCAATACCACTGTAGAGATTTAGAAAGTTTTTCTATATTCTCCTTGGTCTGGCTTGAAAGTTGATTTTTGAACATCAATCTCCTTTTTATCATTCCTTTCCTCTGCTTGTTCCTTTCCCCCTCTGCTTAAAGACTGATAGCTTTCTTCCTAACACCTCTGCTCCATGACCTTGCTTGTATATTGTCAGGAAATCATGCCACCCAGTAGGTACTGATTAAACTTTTGAGGACATGAGCCTTTTCCTTTGCTCATCTGTTTGCCAGTTCTGCTTCCTTTGCTTTGGAACCAATAGACTGTTAGCAGGTTCTGCAGACGGAAATCTTGAACAGGGGAAATCTGGAAATAAAGTCTACCTGAGAGTAAATACCTGAAAATGAACAGACGGTGTGGTAACGGTTTGAGGCTGTGGCTAATTGTTGCTATTTCTCTCTAATACTCCAGCATGCTACTTAAATTTGTTACTCGATTTCCTTTAAGAGTATAATTGAAGTCAGTAAATATATACTAAGTGTCTCCCCGACCAAAAGCACTCTGGAGTATAACAGTGTGAAGGGAGCACCCGGCCTGGAAAAGCTTCAAGTCTACCAGGGAAACACAAGTACATAAAGGTAGGTAGGGGATGGGCCATAGGAGGAGCTGATGGGCATTCATGAAGGAAGCGGCATTTCAGACGTCTTCCCTCACACAGACAATATTTTTAGACTGGCCTTGATCGAGGCAATGGGTATCCAGTGAGTGGTTAAGAGGAACACGAATATCCATTTTAATGTGGGGGGAGAGCTTAATAAGAAAATGATTATAATAAGAATTTCAGTGAAAACAAAATAGCCTAATAGGACATAGAGTCACTGAGGTGGGGGGTTACCTTATGGATGGTGACCGAGGACACCCTCTCTGAGGAGGTGGCATTCAAACTTAGACTTGAATTTTAAGAAGCAGAGACTTGCAGGTAAGTGGATTCCCTGCGGACAGAACAACAAATGCAAAGCCCCAGAGGAGAATGTGTTTCAGTTGTTCAAGGAACAGAAAGAAGGCTTGTGACGCAGGAACATAATGAGCAAGGAAGGAGAAGGAGATGATGACACTGAGAAGGTACCAGAGACCAGGTAACTGTAGCCATTGGAGACCAC
Source organism: Ailuropoda melanoleuca (assembly GCF_002007445.2). Classification (NCBI taxonomy): domain Eukaryota; kingdom Metazoa; phylum Chordata; class Mammalia; order Carnivora; family Ursidae; genus Ailuropoda; species Ailuropoda melanoleuca. The sequence goes on along the minus strand of NC_048224.1, from coordinate 90,905,462 downwards.
TGTGGGGTTTCTCAGGGGCTGATACGGTCTGCTTCATACTTTTATTTTTTTTTTAAGATTTTATTTATTTATGTGACAGAGAGACAGCCAGCGAGAGAGGGAACACAAGCAGGGGGAGAGGGAGAGGAAGAAGCAGGCTCCCAGCGGAGGAGCCCGATGTGGGACTTGATCCCGAAACGCCGGGATCACGCCCTGAGCCGAAGGCAGACGCTTAACGACTGCGCTACCCAGGCGCCCCTGCTTCATACTTTTAAAAGATCGTGTTAGGGACGCCTGGTGGCTCAGTCGGTTAAACATCTGCTTCCGGCTCAGGTCATGATCTCAGGGTGCTGGGATGGAGCCCCACACTGGGCTCCCTACTCAGTGGGGAGTCTGTTTCTCCCTCTCTCTCCACCCCTCCCCTCTCCCCTAGTGTGTGCATGTGCACTCTCTTTCAACTAAATAAAATCTTTTTTAGAAATAAATAAATACACACACACACATACACACATGTATATGTAAATAAAAGATCATGTTGGCTACTGAGTAGAGAATGTGTTGTGTGGGTCATATGTGGACATAGGGAGACCAGCTGGGGGTCTGCTTTGGTCATCCAAGACAGGCGCTGGCTTGAATGAAAATAGTCCTTGGGGAGATGGTTAGAGGTCCTTAGAATAGGGAATGTTTTTGGTAATAGAAGTCACAGGAGTTGCTGAAGGATAACTGGTGGAGAGGGAGGGGTAAGACGGGATCAAGAATACCCCCTATGCTTTGGTCCCAGGCAATATGGTAGATGGTGATGCCATTCACTGAACTGGGAAGCTTCTCAGGTTGTACTGATTCTCAGAGGTTCAGTAAAAATTAGAAGCACATTCCCAAGAAGGGGAGGAGTGTAGACAGGCCTGGAGTCAAGGAGGGAGGGGGGCAAACTTTCAGAAAACATTTTAGAAGGCGATGTACAGATCAGGAAGCTGGGAGGTGCTGAGGCTGAGAAGGTCAAGATCCTATATAGAGCCATGTTATATTGAGGGCCATAAATGCCATGGGTGTGGGGGGTGGGGAGAAGAGGTATTAGACAAGGGAGCCACAAGTAGCTCAAAAATTAAGGAAAAAAGAAAAACTGGAAAAATCTCATGCACAATTTTAGTTGCTGCCTTAGAGAACCCAGAAGTCAAAGGGACCCAAGTGAACAACTCTTAAGCCACACAGGCTGAGTACAGAGTACCCAGGAACTATTCAGAGCTACCAAAGCCTTGTCAGAATCTTTGGGAGTGCCATTTATGTCCTCATTTCCTCTGAATGCGGTTCCACCTAGCAGGAGGATGGGGCGTACTTATTCAAGATTGACAGAGTAAAAGGTCCCTTCCTGACAATCTTATCTGTGATCCAGAATTTTAGTGCATACCCTTGACAACAACGATGGCTACGAAGAAGAAGCAATTTGGAACCCTTAATAACTCCACAATATGCACCTGAAAGAGTTCAGTTCAAAGAGAAGTTAAGGGTTATCTCATTCTGTCTCAACAGGTGCTACTGCAACATTGTCTCCATCATCAGGGCAATGATTTTCAAGAGGAGAAGGAGAACCCAGCACCTGCTCTTCACTGCAAGGCTGTATGGGAATGACCTGAGAGCCATTCGGACCACGTAGTCACCTTCCTGAATTGCTGAAATGCTGCCTGGCTCCAGCACCCACTAATGGCATGTGACTCCCCGCTCTTAGAAACATCCCTACAGAAAAATAGAAGACAGAACCTCTGAGTAAGGGCTTCCATGGGCCTTTTCTTTTTACCCATTTGAGTCACCGGTATGCAATTTTGTATCAGTTGGCAAAGCCTAAGGAAAAGAAAAAGGATCAGACAGGTTTTTGAAACCAAATTATTGCTTTTCTGACAGATACTACTGCGCTGCTTATAAGTATTTTTCCTATTAAGTTTTAGTGAGTGCAAGGGCTATAGTAAATAACATTTCATCTGCAGAAGCTTTTCAAGGAACAAATAAGGAGTAATGCAAAGTAATCCTGGGAGAAGTTTAAAGAGAGATTGTATCGCCTGAATGTAAAGTAATAGAAGAGAAGGAAAGGTAAAAAACAAAAACAAGGAAAAAAAAAACCCCAAAACTATATACACTCACTTTCTGGGGGTATCCTTCTTCCTAATATATAATTTATATGCAAATTTTAATATTATTATAATAATAATTAAGCCTACTTGTTTTGGCTATATATATGTATATTTATATATATGTGTGTGTGTATATATATATATATATATATGGTGTGTGTGTGTGTATGCATCTGAGGCAGCAAAAAAGTCTAAGATTAAGTAATGATGCCTCAAGACATTTAGGAAGGTTTTGATATCAAATAGTTAATGGATAATTCAGTTTTCAGTTTCTCATTTTGCATTTTTCTTTTTTCCCTGGGCCAGATATGAGAGAGAGATAATTTCTCTGGCATACGATGATAGACTTGTTGTGAGGTGGTATTTACATTTTTTTAAGGCTTGACTAAAGTTTTTTATGCACTAACAACCACATTTCTGGGAGAAGTTAGGAAACCACGTAACACTGCACATGAAAAAGAAACCAGAAGACCAGGAGAATGCTGGAGTTTGCACTGGTTTGAAACAAGCCATGCATAGCTAATCAGTCAGAAAACCCTGGATTACAACCAAACCATAACAGAAGAATATAAATGAACACAGGGCATATGAGTGATTCTTGCTGGAAAAAAACTTGAATTATCAAGTAGTTTTCTGAAAATCGAAAAATAGAAGACACTCAATTATTGGCAGTACACGTCCTCGATTAGGCAAATCTGTGTGTCAGTCAACCAGAATATACAATAGAATAATTTAGGTTCATTCTCTCTCAATCTACAAACATAATCATTTTCACATGGAAACTTGGCAATGTCACACCTCATTTCTCAGCCGACTTAAGAACAGTGTGCAGTCTTGAGGTGTTTTGGATCACCTTTGCAAAATGAATCCCAGTACATTTCCACTCCCTTTACAGATTATTATCACGTACAATTAAAGGTAAACTGCACTTGTCAAAACAAGATAAATCATACTTTCTGGTGCGATAGTCCTAGATTTCTTTTTAATCGTCCTTTGTCACCTGCTCACAAAGTTTACCAATTGAACTGCTTGCGGTACAATCCCGATCCTTATTAGTGATTTAGTCATAGTTATTGCCATAATTATAACTTTAAAACTTTAACAAATAATTACTACTTCACAGCTTTACGTGATGTTTAATGAAGGAGTAATGATTTACCAGAAGTAAAAATTCAGAAATGTAACAATTTTTTGTCTTTCTGTTTTCAGAACCCTTATGAAGATAAAATAAAACCAGTACTAATTTGGAACTCCTGGTATTTAAAGGAAGAATACAGATTCACATATGCATCTATTGACTGAATGACTTTGCTCTTTTCCAACACACCAGCCAGGATGGGCTGGGTTCACCAACCTCCGTGGCTTAACACAAGGAAGTTTGTTCCTCTCTCATGCTAATGGTGATGAAAGGTACCAGTGGGGGCTCCGCCCCATGTATTCAGCCAGGGACCCAAGCCAGCAGAGGCAGCATCTCCACCACAGCCAGGTCCTTCCACAGGAGATAAAGGGAACCCTGCCTATCACTTCTGCTCACATCTCACTGGCAAAAGCAAGTCACAGGGCAAAGTTTATCTTCAAGAGGAGAATGGGAAAGTACAATCTGACCCATGCCTAGAAAGTGGAGAACCAGAATATTCCTCAACAGTGAGTGACTACCAAACCCAAGCGTGCAGAAAGACGGCAAACTGGCCAAGGAAGGGCAGGTTCCTTGACAATCTCAGGAGGAAAGTGAATGTAATCATCTTTTGTCCTGTATCTTACCTCTCCACAAAAGTTACCTATTTCTATTACTGGGGTGATAGTTTTACACAATAGTCAATATTCCGTGTAGAGAAAAGCTCAAATCACCAATAGCAAGGTAAATAAATGAATCACAGCAGCAAATCTTATATTTTGAGAAGAATCCTGAATATCCACTTGCTCCTTTGGGTCTCCTCCTTCCACGTTAACCAATGAACAGCTATGTAACGAGGTGGAGTCTCACCCTGCCAGTGCTGTGTGGGAGATGCTGGTAACCAGGGATCCCGTCTAGGAGCCCAGAAATCGGCCATAATGTTCACAGCAGAAAGTTCCGCCACTGACCGTTTGACCCAGCTGATTCTTGTGCAGTGGTTGTATCCAGGAAGGCACAGACAGGTATTTTGCCACAACCACTTTGACACGTCTCACCAAAATTGCAAAGGCAAAATGTAATAACATTCTTTTCTTTTCTTTTTTTTATAGATTTTATTTATATGAGAGAAAGCAGGGGAAGGGAAGGGGCTGGGGCAGGAGCAGGGGGACAAGCAGACTCCCAGCTAAGCAGGATCCCTGACATGGGGCTCGATCCCAGGACCCTGAGATCATGACCTGAGCTGAAGGCAGACACTTAACTGACTGAGCCACCCAGGCGTCCCAATAACATTCTTTTCTTGTCAACAATGTATGTAATGGACGTTCCGGATCTTGTGAAGCCTCACTTCATTGCCAACCTACACCCTAGAAAATTATATCAAAATGAAAACCTTCCAGTTGTGCATTATTTTTTATAATAATTTATGCAATATTATCCTTGACCTACATCCTATTCGAAGTATGTTGCTGTTCTTTAATGTCAACTCTTCGCTTGTGTGTGTTACCACGGTTCAATACCGTCTAGCCTTCTCACCCCCAGGCCCACTCTGTCGTGTGCTCTTCTTCACCACAGTCGTCTAGACTCAACATTCACGGCCACTGAAAGGATCTGTAATAAATTTTGGTTGCTCGTAAGTCCCTGTTTTGCCCCCACAGGAGATTTAGTGAAATAGTAGCAATAATTGGTCCTCATTAAGAACTGGACCAAAGTTTGTTAGGATAATTTCACAACTGATCCACAAGGAAGTTGACAGCCACTTTTCACAGGTGTTTGAAGAGACTTCCATATCTGTATCCGCTTTCCACACTCAAGATTTTTCTATCACTTTTAACATGTGAACAAGGCCAACTGGTCTTTCTCTCTTTTGTAGTACTTGTGCCCTATGTCTCTTCCAGATTAGACTCTAGATTCCATTGACATGTTTCCAAACGTCTGTACAATTTATAAATGTGTTCTGCTAGGAATAATTTTTTTATCATTATTCATTAACTTATGAAATGACTTAAGATGACATGGAAATAATGGAGCTTGACAGTGTCCTGATCCTTTCAGTGTGTGTGTCTGCAGAGTAAGTGTATGGGCATATAAAAGACAGATGGATACAGAAAGAGAGAGAATCTTCCAACCAGTTGTAAATTGGATGCAGTTGCTCCATTTCATTATCTTCCAAAACTTTAAATGTAAATTTCAGTTGATAATAAAAATACAGTGTTTCTATTTTCTAAAAAGACCCTGAGAGGATATTGCATATAGGGTAATGCTCAGAGGGAGCAGAGATATCCATTTCAAAACATTACCTAGTAATAAAAAATAGAGTTAAAAGTAAGAAAAAACATAACAATGGGACAAAGTCCCAAAGGAATGGAATATAAAGTGCCCATTATTCATTAGGTATATACATGAGTTCAGTAGTTTGTTCCTTTCTTGTACATTAAAACATCTCCAAGTCAAACTGCTGCTCTAAGATGTGGTTCATATTTCCTGTCTAAGGTTTTATATATCAGTAACAATTCTTTCACTTATTTCAGATTATCTGTGGTCTAGCTTCAACGCGTTTAAGTGTTTTAGGGGATATTAGAAAATGACACAGACCCTGACCTAAAGATCTCATCAGTTGAAGAGAGAGGCAAGTACCATAGAAGTGGAGAGTCCCTAGGCCAGATTGGTGGTTCTTGGGCTTCCGAGAGCAGAAAACTAATTTAATGGACCTTTGCCAATGATCTAGAAGTTCACAGCCTCAAAAAGAAATTTATATCCTTTCTTATATGTGATTATTCTTTGGAGGTGGGACTTGGACTCATCATTCAGAAAAATTTGAAAGCTAGATCTACCAGGCAAGTTTAGGTGTGAATTCCTCCAAGTTCATTTTCTGAGCACATGAAATTTGATCTTCAAAATATCAAATTTATGCAGGAGACAGTCTGTGCTGAGTTGCATGCATATGTTGAAGTGCCAACAGGTCTGGCCAAAGAAAGAATGGCTTCCTGGGACCAGACATTGATGGGTTGGAGACATCTCAGCCTCCAAGGCTAGTTGTCTCAAAACATGGTTGGCAGGAAGAAACTTCTACTATATCCTTATCCTCTGCCTTCAGCATCTGTGTTCTATTTCCTAAGTTGTCAGTGGGCAGCCTGCTGGAACGGGATCCTAGTCTTCAAAAGGAATACGAAAAATTAGCATGCCAAGCAACTGCCTCACTCCAATCAGAGGGCAGTTGGTGTATTTAGTAAGACCGGCTTCCTTCTCAAGGCATGGGCCTGAGAAGGGTGCTCTACTCTGCTAGGTAAATACCTGGAAGTGAATGCTTCAGTTACATCACCAGGTATCTTACTCTGGGCTCATTTTTGCTAGTGTTCTTGTGCGTGTCCTTGTCTGAAATACATAATCAGTATATGCTGCATAAGTAAAGGGTGAGGAATTGTCAAGAAGGTCCTCTAAGTAGGTTCTCTGTCACTAGCTACAAAATGCACTGCACAATTAAGAGAGTGTGGTCATACCCGTTAAGGACTCAGTGTGACATTTCAGTGTGGTGAAGCCCACTACCGTGTCATGGGAGTGCCTCCTTGAAACGTGGGCAAATAGAGTGGTCCTAAACATACTGACGCTAAACAAAATGGTAACGTAGTTTCATGTTTTATCTTCGGTGACCTCTCCCTTCGGTGACTCCCTAAGTCCCCTTTCTTTATTAATTTTCTGGATTCCTGCTCTAAAGAGCTAACTTCCGGTCACAGAAGAAAGCTGCTCTGATACATCAGCACGTTCAACAAGCTTAGGTGGGATGTCTAGTCTGTCCTGAGCAAGGGGAGCACAGACTTTCTGCTCTCAAGGTGCCTATAGTCTAGTGAGGGTGAAAGAAACGTAAACGGTACTCTCCAGAGTTTCGACCCATAATACTCCGTCTCCCAATGGAAGGAAGACCAGGCTGCCATGGGAAGTACGTGGGGCATCAGTTACCCAGACTGTGCGAGAGGCCTTCTGCAACTGGTGACGATCGGGCTTACTCTGAAGGAAAAATAGGTGCTATCAATGCAAAAATGTGCACAGTCACGGAGAGGAGAAAGGTGATGACTGTTGAATGTACACCCCCCTCCAAGACAAGAGCGCTCTCCTACAGAGTTCTGGGCTCCACACACTACAGACAGAGCAGATGCCTAGGCCTGACCTCGGTCACCTGATGTCCCAGCGGCTCATATGTCCTTCTGGAGAAACCCCCCCATCTTTCCTTTTTCTCCACTGATTCGTTTAAAATGAAGCTCACTATTTACAGTCATTTGAATTCTTTGAATGAGCAGCATATCAGAAAAAGAAAAATGTAATGATGATAAAATAATAATAAACACTCCTGAGTACTATCGGAGACTGCATCAAGTAACTCTTTGGACCCTCCACCCCTAGGAGGGAGGCATGCTGATTCGGCCCGTTCCATCAGGCAGAGAGATGGCGACAGTGAGGGGTCTAACTAGCTGTCTGAGTCCCAGGCCCGCCTCTCATGCCTTGCAAGCAATCATTTCTCTGCTTTGAGCTGAAGTTTCCAAGATTACATGGTTGAATGCTACACACTGCCTGACTGCAAAATCCCAACTCTAGACTTCCTGATGGCAAGAGAGGAAGGAGATACAGAATTTAAGAAACATGTTTTTTATTCCTCATCTCCAGGAATTGACCTCTGTGATCCTCGTAATGTCCCTAGAGAGAGATGTATCATTTTCCCATTTTAGAAAGTTTGAGAACCATTGTGCTGGGAGAAATGGCGGTTGTGAAAGTGGAGGGCTAGATGTTTAGGGTGACAGGAAGAGAGAACGTGTAAAGGCACTGAGGCGGCAAGGAGCATGTTGAGGAAGTGGGCAGAAGCCTCTTGTGACTGGAGTCTCGAGGGGCAGGAGAGCCGGCAGCTGAAGCTGGGGAAGCAGCAAAGGGCCAAGCCAGTGCCGGCTTCACAGAGTAAAGGATGTGGACTTTCTGCCACAAGCAATGGGCAGCCACTGCAGGTTTCCAAGCAGGAGTGGAAGAGCACCAAGTTGGCATTGGGCAAGGATCACTCTAGCCCCAGCGCGGCAGCTGCATTACATGGAGGAAGTACAGACATGAAGAGACAGTCAAGAAGCAATCGCAGTCAGCCAAGCGAGAGGGGACGGTGGCCAGGATGGTGGCCGTGAAGAGGAGAAAGTGAGCACATTCATGAGCTCTTTAGGACGCAGGACCCTCAGGCAATCCTCCACGCAGCAGCAAGATTTGAAAGCTGAATCAGATCCTGATTATCCTCGACTTCTAACTCTTCAGTCTTCCCAGTGCTGATGGGATGAAATCCAGAATCCTTAACATGACAGGCTCCTGGGGCTCCTCCTCACCCTCCACACTCCAGCCCCAGGTTCGCTCTCTGCTCCAGCCTCAGGGTTTTTCACATGCTGTTCCCTCTGTCTGAAGCACTTTTCCAGCAACTTCCACATGGAGGCCTCCTCCTTGTTTGTTTAAGCTTCAGCCTGAATGTCCCCTCCCCAGAGCAGACTCCCTGGACCATCCAAGGGAAGGAGGGGGCCCTACTATTATCTATCTCAGCACCTCATGTGTGCCTTTCCCAGGCTTTAGAGCAATTGGGCATTCTTTGCTTTTCATTGCCTATCTTTTGTTTGTCTCTTCATGAAGAATCCATGAGAGCAGGAATCATGTCCATCTTACTTACCCATCACGGTACCTGCCCAGGCATGAAGTAACCCCTCAATAAATACTTAGCACATTCACAAATGAACTCATATGGACATCTTGGGGCACTCCAAGTTTCAGGCAGGCACGGGAGGCTCAGTGGTGGTGACCTTCTCCAAGGACCCCATTAGGTGGAAAATAATCATATTTTAGATGCAAAAGCTATAGGTCAGCCTTATCGTTATTTCTCCTTTCTTCTTTCATTACTTCCCTGAGATTTTTTTCCCGAAGGTTAACAAGTTCAGAGCCAGTGGCCTGCAAACTCCCAGACAATGCACACAGTTTGTCAAATTGTCTTTCTCCAGCATTTTTGGTTATAGCCACGTTTTGTTTCAATTTCCTAAAGGTTTCCAGGACAATGAAAAGACCACCACATTTAACCAGACGACCGAAACACTAAAAGGTCAAGTTCAGCTGCCTTTTAATCATTGAGGAGATTTTTTAGATCACGAAGGAACAGATCCTCTCCTGTATATATGGTTTTAATTAGTATTATTTCCTTTCACATTCTGGAGCACTTTCTATTTGCAACCTCACTTCCAATGAGTAATCTTTATCATCCCTCATAGAAGCCAAGGTTTAGAAAATTGTATAATCCCTGTATTCTAACTCAGGTGATTGAAGCAGAGAGAGATTACCTTTGCCAAGAAAGAGAGTGGTTTTATGGCTGAATCGGTTTCAAATTCAGAGTGTATTCCAAGCTTTCAACACTCTACCAATGAACTGTGTATTATTTTCATTTCTGTTTGCTTACGCGAGTATTTACCAAGCCACCGGCATCATATAAGATCAGTATCCAAGCTACAGAGGCTTTTCAAGTTGCTAATACTAGACATAGTTCAGACTTTAAGTACTAGGAAGCAACTGGGAACAGCTGCTTTTGAATCAGACATAAATCTAAGCAATGCTCCAATATAGCAAAAAGGGGAAAAAGACCTTGTCTCATTAAATAGCTAACAGGAGAGTGTATCTGATAGTAAAACCTTGGCAGAACATAAGATACCTGTTTACTGCCAAATTCTAGTCACACAACATTAAGGTTACCTATTTAAGCACGGAGCACTGGCTTCTCATCATATATAATTCTATCAAGGAGTCTCCCTTGTGAATCTTAGTTGCCTTTAGAGTGAGCAGAAATACTATTGCCAAGATAACCAGGACCCAACCTCACAGGGATTTGTAGATAAAAATTAATCCCTCGAATTGTGCCCAGAAGCAAATAAGTGACTAATGGAGACTAGCAGGCAAAGGCATAACTAACCTCTTGGCACCGGTAGCCGCCAAAGCTTCTGAATAATTTTCCAAGGTAGCTCCTTAGTAGAGCACAGAGACAAAATCCCATCCGAGCATTAGAAACAGGAGCTGTACAGGCATGGTCTGCTTATTTTTCCTTTATCCTTTGTCATGGCCCTCCTCCAATTATTGTGTTGGAGTGTCTCGAGATTGTTATGGGGTGACCAACTCCTGCCCAGTGAAAAGGTAATTTTTTACTTTTACACAGCCAAAAGGTAATTTTAAGAAAAATTCTGGGGAAAAATATCCCCCGCGGGGATATTTTTAATCAAGAAGCACAACATTTCCCATATAAATGTTGCATAGGGACTGCCATGAGAATAACCCATTAAGTAAAATATTCCAAAATCGAATCTAATAAAGCTGGATAGAAAAATCCATTCTTCTGCTTTGGAATAGAATGTATAATAAAACTAGGGAAATGTTCACATGGCATTAAAGTCTACAAGCGTAGCGTAATCCAGAGCATTCACAGAAATGCAGGGAGTTAGAAAACGGGAAAATAGAAGGGTGATAGCATTCTAACATGGCCACAATTAATAGATCCACCTTCAAATAAAAGAAAAAGAAAATCAATTCAGTTAAAGAGCTGTCAGGATGGAACAATTATTCATGGCTAATTACTTTTTAAAAGATGATGACAATAGGTTAGTTTTCCCTGATATTGATGAAGGAAAACCTTTGGGGAAATCATTAGCAAAGGTGAGTGAGGATATGAATTATTCTCTGGGATGTTGGAAGGCAACGAAGAGGGAAGAATAAGTAAAGTACTACTACAGTCTAGTGAAGGTCATCAAGACAACAGAGCTGAGACTAAAAATTACCGTTTTCTAAAATCCAAACCTGTCATCAACATGTCTCACAGTGAATTATTTCCTCAAACAGATGATTTGTTATGAAATGTTCAGTAACTCACCAGACAAATGACTTTAAATAATTTGATTCAGTGGTACATTCCGAAAGGCAAGATTTCATGTAGTTGTTCTACCTATAAATTAAGAATCCTTTTAAACAATTACCACAGAACCATTTTAACATGTACTCTTAAGTTTGGCCTTAGACAGGCTGGTGGTGTGCAGGGATACCTGCTCATAGAACAGAGTTGGCCTGGAAAACACCAAACAGCCTTGGTGGTATTCACAGACCATCTCTGACTATAGGTTAATTATAGATTTTAGGGGCGCCTGGGTGGCTCAGTCGTTAAGCGTCTGCCTTCGGCTCAGGGCGTGATCCTGGTGTTGTGGGATCGAGCCCCACATCAGGCTCTTCTGCTGGGAGCCTGCTTCTTCCTCTCCCACTCCCCCTGCTTGTGTTCCCTCTCTCACTGGCTGTCTCTCTCTGTGTGTCAAATAAATAAATAAAATCTTTAAAAAAAATAAATAATTATAGATTTTAGCCTAGAGCTGTGATCAAAGACCACGCACCTTTGTAAGAAATGAACAGACTACGACAAGGATGGCCCGTCCGTTCCCATCATCATTAAATGCCTGAAAATAACAGGAGCAGATTCATATCGAAGAAAACCCTTCCCCTGGATAGGGTGAGGCAAGGGCTGTTTATCTGACACAAGCGTTTTCAGCAGCCCCTGTGTAAATTCTCTGTCCAAAATACACACACATGTATATAAATGAACATGTTTATGTGCAAGTGTGTATCTATGAACTCATAGGTAAGGCCATGTGCTTCCCCTATGAAGGGAGGTCCCGCCAAGAACCATGACTGCTGACTGGTATGTAGACACACTTTGAATAAAAAGTATATGTTTATTTCCTCTGGTCAAAAGCATGGTGAATAAAATAAAGACCATTAGCTAGCTGTTCCATCATCCAGTCTTTGATGATAAAAACTTGAATCGATTACTGAGACAACAGGATTAATTTCCACTAGGATGGAAATTTAGGTATTCTGACTGGCTGAAGTCACAGCTGAAAATACTAGTTTGAGTAACAGTTAAGTGAGTTGATCAAGCATTATAACACTGTCTCCTGTCTGGTCTGTCTCTCCTCTGTTCACTCCCCACTCCTCCAGGTGGACTGACCTGTTGGCTGTCCTTCCACTCAATCCCGACCCTCAGCCATGTTCTGCTGAGGCATTCTTAATTGTGCCAACAGCTCCACCTGCAGGGTGTTCCCTCTGCCTTCTCCCCTATACATTTCTCTTCCAGACCTGTACATGCTTCTCCCTCCCTTGTAGGTACCATCGCTTCTTTAGACCTCATTTACCCAGCACAACTCAGGAAGTCTCCTTGAATGAAGCCGCCCACAGTGACCTCACTATCCTCCAACAGTTCATACTGTCAGACGTGACATTCTCTTACTAGTCATGTGATTATAGGTCTTTAATAATTGTTAGTTGTAAACCACTTAAAAGCGGGCCAATGTGTAACATATCTCTGTGTCCTTAAAAACGATAGCATCCTATCTTCTTTATGGCAGGTACTTAAACAGTGTTTTGATTCATGAATGGATTGAGTTTAAATGGCCCGAACTGTTTCTTCAGATTTTATATGGGGAAATTAGCCTATAAGCAGATGGCATCCATATAAGCAAACAAGATGAATTTCTGTTAACCATAACGTATATGCCAGAATTCTACAGCACAATGTCACTAGACAATAGAATTAATTTTAGTTAAGTAAACAACGTAAAAAACAAAACTTAGAAAACAATTTTCATCATCTTAGTTAAAATTTCTCCTTATCAGGAGAATTATTTTCAGCTTGGAAATCTGATAATCAAGAAGATGGTAACTACAAGTGAATTCTCCTTTTGTTATTCGTATCTAGAATTTTCATTCATTGCTTTCTAGGAAAGCTGTTAGGAGAAGGAGTTGAAGACAAAGCAGAATAAAATCTTTCAGTGAGAGATAATTGCAATGAGACCACTCTCGCCTTCTTTTTAAAAACGCATCTGGAAACTGGAAGAAAAAAAAAATGGAAGAGACAGGAGAAGGGGGTGTCAGACTCATACATTCCCAAACATGGATAAAGAGTATAATGAAACAGCTAACTCCAATCGCAGAGTCTCAGCAAACATTTTTGGAAACATCCACTAGCCTTTCTTTTCCTTGAATATGTGACTATTCTGCCTGAGTGCTGCTTCATGGAAGGACCTCATCAGTCAACAAAGAGAAAAAGGCCTCCTTTATCACCCTAACAGAGTCAAGGCATCAGCAGGATGCCTTGCACAGATTCCCCAAACTGGCACTCAATAAGAAAATGCATCATGTCTATTTGTAAATGTGTATTATAAACACTTCCAATACTTCCTGTGAAAATGCCATAAAACTAGCAAAGGGCATTGAATTTTCAGACCTTTGGAAGTGTTGAGAAGACCTTGGGCAGCCTCTCTCCTAAACAAAGGAACGATCACTCTGATTATTCTTCCAACAGAATATTTTAAGATGATGCATACAGTGTAGCATGTGTGTTTAAACTCAACTCAACTATTTATATGGGCATCTCGAGGGCTCTTAAAAATACAATAAAACTTGAACTAAAATTCCACGAGAATTCAGATAAAAGAAAATTACCTATCCTCTTTGGAGAGTGTTTTTAGAGAGTTTGAAAAAGGACATTGATGGATTCCTCCAGACGAAGGCTTAAGAAGTAATAGTATCTGAGCCAGATGGAAAAAAAGACAAGAAGATGCTGAAGTGTTCCCAGCGTATTCTGCTGATGCTTTAAGTTCTACCCTGTAGTAATTGGAATGGGATTTCATTACGAGAAGTTTTTACCCACTCACACCAACAGCATCCTTATAAGAGTGATGGAGACTAAGTATACCTGTTATGACCATTACCATCACCGTCTCCAGGGAAACAGCCCAGGAAAGTTATCAAAGCGGTAAAAGTAGAGGAGGAAAGAATACAGCGCTGCCAGCAAACTCAACACTCCAAACTACTTGAAGCTTTAAAATAAATAAATAACAAACTCAGATAATTCCACTTAAATAATCATGAGTGGGAATAAAAGTCTTATTTCCTTTTCTATTTCAAAGATTTTAACACTAAAAAACAGAAGATTTCCCTTGACAAACATTATTCAGGTTCCTTATTTCTTCAAATAATATAGAGTCTCAATAAGATTGTCAAGCACAGTGCATTTTAAGGTGTAGGTAAAGTTACAATTAGCCACGAACACGAATAATTCATCTATCGTAAGTCCTTTAAATACAATAATTATTTATGCTTCTTTCATGGTTCCATTTTAGTTTCTGAAGGTATGTGGCTAAATCATACACAGGCAAGATACTTCACAGAAGTCCATTATATGTATAATGGCAAAATTCCCATCCCCGATCCCTGCGTGAGATGTACGTTTCCTTCTCGTTCAGGGCTGTCTGAAATTCATGGGCTCTCACTGCAATGTGATAAGTAATTTTAAGAGCAAAGGGGTAAATGGTGGTTGTAGCTGGTGGATTTTTTTCTAGTCTTCTTGTCCTCAGTCTAACAATCTGAGACAGTCAGTCTCCTACTTTATAGTCCCCATATAATGAGGAAAGAGAGAGCTCTCTAAATCTATACTACTCAGGTCAAGAGTATGTGCGGGGATGCACAGTCGATTCTAGCCTACATTCTCCAGATCCAGCAATTCCCAACATCCATCATGTTGCTCTCAGGGCTTCATGGAATTAGCCAAGCCTAAGCAATTCCAGATATAGTCACAGTTGACCAATTGCACCTGGTCTGTACTTCCCAGCTTAACTTTCTAAGTTAGATTTAAAAAAAAAATCAAATTTAACGAACACTAGCAGAGCCACAAGACTATGGAGAGGAACATAAGTTACAGGTAGTTCTGAGTATTGATTACATAACCCACACAAGTTGAGACCCGATTCAACAGACTCCCATTCTCTGCCCAGCCCCCATCTAATCCAGGCAAACGGAAGCTGTGATCTTCCGTGAGGGATGGCAAAGGTGAAGACCTTCTTGCCTCCAAGGAGATAAAGAGGAACCCCGTCTAGGGGAGAGTGAGAGAGAGGTCAAGGACAGGTCTCTGAATCCCTGGAACTCTCTGAAGCCAGAGCTCATTCCTTCTCCATGTCTAGAGTATTCCTCCTCTCTAAAGATCCACACTTTCAGATACTACCCTCAGCCCATTCTCTTCTCATTCCCCTAAATATCCTTGGAACAAGTCCAGACCCTTGGCTCCAACTACCAGGGAAGAGTCAGGGTTTGGCAGGGCAGAAACTTACATAATGAAGAAAAAGGATACAAAATTGCAAATACAAAATTAGGTGTGAAAGCGAATGGTTCTTTCAAATGAATAAACACGGAAATAAAAAGCAGATATAAACCCATAACTACAGAGAACACTCTGATGGGGCGGGGTTGAGGGGATGAGCGAAGGGGAGTGGGAGATACAGGCTTCCAGTCATGGAATGAATAAGTCACGGGGACGAAGGGCACAGCATAGGGTATAGTCAATGGCACTGTGGTGACCAACGGGAGATACACTTTGTGGTGAGCACGGCATCAGGCACAGAGTTGTGGAGTCACTATGTTGCACACCTGCAACTAATGTCACATGGTGCGTCGACTACACGTCAATAAAAAATTTTTGAAAAGAAAGTGAATGTTTATTAAGAATTTGAAAAAAACCTAAGCGCATTAACAGGTCGACCACAGCAGTCCCGGGCGCAACCTATCAGGTCCCTTCCACCATCATACCATGTGGATCTGCTGCGGTCACTGCCAACTGCAGCGCCTGCCCACCTCCCACTTCTGCCAATTTCCATGCTCTTGTAACTGTGCTTTGGAAAATTACCTCTTTCACAAATAATGTGCCTGGTTAGTTGAGAGATTTCACTGATGCTTATGAGTCTTTTGTGCAATATTTCATTAAGGTTTTGCATATTCTGGTTATACCTAGAAGAGGAAATGAACCCAGTTATGTCTGGTATAATGACTGAAAAAAGTTACTACAAAGTAAAAACCCCTTAGACAAATCTTCAGTTTCTCTTTTTTTCTCAAGGGTTTTGATTTGGTTCCTTTTACATACATATCTTAAACATAACCATACGTAAAAAACAAATTTTATTTTAATGGCCCCACCACTCCTCTTTAAAATGCACATAGATTTGCAAGATAGACAAAATAGAAACTACAAATTACTCTCAGTAGTTAAAATTCAATTGCATTGATGAAATTATGGAAAAGGGTTCATTTTCTGGTGCTGTCTTTGGGCTTTTTGAAATCCTGGTTGCTGGCTTACTCACTAATTTGGTAATTTGCAATAGGTTTCCCAGTCATTAGTGCAAATTAGCGAGCTTTAGCTATAATGTGAATATTAATATCTTCATTTAGAACCATGCCACGTGCCCTCACCGGGCTTCTAAGGACAAGTTGTCTTTTTAAGCCTTGGAGAAAGGCCATATGAAATACATGGATATGATGTTTATGAAAAGGCATCTGATAACCAATGCATTATTTTTCACCTTCTATGAATAAAATGTCAGTGACTTTGGTAATATTGTATTTTAAAAGCCCCAAGGACTGGCAGACAGCTCCTTGCACGTACTGTGCTATATTAAAGGAATATTGGTCCTTGGCTAGAAAGGATTTTCTAGCCCGGTCTGAGCAATAACCACTTGATCACACATCTCGCCTGCGTCTAAGCTCCCGACAGCAGAATATGTGCCTCTCATTTGCTGGCTCGGAGCCCTCCACTCAGCATCCTGCAGTCACTGGGGCCGTGTGCCTTCAGCCACATGACCTCGAGGGCATGCTGGAGAAATGTTGCCTTCCGTCCATGACCCCTGTAAGACCCTTTAATGTCTTCCCAAGTTGTCACCATGGCACTCACTTGCTTTCATAATTCTCCCTGACAACCACTGCTCCTGATGCCTGCTTTCACTGCGGGGCTCTAATTCAAGTGCAGGCTGGAGACCACCACTGTCAGTGTCTTTTTTCCCTAATACAAGACCCTTTGGGACTTCGCCCGGGAACACGCCCAACCTAGCAACTTACTAGCTAAGGCTGACCCTCTCAGCCCTAGAACCTGGTCTGCTGCCTCGCCCGACCCAGGCCACAGAGAACTCCAAAGCTTCCTTCCCTTCTCTTTCCTAAACATGGCATTATTTCAATTTAACACTTGTTATCAAGCAGCTGGGAGGCAAGAATGATCACATGAAATGAAACGGTGTCCTCATGAAAAAGAAAGATACATTTATCAGCTGAGACCTCAAAACAAGACAGCAAGATGGATGGTTGGTTGAGAAATTAGTGTTCCTTATTTTTCCGCATTATACCACTGCCCACTTATGGCTGTAATATATCCGAAAGAATAGCTCGAGCTTTGGATTTGACCTGTGAGCCTCTGACATACCTTGGAATCTATGTTCCCTTACTTGTAAAATGAGGTAATAAGATGACCTCCAAGGCCGTAGTGAGGACTGAATCATAAAATGTGTAAAATACATAGCACAGAGCCTGGAGATAATGACATTAGTACCCTAACTGAAATCATTATTAAAATGGCACGTGTCTGAACATCCAGGCCCTTGCTGGGGCCCTGGGGTTGATTACCAGTGAATCATCATTGACACAGTTTAGGCTCCAAATCCAAAAGAGATTCTGCCCAGAAGGAGCACGGTGTACGAAGGGGCCAGAGGGACAAGCCCACTCGGGGTTCTTTCAGAAAAGACAAGACTAAAAACACAGGAAGAGCATCCAATACTGAATCCAAAGGGCCAGTCTCAGGAAATTTTAGGGCCAAGATTTCTGAGTTGAGATGGAGATGGAGTGAGGACATGAGCAGATGGGGAGCAGGGAGTAGCGATCCTGCACCTCAGACACAGGTGGGTAGTTCCAACTTATCCCTCCGAGCTGGAGGTGCTTGGGAGTGTGAGGTGGGCAAAAAGGGTCTGAAACAGAACACAGGGCATAGGATGTAAGAGAGCAGAAAGCCTTTAACCCGTTTGAGCTATTTTTAAAATGCTGCATAAATACTATTCTGATACTACCACCGTTGAAAAACACCTGTGTTCAAAGCCTGTCTACCTGAAAGACCACGTTTTCTGAACAGCAGTTCTATTTCCTGAAAATCAGGCACCTGTTATCCGAAGTGACGGTACCCGCTGTGCGGAGGCAGCCATCAGATCCAACAGCTGTGTCTGCTTGAACTGTGCTGCAAAATGACCCTGTGGGGGCAGTGGGACTCTACAGAGCGCCCTGTGAACTGTCTTGATGACCCTCTCCAGCTGCAGTCAGTCTGTCAGCAGCCTTCAGTGGGCACTTGTCGTCAGAGCAGCAGGCAGTCCGGGGAACCAATGGGTGTCTCTTTCCAAGAGGGAACAAGATGTTATCTCCTCAACGCTAATGTGTATGGGTGCCTGCTGGCAGAGTTAAAGACGCTTCTCCCCACCCAGTCTCTTTCTCGTACATTTCACGACTTCCCTGAAGCCACCGTCCCGTCCCTGTGCATCTGCAAATTCTTAATACTTGAGCATGACGCGACTTCTTTTTAGACTCCTCTTGCCTGTTCTTGGAATTCATTGAAACCTTTCCCCTCAAGTTAACGCACACTTTCTCTTGGTCAATGTGCACCCACTTCAAAACTTCATTTCCAGTGTAAGTGTTTAACAGCTTAGTCTAGGGATGAAAAAAGAGAGAGAGAGAGAGAAAAGCAGAAGTGTGAGCCTCATGAAAAGGGAAAATCAGAACAGATTGCAATGAAGCTAAACTGTCTATTCATTTGAATCAAATGCTATAAATTTCTAAGCATAATGTTTGACAGTAAACTGTCATCAAAGCAACAGACTCATTATAAAAATGCTAAGGGTATATAAATCTCATTGACTGCTTATCATTAACTGTGCAGGGTGCTGATAGGAAATGCCTGGTTATAATTTATATTTCACTAATAAGGTCCATTTTAGAGTATAGCTGTCAAATCTATTACTCACCTTTCCCCAGTTTTATAGTTGTTCTGGACAGCACTGAAATTGAATGTTAAAAGTGTGGTTTCAAGCATTATCTTTTTGCTCTAATATCTCAGCCCTGCATATTGAAGCTTGCCTCACCTCTAATCAGAACTCAACAGCTAGATTGTTTTTCATAAAGTAAACCAGAGAGAGAGAGACAGAGACAGAAACCTTCTCTAGAAAAGGAAAGATGCAACAGAGGATTATTTTCAAAATAATTTTCAAAATTTAAAAGGCAAAATGCAATTAAAATATTGGTAGTCCAATTATTCCATTATTCTAATATATCATTGGCATTAATGATGTCCCCCCCCTTTTTTTTTTTGCTGTGATGAAGAAACTTGTCAGTAAGTTACTACGACGTGGTAGGTGCCAGATTAGACACTTCTGCTAAGGTGGACACATTTCTCTTTGGCTGATATTCAAGGGGCTCAAAGCAGTTTATCCAGGTATTAGGCCATGCCCTCATGATCTCATAGATGAAGACAAAAGTTGTTGGTCCCTACAGATGCTATTTAAGACAGGGAACATGACCAAGGAAAGTAGTAATACAAATACCTAAACAAAGCGACATACGGCGTAACCTCTAGCACACTTCAGAACCCCTCGTCTTGATATGCTAAACACTAAAAAAAATCTCAGTAAACTTTCAGAGAAGATGTTTTCATATGTTTGGCATATGATAAATGGAGTGATAATGTTACATCTCCAATGCACCAGTTCTTACTCACGGGAGGCTTCCGGGGAATATTCTATCACAGAATAGAAAGAAGTTCCTAGAATGCGCCAAGCTAGTGTGTTGAGTAAGGATACAAACTGAAGGCCCCAGTGAGAGCTAAGCTTCACCAAAACATTAATCTAATGAAGAACGGGTCCTTAGTAATCAAATCGCAGTCCTCCTTGGTCAAAACGAGCTCCGAATTGAGGAGTCCCAGTGTGAAAAGTCAAAGAGAAAGCCCACGGGGTGATGAATTGCTGTCCCCAGCCAGGTGGTTTTAACTGTGAAAAGCTTCCTCCTTTGTGGACATACCCTCTATGTATTTTATTTCTTTATTTTTCTAAAGATTTTATTTACTTGTCAGAGAGAGAGAGTGCGTGCGCACACAAGCAGAGGGAGCTGCAGGCAGAGGGAGAAGCAGGCTCCCTGCTGAGCAAGAAACCCGATGCAGGACTCGATCCCAGGACCCTGCTTGACCTGAGCCAAAGGGAGACGCTTCACAGACTGAGCCATCCAGGCGTTCCCCACTCTGTGTATTTTAAAGCAGCATTACTTACAAACTACTGACACGAAGGACTGCGTGTGAGTGAGTGAGCTAGCAAAGCTACAGCACTGTACCCAGCAGCACATTCTCGACATCTGCCCGCCGGACTCCACCCCCCCTTTCTCCAGTAACTAACGCCAGTGTTTGGAGGACAAGCGAGAACCATGTTATACCGAATTCTGTTGCAATGGGTCTGGGTTCCCAGCCCCCCAACTAGATCCTTCAGTTCAAAACCACTATGCTTCATGACGGCTAGATGAGTTGCTAGAGTCATCAGTGCGTAGTGTCCGTGCCTCACCTCCGTTTCCTTCTGAAATTGCTCTAACTCTCCAGAAGCTTCCCCTTCAGTGGCAGCTCTTTAACCAGATGCCCATCTATTATTTTCTCTAATCTTTTGACGGTTCTTCCTCTCTGTTCCATGCAACCACCCAGCACTCAGCCTGTCACTCCCCTGTCTGCTATAAACCCTCATCTACCCCGTCCCCCTTAGTCTTCTCTTCAGCTTTTTAGTGAGATGAAAATCACTCGGGTGCACGGAGTCAACCTGAAAGAAATCCTGCCTCAAACTTCACTAGATGCGAACCTGGGAGGAAGTCACTTACCCTTTCTGAGCCGATTTCCACATTAGGAAAGTGAACATGGAAACCACACCCAGGATACCCCTTCTCAGATAGGTTCGACAGTCGGCAAGTGCCAAAGCAGCTGGTCCTGGCTCTTTCCCACTCACATCTGACATAGTGTCAACGGCACACCAGCTTTCACAGGCACAAGGGAAGCCACAACTACACTGCCGAGATGCATAATGGCTGCCCCCACTGCCCTTTGTCACAACCTCTGCCTTCATTTAAAAACAAACAAAAAACCAAAACCAAAACCAAAGACAAACAAAAAGGCTCTTGTACAGTATAAAAGCTAAGTTCTTTTGCCTGCGCCCAAGACCCTTTGTGATCAGCCGGACCCTAACTACCTGGGTCCCACCCAGCCCACGGGCTCCTCCCCACACCCCCATTCCCGACAAACATCCCGGAATCCCCCGCAAGCCCGAACAGTCAGACTCTTGCTGCAGACTTTGGTATATTTTTCCCTTCCTCCAGTGCTTTCTCTTTGTTATTTATTTAAACTTCTAATCATCTGTCAAGTCTAACTTCAAATTCTATTCCATCGAGGAAACTCCCCTGACCTCCCCAGGCAAAGTGTGGTTCTCCTAGACCCATGTTCTCTCTACCGTTTAAACAGCCAGTTACAGCAGTCGTCGTCGGTAAGTGTATCTGCGAGTCTGTTAAACTCCTTTGGGAGCTGTGTCTCTTGATCTCATCCCCAGGATGTGCAGAGTACCCAGCATGGTGTAGGTGCTCAATAAACGTTAGAAGAATAAATGATGTGGGGCATCTGGGTGGCACAGTTGGTTAAGTGTCTGACTCTTTGTTCTGGTTCAGGTCATGATCTCGGAGTCATGGGATCAAGCCCTGCATCGGGCTCCATGCTCAGAGCAGTCTGTTTGTGACTCCCTCTCCCTCTCCCTCTGCCCCTTCCCCACCCCTACCCCTGCTTGCGCGCTCTCTCTCTCAAATAAATAAATAAATAAATAAATAAATAAATATTTTTTTTAAAAAAGGAAGAAATGAATGTTACCATTGTCTTCTACAAAACCTCTCCAAAAATTTCATGAAGAATTAACTCTTGTTCAATTTTGTGGCCACATACATATGGCTTTGGTCTCATACTTTCTTCTGGCACTGTCTACAATGAGGGCTGAATAACAATTTGCATAAATCAACCTTCCCCAAATGCAACTTCATCTAGAAACATGTTGAAATTGACCATATGCATGAGGTCCGCCCAACCCTTATGGAGTTACAGAGGATTGAACTCTGCAACCATCTAATACACATTCATTGGCGTAACCAACTCCTCGAGGAGGGAATAGAGGTAAAAAGATGAAAACAGCAATTCAGAGGCACTCAGAATCACTGAGATTTACACAGGGCAAAACTCTGCAGTTTAATGTCTGGCCACATTCCTAATTTTAGCCAGATATTTCACTAAGGTGAGAAAGCACATACCATAAATCCATCTCTATGGTTGGAAAAAAAAATCAATGCATATATATCATGGGTGAAGGAGTGATGACATGATTTTGTTAAGAGAAGCAAATACATATAGGGGCGTCTGGGTGGCTCAGTTGGCTAAGTCTCGGACTCTTGATTTCGGCTCAGGTCATGATCTCAGAGGCATGAGGTCAAGCCCTGCATGGGGTTCCATGCTCAGCGGGGAGTCTGCTTGAAAATTCTCTCCCTCTGACTCTCCCTCCACTTGCATATAATTTCTCTCTCAAATAAATAAATCTTTTCAAAAAAAGTAAATACAGGGGTGCCTGGGTGGCTCAGTTGGTTAAGCATCTGCCCTCAGCTCAGGTCATGATCCCAGGGTCCTGGGATTGAGCCCAGAGTTGGGCTCCAGGCTCAGTGGGGATCCTGCTTCTCCCCCTCCCTCTGCCTGCCATTCCCCCTGCTTGTGTGTGCTCTCTCTCTCTCTCTCTCACTATCTCTATCAAATAAATAAATAATAAAATAAAATTTTTAAATTTTTAAAAAAAGTAAATACATATATAAACTATACAACTAATGCTTGTAGATGGTCTAATCTAGCCGATGGTACAGTCGGAATTAATAAGCAGTGTTAATGTGACAAACAGTGCAAGTAGAATAAACAATCTTCCTCCTAATTTTAAGTTCACCCCCATATTATTATGAACTAGTAAGAGTACGCAGTTCAAACAAAAATGCCAAGATAACAATAGCCCCACAAAGTACTCCTGAATCTACAGACATACTAAGCAAAGAAAAGCAATTTTTATTTTTTGCTGATAAATGGTTTAATCAAACCTAACAGATGAGGCAATACATTTTGAGAACACTTTGTTGTTCAGATCATGGGGTCAGTAATTTTCTTTGCTGCAAACACATCACAGTGGAACTGAGTGTGTGTTGGGGGATAGGTGGTGAGGAGGAATGACATAAATTTTCTGCAAAAGGTAGTATATTATGTTCTATCTAGAAAATATTTTATATTTCACACATGCTACAATAGGAGAGAGGCAAAGGAACTGATAGTTTTCCTGTGAATTTGCGGAAAGGTAATAAAATAGCAATGCAAAATCATACCTCTCCAAAAAAATATCAAAGCATTAAAGCAATAAAGGAGTAGATGTTAAATTTCAATATAGCATACCTAATTCAACTTATCCTGTATGCGGTCTGGGGCCAACTTCAGCAAATATCGCTAAAAATAACTACCAGATAGTCAGGTCACTGTTGCATAATTTGTACAATTCATTTCTGTAAAAGAAATGATCCCAGGCTACATTTTAGGAAGACACCGCTTTCTGTGGTCAGCCAGCCCTGCATCCCAGCCAGGAGCTTCCAACATTTGCAGCTGGGCATCACATACTTGCAGATTTGTTTCATGTTTCTGCACAGGTCTTTTTAATATGCTTGAGAGCAGACACTTTTAGAACTATACCAACTATAATTTTTAGTGGAAAAATTCAGCCTGTGTTCACATAACGGTGCTATGGGATAATGGTAATCATTCACATTTGCAGAACACGAATGGCTTTCAAATTGCTCTCATACCCACTATCCTTCTGAATCTTCACCAACCCTGGAAAGCAGAAAGGCAAGGCACTAACTCATTTTACAGATGAAGACACTGAGGGTCGGAGAGGTGAAACAGCTGGCCTGGGGCCAGCTAGCTTTGGGAATTCTCTAAGGCCATTCAAGGTCCTCCAGCTCCCAGCTCAGGAGTTCCGCCACTTCTCACAGCTGTCAAGAGAAGGAGCTCTGTAGACTCTTGGTCACGGTTTGACTTTCAGCTCCACCAGTTGCCTGATAGGGCTACTAAAGAGGACATTGCTAAGTGCTCTACCTCCGGGTCTTACAGAAAGCTGGCATGATCTCATAGAGCCCCCGCTCCCACCACGGTTTGTAAGTTTCCCACAGGGCTGCATCCCCTGTACGTGCTGGAGGTGCTGTAACCCAGTGGGGGAGAAGTCCTAGGGAGATGACTTCAAAGCCTGAGACTTCTAGGGAAAATAACTGTCCGAGTGTGCCCGCTTAGCCCTGGGACTGAGGGCCTTCCCAGCATGAGAGACTTTCAGGGTGAAGCTAGAAATGAGGGCTCTCCTGGGAAGTAGGACATTACAAAAACCAGGACAGTCCCAGGCAAACCAGGGCAGTGGGTCATCCCAGCTTTCAAAATTTTAACAAAGTATCTTCAGAAACATCAAAGAGGTTTGAAATATTCTGCCCTTCTATTTTCCATTTGCCCATCAATAAAAATTGACCAAGAATTTGAAATGAGTTATGAAAGACCCAGTTGGGCCAAAAATTAGAACTGAATTGACCCTTCATTGAACCTTTATCTTACTTTCAGTTATTTACTTATCTTAATCGCTAAGTGTTTTTTGCCTAATAAAAGCTAACTGTTAGAGAATACATTGTGATACAAGCATTTGCCACCAAAAAAACTAGAGAGAGAGAGAGAGAAACAAAGAAGCGTCTATACTTCAGAATGAAAAGGACACGGGATGCTGTGTGAAGACAAAGGAATGACTTGGAAACCACGTGTGTTTGGGGAGGGGCCAGGTGGGAGCGGACATTCAGGAAAGGAATTTTGAATGAAGACATGTTTATGCTGATAGAACTTAGTTGAGGATACAGAGAGAAGAGGGTGGCCATTGGGCTGCACTAGGACAGGACAAAGAACAAGCAGCACAAAGGAGGCAAGAGGGAGTGTGGCACATTCATAGAACAAAGAAATCAAGAGAAGCATCAGAAGGTGAACATGAACGACTGTGCATCCCATGCTAATGAGTTCACACATTATCCTGTGTGTGTAACTGTGAGCCATTGAAAGTCTTAGGCAAACCAAAGACATAATCACATACACTTTAGAAAGACATTCTAACATCAGTATGGAGAACAGATTTGGGGGAAGGAAGGAGCAAGATTAGAATCTAGCAAGACTGGAACAATTTCTATAAACAAAGTGAGAAACCATGGTGGCCTGTGTTATGATTAGTGGCAGTGAGGATGGAGAGACCTGGACAGGTTTTAAAGATATGAAGGTGGTGAAATCAACATGATGTCGAGATTGATTGAATATAATTCATAAGGTCAAGGAAACAATCTAGGATGCCCTTATACACATAGCTTATCTGTATACATATATATGTATATCCATGATGAATTTGTATTTCTCATTCTGAAAGCAGTTGTATGACAAATTTTAAATTTTGCCTAAGCTATAAATAGAACAGCTTGGGATTCTGTGACTGTTTCCGGCTATTACCTCTTAAAAATAGTCAGGCAATATGTGGTTATATGTGTAGCTCAAAACCATGCCTGGTATAGCTCAGTTAACGGCCAAAATAATGTTATCCTCATCCATTCATCCATCAATGGACATTTATTGAGGCCTTCTCAGAACCAGGGAGTACACACTGGGGGGAAAAATCATAAAATGATGAATGAAGCAGTGTCTTTGCCCTCAAGGAATCCACAGCATATTAGGGGAAACAGACAATAAAAAGACAATTACAGCACAATGTGATCAGTGACAGAATCCAGGGAAACACGGAGTCTTGTGGGAGGACACAAAGGGAGCAGCTTGCCCAGCCTGTGGGAGAACGTTGGCCCACGAGGGCTTCTGGAGGAGATGACAGTCATTGACTATAAGCCTCTCCTAAAGTCCTTTATATACTTCCACCTCATCCCATCTCCCTCTTCCAGTAAGTTCTTTACAGAGAATGACTGTCTTATTTATCACAGGACCTTGGGCAGTAGGTGTTCAATAAGACGGACGGATGGATGGATGGATGGATGGATGGATGGATGGATGGATGGATGGGTGGTTGGCAGATGGTGGATGAAATGAGTGAAGTGAACAAATGGATATTGATCTGACCTCAAAGGATTAAGGATGGCCATCAATTCATGGAAATTACCAGGCAAATAGTGCTTTATGGTGAAAGGGGATTTATTGAGAAGGTACTGGGTTAAATGGGCCATTGGTTCAATTTTGTTCTGTGGCGTTTGACCCTTATCAGTTGATTCCTGTTGTTTAGTATTTATTGAGCCAGATTTTCTCTGTACTTAAGCTACTCCCTGGGAGAAGGTTAGACACTTCTGGAAACTGCATTAACTCTTTCAAGCCACTAGGGTACTATTCAGTGAATTACTTTTTGGTAATTAAAGGTGCTGCAAAACAGAAACACAATGTGCTGGGATATGGAGAGCTAATCTCTGCCTGCCTTCTCCCGCTACCTATGTCTGATTACTGAAGAGATAGGGCTCAAGTATGTGGGGATTACACAATGACAGTCAGTCCTGATTTCGAATAAGAACCTACAGAAGTCTCTTCCTGAAGCCCATGAATTCTTCACATTAGAGAACAAAGATTAGCAGGATCAAGTGACTAAAGCACTTAACGGTGCTAATCCTCATTCCTGCACAAATTCACTCTGTGGTTTTGTACTTATCTCCTTCTAACTCTTTACCTTCTTTGCCCCTCTCTGTGCATCTGCAGGATGATAAGAGCAGTTGTGGGCTCTGGACAACCACTATCTGTCATCTTTTTTCTTCTAATACAAAAAGAAAAAAATAGAGCTAGGTTTGAACGACTGCCTGTCTTTCTTTCAAGCCCATATATAAGCCCGAAATCTACTCATTAAATAGAAATGGTCCTTCCCCTGCCCCCACCTCTCCTACCCCGTCTCATCCCTTTAAAGCCAGTGGTCTGTACTTTCCGTTTGCAAACATCTTATGCTGCTAGTTTGCATCTTTAATTACCCAGTGCACTGGTCTTGTTTTTTATGACTTACGACATGCAGTTTTGCCCTGAGTTCATTTAAGCAAAATCATCCCTGGTTTGAGCCAAGACATATTCAATATACAATTACCTGGTGGGTCAGGGCTCTGCCGTTTTGTCATTTTTACTGGCATTTTCTCCATTATTGCTAAGTACTGAGCAGTATAAGCTGTCAGAGCCACATGGCTGGCCTGAAACTTA
This sequence comes from Ailuropoda melanoleuca, assembly GCF_002007445.2. NCBI lineage: Eukaryota > Metazoa > Chordata > Mammalia > Carnivora > Ursidae > Ailuropoda > Ailuropoda melanoleuca. Next base: position 90,877,996 of record NC_048224.1, on the reverse strand, counting down.
ATTTTCCTAAATTGCACAATTCTTCAGAAACAGCTTACACCTCCCCCCCCATTGCCACCCCAGCACAGTTCCCTTGAGGGAGAACTAGGGGCAAATAGGGTTAAACTTCAAACCGAATTATATAGAGCTTACCGAGAGCAACAGTGGGAGGAAGTAATTAAGCAGAAGTTGGGTTTGCAGGCTGCATGAGACTTTTGGAGACAATGCAGAATTCTGTGTCAAAGCGGCTGCTCAAAGCCTCTGAGTAGAAAGAAATCTTAGAACAGGACATGCTGGGGTAAAAGGCAGCAGGCAAGACGAGGGAACGCATGCTTACTGAGCACTCATCACGTGGAAGAGAGCGTACTAGATGCTGTTATACGCATGAGGGCATTAATTCTGATAATAACATATTAAGATGGACATTTTTATTCCCATTTTACAGGTGAGAAAAGAGAAGCAGAAAGGTTAGTGGACTGACCAAGGATACACAGCTAGTAAGCGGGGCAGTCTCGTTCAAACGTAGTTCTCCTCAAACCATCCTGTGTTCGTTGCAGGAACCCCCCCCCCCACAACACACACACACAGAGGGCAGAAAGCGGTTGCCTCTAAATAGAAGACTAGTAGTCCAGAATGACAGCCTCTCTGACTCAAAGTCCTGAGAAGTAACAGACACACAAAATGCCCAGAGCCTGGTGTTCCTCCCCCTCCCCCGACGAGCATCAGGGTGACACATCTGCTTCCTACCTTCCCTCCAGGTGAGCTGAGAGAAACATCACCTCGGTCTCTTCCTATTCTGGGTAACTCTTAACTCCCTGCACTTACTTCTCATGAAGAGAAGCCCTTTGAAGTCCAGTAGGTCACCTAGTCCCTATCACCTGGAGAGTTTGAAAAAATATGACTCAGCTTAGCCTCTTCCTTTGTATCAACCTCAAAGAGAAACCGTCTGTTCCAGCTTCTAAGGAAGAGCAAAGAGATTACTGCCTGTCCCCTTCATCAGACGGTCTTAGTGAGCAAATGCAAACCTTGGAGCACATTAAAACACAAATGCTAATTAGCTTTGGAGACAGACTGACAATCTTCCCACACCTATCCTCTGCCAGGCTGCCTGCGAAGGACTGAGAGTGTGCAGAGCTGGTTTTAACCAGGTTTATTAGTCTGACACCCATAGGTATTTCTGTTTTCAGTTGAGGCTGGAAACTGAGACCACAGATTCATAGTCACGAGTGCCCTATTTGAAAATAAGAAGTAGGGCAAGAGCAGACATGGAAGCATCCTGACCATGTATGCTCTGTATCTTTCACGTCTGCTCGGATGACACCTCCCAGCTGGGCTCTTGGTGAGTGCAGTTCAACAGTTCACAGCTTGCGCTGTTCTGCAACGTGGCAGGTCAAGTGTGGGGGTCCCAGCACCCATTCCCTTCCTCTGCGCCACACCCTCTCACAAGTATACACACACACACACACGCACGTGCTTTGGGTCAACCTGCAGTGCCAAGCTGTGTAGTCAAGAATTCATTCTACCTAAAGAAAGGTCGAACCTTTGTTCCAGCTCCTTAAGAGGTAACTTCTAAAGCCTGGGAGTTCCCTGAGTGACCAGCATGTCTTCCTTTTTGGCGATGGGCACGTCAGACCACACAGAATCATGTATGCTAGTGCAAGACACCTCGGAGTTTATGCTAAAGACATGATGCAGGTGGGGCCAGCCACTCAGACCGGCTTAGGGTGGGTGCTGACTACACCAGAGAGACTAACCATATAGCTAGAGAGCTGGGGCTTGGACCACATGAAATCAACTGACCTTGGGGAGGGATAAAGAGAAACTGAGTTCAACCCTGTGGTCAATAACTAAATTAATCGTGTGTACATAATGAACTTCGATAGAAATCATGGACACAAAGCTACTGTGAGCTTCCCGTGTTGAGAATTCTTTGCCTGTTGCCACGCACGGATGCAAAGAAGATACTGCGTCCTTGAGGACATGGAAGCTTCATGTTTGGAACCGTCCCAGTCTCAGATTCTGCCCTAGGCAACTCTTCTTTTGACCAGGAATGATTTGTATACTTTTGCTCTAATAATCCTGCAGTGGTAAGCATGGCACTTTTCTGAATTCTGTGTGTTGTCCTAGTGAATTAACAAACCTCGGGGATTCCATGGGGACCCCCAAATTTGTAGCCAGCTGGTCTGAAGTGAGGGTAGCCCGTGGGCCCCAAAACTTGTGGCTGGTATCAGAAATCTCAGGCAGACTTGGCAGGACTTTTCCATACTGTGTCTTTTACCTCGTTTGGCTGACTCTGGGCATGACCACACCCTCTGAAAGCTGCTTACACCTCATTCCCCTTGCTTCTCCTACTGGCCCTGAATCATGCCTCCCGTCTTTCTCACTCTCTAACCACCTCATCACAGTACTCCATGTAATGTCCTGAGATGGGTCTTTCCCAGGAACACCCTAGAAGTAAAATATAAAAACCTTTTATTTATGATCACAACTCCCTCTGTCATAAGAAAATTGTGTTTGTTTGTTTTTTGAGAAAGAGAGAAAGAGCACGTGTGCAAGTGGGGTGGGGGGTACTGTGGAGGGGGCAGAAGGAGAGGGAGAGAGAGAAACTTAGGCAGGCTCCATGCTCAGCACAGAGCCCCGTGCGGGGCTCAATCTCATGACCCTGAGACCATGACTGAGCTGAAATCAAGAGTAGGATGCTTAGCTGACTGAGCCACCCAGGCGCCCCAAAAGAAAATTGTTTGGATGACTCAAATAGCATTAACAGCTGTATTCATGCCACGCACATCAACAAGCATCTGAAGACAAGGATATCTCTGAGTGCAAAAGAAGCAGGATGGAGTTTGACAGGGTGAAGGGAAGAGTCCATGTCTGGGAATCCTGCTCTGGTGGCAGTTTTCATCTTTAACTGCTCTGAAACTCACCACTGGAACGTGGCTCAGGATCACTGGTACGATCCCGTCCCAATAACCGTCTGAACGCTGCTCTGAATAGATGTTTTTGCCAGCTTTGCAGTTTGTGGGTTAGCTAGGGTTGGGGGGCAGGAAGGGTACAAAAAGGGAGAAAGGGAAAAAGGAAAGGTGACAGGGTCAAAGGCAAGGTCAAACTGCGGCACCTTTATCATGTCTGGTTTAGTCTTTTTAAGTTTCTTGCATGTGGGCCTTCAACATCTAGACCCTTTCAAGCTGAGGTCCTTCCCGCAGTATCCCTCACGACTGCTGCTTCCTCCAAGCAGGCATAGACTCACTGGTGTCCCTGTGCGGGGCTAGCTCTTCCCACCGTGAGCCTGCAGCCAAAGTCCCTGTGGGTCTCTGTGGAACACAAGAGATACATAGCTTGTCCCCTGGGACCTCTGATGTGACATGCAGTGCCTTGTTGACATTTCACTTGGAGTCTTAGAAATCAGTTTTGTTGGCTGCCAGGCTCTCTGAGCTTTAGGGACAGTGATTCTGCATTTCTGTATCTCCCGAAAAAATAAACCTACTGCAGTGCCAAGGCTACCCCTCCCTCTCTCCCTCCCTCCCTCCCTCACTGCAGCACTGCTCCTCTGAGGGGCCAGGCCTCCGAACACAGCTTCCTCTCGCCTCCTCCTCTCCCTCGTCAATCAGGACAAGCACTGTTACTGAGCTGTTGGAAGCTCGGAGCACGAAGGACTTGAATGTCCCTAAATACTTGTGCGACTTGCTTTCCACTGTTGATTTTGCAGGAAATGGTCAATTCTCTGAACAAGATGTCAGATTGGCCTTCCATGTAGGAAAGTGGGAGAACTGGGAAAGTTAAAACACACACACACACACACACACACACACACACACACGTAAAACAAGAGAGAAAAATCTGAAGTGAAACTCTTGCTATTATAAAATACAATATGGGATCTAACGCCTCTGCTGTCACTGTCCCTTTTCAAGCCAGACAGAAAAGTCCAAAGACCTGGAGCTCAGGTCCAGCCTTCCCTTAAACAGCTGTGTGACCTCGAGCAGGTTACACGACCTCCCTAGACCTCAGTGTCCTCATCCATCAAACTTACAAATGATCTGTGAGGTCCCTTTCAGCTCCAGGTTTTTATGATAAAGAACAGGTGGAAGAATTCACAGTCCCCCCAGGAGGAGGCATGAGGACCAGCAGTGGAACACTAGCACGAGCAAGGGAAGGGAGGCCCTCTGATGATGCATGGCTGGCATGAAGAGAGCCAGAGCCCCCCTTTTTCTCATAATGGGCTGCCTTGTCTAGATGGATCCTAATCACCTCAGCTCTGAGGAATCTCTTAAATTCTGAGCACTGCTATTATTCTAAGTGATGAAATGAACCACTAGATGAAGTGGGAAGTAAGTGATGAAATGCACCACTAGAGTAAATTTTCTGTTGCAACTGGACCAGCCTGGCCATGCTGTCCTTACTGGCGGGCTGTCAAGCAACTGCCCAAGTAGGCACAACGGGCCCTGAGAAGGAAGAGACGGTTTTTACTTAACGAAATAAACAACTATAAACCGTCAAAGGTCATTGTAATAGTGGAAGGGCAATTGGAGCTGATTCTATTAAAATTATCTTTCTTCATTGACATTTCAAAGTGCAGTCCTCAGATATTAAGTTTTACATGAAACATGTAATTTAATACGTCAGTTGCAAATATCTTACCACTCAGGCACTGAAAAACCCAAAATGACGTTTGGAAGTTTTCTCTGTAGTGTCCTGGTTGTAGTTAAGGTCTGTTATAAGTTTCATGGCTGATAAAGCCCTTCTGGATTGAATCCATACTTTTGAGTATTCTGGAAAGCAAAGAGAACATCAGATCTGTGAAATATAAAGAATAAAGCAAAATAGAAGGAATTAATACCTTATGCCAAAGATGCTGGAAAGTTTTAAGCTTGAAAGGATCCCTGAGATCCATCCAGCTTCCTCGTTCACGGAAGAGAAATCAGCAGCAGGAAGGCGTTTACCCCCTGAGAGCATACATCCCTTCTTGTGAGGGTCTGAAATAAAGTTTTGCTTCACTTTTCTAAGAAAATAAGGACTATTTCTGCATTCCTNTTTTTTAAAGATTTTATTTATTTATTTGACAGAGATAGAGACAGCCAGTGAGAGAGGGAACACAAGCAGGGGGAGTGGGAGAGGAAGAAGCAGGCTCACAGCAGAGGAGCCTGATGTGGGGCTCGATCCCACAACGCCGGGATCACGCCCTGAGCCGAAGGCAGATGCTTAACCGCTGTGCCACCCAGGCACCCCTTGCTTCATTTTTCTAAGAAAATAAGCAATTTCTGCATTCCTTCCCACTTGAACATCACATAGACTCAGTTCTAAGCCCCGCACTCACATGAGCCATTCTATACTTGAGCTCTTAATCAGATTTTCCCAGATTTTCATCCTCAGCCCATAGGTAGGTTTGGGGAATCGGGTTTTTCATAAAACTGCTTGCTATGTGCCAGACCTTACGCTAGATACTGGCAGGAATTCCCATTCTGGTCAAGGAGACGAACATGCAAACGAGTGACCGAGGAATGTTGGTAGAAGGGTAAGAGGTGTACAGAGACAGAAGCGACCGAGTCTGCTCAAAGCAACTAAAGGCGGCTTTTCCTCCAGAACTCTGTGTTATGTGTACAGAACACTGGCTGCATTCGATTCCAGGCCACACAGACAGCCAGCTGTGGAAAGCCCTCTGCCAAGACGCGCTTGCCTCTCTGTACCGCACAAGACCCTCGCGACCTCTCCAAAGTTGAGACATTAGGAAAAACTCCCATTCTGGGGGACGATCCACAGGGAAAAGTCATGAGGGTACAAGATGCATTGTAGAAGGGCCAAGCAGGATGCATTACGAGCACCGACCGACTTTCCGCCAATTACTATCTCACTCAAAAGCAACACACATGAAGAACTCCCGTTTTGGAAACACGTTTCTCCCCACTTCCCAGTGGCACAACTTGCCAGGCATCAAAGGTCTCGTCCGCCTCCTTTGGCCGTCTGGCCAGTAGGAGAGGCGCAGCTGACCCAAAAGAAAGAAAACAAAGGGTGAGAATAAAACACCACGTTTCTGTCAGCCAGACGGCACAGCTTTCCCTGAAGCCGCAGGACTGCTGAGAGGCAGTGGAGAACTTTAAAAATCAGGCTGACACTGGCCATTTAGGATTGCAGTAGAAAGTCCATTATATTCGCTGTTAACATTCTGAAGAATACTTAAAAACAGTAATCTATTTATAATTTCTCTTCTAATAGAGCACCATTATTTCTGGAAAGCTTGCAGCAAGACTAAAATGGCCTTATTCCAACCACCAAAATCAATTCTTCTGTACAAATTTGATATAGGCAGCCTTGTGTACCATTTGAAACAGCTCACTGACCTGTGAAGCCTGGCATTTGCACCATAAAATTCAGACCTTATTTGATGAAGTTATTGAACACTGTACTTACCTCATCTAAGGTTTAAAAGCAATCGTACATGCTTTCACTTTTTCTCCTTAGGAGGACGTTTTGGAGAAGTGGCAAATCAAGTTGTTTGTTCGGATTTGGGTAAAGACACAGACAGTCTAGACTGCACTTAATGAAAACTATAAGTTAATTTTGAGTGTGATACTGGAGGTTCATTGCCAAGTAGAAATGATAGAGATTATTTTTAAAAGGCGATAGAAGTGGGGGGAGAAAAGACATAATGCGATATCTGAATAGAAGTCTATTTTCTTCACTAGATTGCTAATTAAAAGTTTATTTTCATATACTCTCATCTTAAAACTTAGGGGCAATGAATGATGCACTCAATCTAGCTGCCATGCTCCATGGGGAATAAAGACCAGGAATATTTACCCTTCTTAAGACCTCGCTCTACAGCGATCCGTACACGAGGGAATCTCAGCTTTTTTCACTGCTATACTGCAGCCAATCATGGACGCTGACTTTTAATAGCAAAACAAAAGCAATCCCCAAACAGCTCAATCTACTTCATTCATAAGAAGAACAAGCTTAGTTGTAGCCATTCAACATTATTCAATGAGATCATAAAAATTGTATCTTGTAACAGGCTGGAACCATGGGACACAATCGACGTGCACACGTCTAATCTCACCACAGGGGTCACATCACTGATCATGACTCCCGAATACAAGGTGATTGTGGTCCCAGGTCCAGAAAGCCCAGACATTGGCCAGAGTCTGGCAAAAGAGTCAAAATTTTTAGGATAATGCTGACATTCCCGTTTGGTAGGGCATGATTTTCTTTAAGCTTAATTCTTTTTTTTTTTTTTTTTGAAATTTGACCGAATTAATGGAAATTTGACCAAAACAGACACTTGGTAATTTGGATAAATCCCAGGGTTTCAATTCAATAGGCAACTGCAGAAATGTAACTGCATTCGATAAAACCCATAGATCATTTCTGAAACTGTGACTTTTGTTTCTGCAAATCTTCAAAGTGAGACATTCTTTTAAGCATAGGTTGCTTGCTAATAGGAGAATTCTCAGTCTTCACTGTTAGATTCACTATGAGTCCGGATACATGCATCTCTCCTGGGAAGTGTGTACATGGTGGGGCAGCAGTCAGATGATCTCTGAGACCATGGAAATGATATGGTTGTCCTCTTAGATCTGCACTCTAAAATGAGCAAATAGAAGAATCTGAACACTGGCTTACAGATCACCAGGAAGAGGCAGAACATCTCTCAGGACAGCAACCTTGCCCATTACCCACTTACTGGAAGCTGTTAGCCGGCTGCGTGCATGAACTTGACAGGGACTGTCTCTCCTTGTTGACTCTAAGGGCACTGAAATGAATGCATCATGTGGCCACAGCCTGACGCTACCGAACATGCAGACAGAAGTAACTCCTTCCAGCGCCATGATTACTAAGCAGCTGCCGATAATTGGGCTTCCTATGTAGCTCTCCGACAACGTGAGATAAGCTAATCAAGACAATTTGAATATATAGTCCACTTGACATCGCAATTATTTACGTAAATTATAATAGCTAACCATTATTCGTTGCTTCCTGCATGCCATACAACATTCTAAGCACTTTGCGTCTATGATCTCGTTCAGTCCCCTAACAGAACTGAGAGCTTAGACACTTGTCCAAGGTCGCACGGCTAGTTAGTGGGGAAGCCAGGATCTGAACCTAAGAAACCTGCATCTGCTATGTGTACTCTTCACAGCTATGCTCTTAATAATCTGATTTTCATCCTTAGTGTTGTTGTGAGCTTTGATGTCACTAATTAGCATTAATACCTGTCATTGCTGAAGCACCAGTACGATCATGTTTCCACCACGGAACGGCTACAGCTAACCCCAAGATCATGGAGAATTCCCCAAGGAAACAGCACACCGTTGGCGTTGGGAACCCCATGGTCCCCAGGAAAATGTCTCCACACACTGCCACACCTGGGCACCTTACTTCTGCATTCCTCACTTGAAGGAATGAGCTATGTTGTTTCTTTGAGGCAGTTTCAATCGGATTGTGTTCAGGCCGTCACTGGACTCAGATAGTTGTGAGCCCCCCTCACTGGAAATCCAAGAAGTTGGATTTCTTGTGTGGAGTAATTCAGAATGTCAGTGATCAGCCTCCTGTTTGTGTGAACCAAATCTCCAGACTCTGAGTTTTTCCAAATATCACCCAAACTGTAGACAGTTACAGACATGGGCATGAACACGGTGGGAAGTCACAGCGAGAGCGCCAGGCCCAACATACCCTGCATGGACACTGGGTTCGGTAGCCTTCTATTTTGACATAAATAGATAATCAAAATCTTCCTCCTCCATCCTTTTGATTCTTATTCCTTATCTAAAATAAAATTAGTTCATCTTACATGGATTAACTCTCTCAAATACCTTGAAAGAATGTGAATAGATACTAGTAGTTTTCAAGTTATAGTTAAATAACTAAAACATACATTTCTGAAAATGTAACATAGCATCATTTTAGTGTGTGGTATTTGCCTACTGACTCCATTTTTTGTATGTTTTTGATAATACATTACTGTACTTTTGAAAACCTAAAGTGCCCTACGGACAGTGCTCATCATAATTCAGCACTTCCCAAAATGTGTTCTGTAGAACATTAATTACACACAACGTTAGTAAAGCCAACCCAAAAGAAAAGTTCTAAAGCTCAGTACATGCTGGAAACATTGAGTTAAGTGTGTCTCTTTACTGCATGACTTTTAAGAACCTTAATTTATTGTATATTATATATTATATATTGTGAATCTCTAAGGGAGGACAACAGAATATACCAGTGTCTCTCTAACTATCTCTGGCGAAGAATGGGTTTGGGGTTCTTCTCCCAGTTCAGAGAGGAACATGACTTTACTAAACGATCATAAAAATAATAAAATTAATTTATTAGAAAACTGAAGTAAAAACAGCAAATGAAATTAATTTTTATTATTCGATTTAACAGAGGTGAGATTCTGTCAAATCTCTACTTATATCTCTAAATGCTTATTCTCAGTTCTTGTTTGTATCATATCACAGACAGGAAACGGTGTGGACCAGCATCAGCTTCAGACCACACGTGGAGTAGCACTGGACATAGAATCCACCACGCATATATGATCATGAATCTTTGAGCCAGGTAGTGTAATGAGTCTGCTGGTTCAAGGAAACAGGTGTTGGAAAATGCTGCTTTATTTTCGAAATCTGTTTTGCCGCTTATCCCAGTTCAATTGCCATAAGAGGAAAATTGTCTGAATTAATTGCCAAAGAGGTAAGGCTCAATTTTGTTCTCTTAAGATGAAGAGGTGAACATGGTTGAAATGAACTAATGGTTGGCATTGGCATGGGGAGTTGTAGAAGATGCAGGGGAAGACAGCTGCCTGGTCATTGTTCTCTACTGATATCTGCAAAGTCCAGCCAAAGCAAAAGCTAGTTAGAAGGAAAAAAAAAA
>NC_048224.1:90720771-90867570 GCF_002007445.2 Ailuropoda melanoleuca | reverse complement strand
TCTCTCCTTGTTGACTCTAAGGGCACTGAAATGAATGCATCATGTGGCCACAGCCTGACGCTACCGAACATGCAGACAGAAGTAACTCCTTCCAGCGCCATGATTACTAAGCAGCTGCCGATAATTGGGCTTCCTATGTAGCTCTCCGACAACGTGAGATAAGCTAATCAAGACAATTTGAATATATAGTCCACTTGACATCGCAATTATTTACGTAAATTATAATAGCTAACCATTATTCGTTGCTTCCTGCATGCCATACAACATTCTAAGCACTATGCGTCTATGATCTCGTTCAGTCCCCTAACAGAACTGAGAGCTTAGCCACTTGTCCAAGGTCGCACGGCTAGTTAGTGGGGAAGCCAGGATCTGAACCTAAGAAACCTGCATCTGCTATGTGTACTCTTCACAGCTATGCTCTTAATAATCTGATTTTCATCCTTAGTGTTGTTGTGAGCTTTGATGTCACTAATTAGCATTAATACCTGTAATTGCTGAAGCACCAGTACGATCATGTTTCCACCACGGAACGGCTGCAGCTAACCCCAAGATCATGGAGAATTCCCCAAGGAAACAGCACACCGTTGGCGTTGGGAACCCCATGGTCCCCAGGAAATGTATCCACACACTGCCACACCTGGGCACCTTACTTCTGCATTCCTCACTTGAAGGAATGAGCTATGTTGTTTCTTTGAGGCAGTTTCAATCGGATTGTGTTCAGGCCGTCACTGGACTCAGATAGTTGTGAGCCCCCCTCACTGGAAATCCAAGAAGTTGGATTTCTTGTGTGGAGTAATTCAGAATGTCAGTGATCAGCCTCCTGTTTGTGTGAACCAAATCTCCAGACTCTGAGTTTTTCCAAATATCACCCAAACTGTAGACAGTTACAGACATGGGCATGAACACGGTGGGAAGTCACAGCGAGAGCGCCAGGCCCAACATACCCTGCATGGACACTGGGTTCGGTAGCCTTCTATTTTGACATAAATAGATAATCAAAATCTTCCTCCTCCATCCTTTTGATTCTTATTCCTTATCTAAAATAAAATTAGTTCACCTTACATGGATTAACTCTCTCAAATACCTTGAAAGAATGTGAATAGATACTAGTAGTTTTCAAGTTATAGTTAAATAACTAAAACATACATTTCTGAAAATGTAACATAGCATCATTTTAGTGTGTGGTATTTGCCTACTGACTCCATTTTTTGTATGTTTTTGATAATACATTACTATACTTTTGAAAACCTAAAGTGCCCTACGGACAGTGCTCATCATAATTCAGCACTTCCCAAAATGTGTTCTGTAGAACATTAATTACACACAACGTTAGTAAAGCCAACCCAAAAGAAAAGTTCTAAAGCTCAGTACATGCTGGAAACATTGAGTTAAGTGTGTCTCTTTACTGCATGACTTTTAAGAACCTTAATTTATTGTATATTATATATTATATATTGTGAATCTCTAAGGGAGGACAACAGAATATACCAGTGTCTCTCTAACTATCTCTGGTGAAGAATGGGTTTGGGGTTCTTCTCCCAGTTCAGAGAGGAACATGACTTTACTAAACGATCATAAAAATAATAAAATTAATTTATTAGAAAACTGAAGTAAAAACAGCAAATGAAATTAATTTTTATTATTCGATTTAACAGAGGTGAGATTCTGTCAAATCTCTACTTATATCTCTAAATGCTTATTCTCAGTTCTTGTTTGTATCATATCACAGACAGGAAACGGTGTGGACCAGCATCAGCTTCAGACCACACGTGGAGTAGCACTGGACATAGAATCCACCACGCATATATGATCATGAATCTTTGAGCCAGGTAGTGTAATGAGTCTGCTGGTTCAAGGAAACAGGTGTTGGAAAATGCTGCTTTATTTTCGAAATCTGTTTTGCTGCTTATCCCAGTTCAATTGCCATAAGAGGAAAATTGTCTGAATTAATTGCCAAAGAGGTAAGGCTCAATTTTGTTCTCTTAAGATGAAGAGGTGAACATGGTTGAAATGAACTAATGGTTGGCATTGGCATGGGGAGTTGTAGAAGATGCAGGGGAAGACAGCTGCCTGGTCATTGTTCTCTACTGATATCTGCAAAGTCCAGCCAAAGCAAAAGCTAGTTAGAAGGAAAAAAAAAACCAGGGGCGCCTGGGTGGCACAGCGGTTAAGCGTCTGCCTTCGGCTCAGGGCGTGATCCTGGCGTTATGGGATCGAGCCCCACGTCAGGCTCCTCTGCTGTGAGCCTGCTTCTTCCTCTCCCACTCCCCCTTTGTGTTCCCTCTCTCGCTGGCTGTCTCTCTCTCTGTCGAATAAATAAATAAAAATCTCAAAAAAAAAAAAGGAGAAAAAAACAAAAAACAAAACAAAACAAAAAAACAGTGTGTGGCACCTGCTTGCCTTAGAGTTGATTTAAATAAATTTCCGTGATAAGGAGATAGTTTCCCCTCCTAGAGGTAACAACATTCTGTACAAACCCACAGGGGTGATGCACATTTCAACTAACCTGACTCTAGTTTCTCCTCTAATCATTTTGGATCAATCAATCACATTTTGAGTCAACTACTTTGTACCTACTAACGTGTCAGATTCTACATCTTTCAGATTCTCAGCCTGGTTTGTAATATAAAGGTTAAATAAAAGGAGTCTTAAGAGCCGCACGTGTTTTGCCTAAGGTTTTGTTCCTCAACAGAAATGTTAAAATTACAAAATCATAAAACACCGTTTTAAGAAATGTGCCCTTGTCTCGGGAAAAAGATTAATTAAGAAACTCAACTCCAAGTTGGAGCCAATGCAAGAGTCTTAAAAAACAAAAGCAAATAAATTCTGTGGATGTTGTACCTTGACATTGTTGCTGAAACCCAAACCCAATTACTTGAATGTAGTTTCAGGTCATAAAAATGAACACTTCCTACAGCAAAATGTTTTAACCAGAACTTCAACATAGAGGAAAGGTGTTTGTGGTTGTCTCTCAGTCTTCACGATAGTGTTAAAGAAAGGTGGAACCTTGTGCCATACATACATGGAAAAGGCACTGAAGTAACGATAATTAAAAATGAAATATATGTCACAGTAGATGAAATGGATTATTCAGCTTTAGAATCCTTTTAGAAGGAGAAAACATTCTTGAAACCTAAATGAAGGAGTCTGAGACAGGGACAGCAGTGTCAATATTTGAGGTCAGAATTGTCATTCATTATCCTTTTACCAAAGACTGCCTCAGTAGGCTAGAAATCCAGAGCCAGTAATTGGGGGGGGGAGATACTATTGTTGAGACTATTTCCACTTATCTAGAAACCTAGGGAACTCACAAGTAAAATGTTGTTGGTTTCAAGTGACCTTTTCTCTCCAGTACTGGTCTTACTTTTGCTAATGTCCCATTTTAACACGTGAAAAGGTCATTGTCTTACCACACTCAGACACAGGAGAATTGATAATGATGATGGAAATTTCACCTTCCCCAGAGAGTCAAACTATGCCACACATTGCTTGAATTATGATGTAAGCAGAGTAAGCCCTGTAGAAAAAGCATGATAGGCCCTGTCACTTGAGAAGTAGCAACATGCTCACTTTGTCCTCCAAATCTCTCTCCGCCTGAATGCTATCACCTAAAATTCTCAACTTTAAAATTACTATTTGAATTAAGATACAAAGTCTTCATAATATCAGTATCTTTCACTAATACCTTCACAGGGATGACATTTTTAAATACAGAAGCCTGACTCATTGCAGGGTGAAAAGGCATGGGATAGAGAAGGTGTAGGGATGGCAAGGAGGGAGGTGAGAACTCTTGCCTCCATTGAGCGCTGAGCAGTGAGAAAAGACAGAGAAAAGAACGGTGGAACTTAGGGACCAAAGACAGGACGCACCCAAGTGTGGCTTGACCTGAAGATCGCTCAGCTGAAGGGCCTCGCCCACGCTGGGACAGAGCAGATGCTCGATAAACAGTCATTGCTCGCTCTTTCTTCTCCTAGGGAAGAAACCTTGTCTGCGGGATTGGTTTATATCCTAATAAACCTGAGCTGGACTTCGCTGTTTTGTAATTTGAGATTCACGTGCACTTTATAAATATTCCCTTCAAAGTCTCAAAATTGGAGGGAAGAAAGGGAGATTTTAGATACTGTGAAACATCTCAGTTGTATTTTTATTTCATCTGTGTATTCACACCTTCAAAACGAGTGTGTTGACAGTGCTACTCTGAGCCCATCTAGTGTGTTGCTTACATGGATGTTACCTCCCCTTGTCCTCCCAGCATAGTGCTCAAGTAGGAAAAGAGGTGGCATAATTCCGGTCACAATGTGAGGAAATCCAGGTATAGAATGGGTAAGAAAGGTCAGGCCTCAGGGTCAGATTAAGAGTGCCTGGTCTCCATCATGGCAACCTGTGTTCCATTAAACCACAATGACCAGCCTTAAACATTATGTGCGATGCACAAAAGCCATTTACGCAGCATGGGGTCTGGATTGGATAGTTTTGAAGCTCTCTGAAGGGCAAGAACAAGGGTCTTATCACTGCTGCATCACAAGGAACGGTTGATAAAGTCTTACAAGTACTAGATCCTGATTGTTTGTTACATCTTTGAGTAGGTAAGAAGAGAAGCTGCTGAGAAAGAGTTGGGGAAGCTCATGAAAAGCATGGAACTTAGATACTTTTAAAATGTTATCATCTGCTTGCTTCCCACATGCCAGGCATAATTCATTTATTTGTATGAAGTCATTTAGTCCTCACGACAAACCTGTGAATTAGGCCCTATTATCATCCCTGCTTCAGGGGTGAGGAAGCAGAGTCAGAGAGTGGTGAAGGGATTCGGCCAAAGCTACAGCGCTAGCAAGTGGCCGAGCTGATCAATGAATTCCCATGTTTTACACCCTAGAGAGACTAACCCGATTTCAACTTAAGGACATGAAATTCAGAAGCTGTTCTATTCAGTGTTTTTCTCACAGCTGGAGCTGGGTTTCAGTAGAGTGTATCTACCCAGATTAATAATGAGTGAACAGAAACCCAAGGGTCAATTATAGGAGCTTGAGTCTGAAAACACATCATGTTGGGTCAGTGAATCCCAATGCCAGTGATGGGTTTCACTACATCATAAATATATAATGTACGGAAAATAGAAGAAAACTCAATGGCCGGTCAATGATTGACATTATAAAGAACATATTTGGGATTTGGAGAATAAGTGGAGAAGAAAAGGGTGAAATATTTATAGATCTCAACTTCTCATTTACCAGTGAATGCAAGTGTGAGTGATTCAAACATCCTTAGTGGGTACCACAACTGCAGAAGATACAAAAACATAAGAATCATGCTTCCAAAATATGGGAGACGTGCTCCCCAATCCCTAGGAGTTTATCATTTTTTTTAAAAGATTTTATTTATTTATTCAACAGAGATAGAGACAGCCAGCGAGAGAGGGAACACAAGCAGGGGGAGTGGGAGAGGAAGAAGCAGGCTCATAGCAGAGGAGCCTGATGTGGGGCTCGATCCCATAATGCCGGGATCACGCCCTGAGCCAAAGGCAGGCGCTTAACCACTGTGCCACCCAGGAGCCCCGGAGTTTATCATTTTTAACAGAAAGTCAAGATGCATGCACAAATAACTTCAACATAAGGGAGGATGTGATAAATGCTCTGAGACAGCCCAAGTGAAGTACCAGGGACCCTTGGAGGGCAGACTCAGGGAAGGCAGCATCCAGAACATAGACTTTGAGGTGGGTCTTGAAGGTAGAGATGGGGAAGATGGGAATATTCCATAGAGAGAAAAGAGCAGACGCCAAAATAAGGAAGCAGGAAATACTGTTTTACAATTGAAAAAATAGTAAATAATTCAGATTGACTCAGTGTGGAATTATAGAGTGGAGTGAAGAACATTCATTCACTCATTCATGCATTCACTCAATATATTTTTATCTGATGCCACCTACATCTCAAGCATTGTGTTAGGTAGGTATTGCGGGTGAATATACCAATGGACGACCCATTTCCAGGGGAGGGGGAAGACAATAAAGAAGAAAAACAAATAAAGTGAGTCAGTTGAGGAAAGTGGCCTGAAGACCGCAAAGGCACGCTGGTTTTGCGACGTGGACAGCCTGCAGTGCGAGACAAAGGCATTTAGACTTCCTTCTTCAGGCTATGAGGAGTCACTGGGGGTTTCTGCTCAGAAGTGTGAGGGGTGGTGACAAAGTGGATTTTCAAGACACTTGATCTCAGGATGGAATACAGGAGAAAAGGCTGGAGCAAGGGAATTAATCAGGAGGCTACCGCTGTAGCCCAGGCAGGAGTTAACGAGGGGCTGAAGTAAGGCAGTGGGTGAGGAAACTGCACAGTGTGTATGGGAGAAAATGCCAAGGGAATAAACACAAGCCTTGGCAGAGAATCGAATGCGGTAAATGACAGGCCGGGTGGGGTCACAGTTAGCACCTGCCCGGCAAGGAGAACAAGGGTGCCATGAGCAGCCTGTGGCACCCGAAGAAGAGGACTTTGAGGTTAAAAAGAGTTTAAAATTCTGATAGAGTATCTATTCGGAAATGTCTAATAGTCTATTAAGAGCAATATCTGAGTTCTTATCTTCTATTAAGCACTGTCATAGGTGCTTCCAATAAATAAATAAAAAGCCTGCAATTTGAGGGGCACTTGGGTGGCTCAGTCGGTTAAGCGTCCGACTCTTGATTTCAGCTCGTGTCACGATCTCAGGGTGCTGGGATCTAGCTTTGCATCAGGTTCCGAGCCAGGCAGAGTCTGCTTGAGATTCTCTTCTTCCCTCTCCCTCTGCCCCTTCCCCATGAGTGCACGTGCGCACTCTCTCTCCCTCAAATAAATAAATAAATCTTAAAAAAAAAAAAAAGCCTGCAATTTGAGTAACAAATCTGAGCTGAAAAGACAGCTATGGGAATTACCCGTACAGACATGATAGTTAAAGCTTTAAGAAGACATGATGATACTGAGACACATCTGAAAGTACACATGTCGTTGTGATCTCTTTGTGTTTTTAGCTAGAATTATTTTTCCAGGCCAGAGACAAAGGATAGTGCCAGCTGCCTTCAGAAATATTTTCCATCAGGGCCACACTTGGCTCTGTGAGTGACTGTCTATCTACTGCATTTGCCTCAGGAGCCCTCGGCTTGCACCGGGCTTGCATCGTCCTGCCTCTTTCGTATTCCCTCCTCCTGCACGCAGTACCAGAGGTCCAGAGGAAAATAACGCTTTTACTGCCAGGGCATGAGAAGCGGCTCTATGTATCTTTTTAAAGCTATTATATTCTACTTAACTGCTTTTGGTATTTATAAATATTAACTGAATAACCCCTTCATTAAAGAAAAAATTAATTATAATGGAGGGGAAAATCTATTTTCAGCTATCCACGAGATGGCTGGTGTCTCTCCAGGTCAAGGGGAGCAGCCAGGACATGAGCGTCCACATAAGGTTGTTCACGCAATAGCAGACAGGACTCGGAAAGGGCAAATGGAGCCTCTGAAGTGCAGCTTGAAAATCTATTCCCATATTGCCAGGTTTTATTTGGATGTAACGTGTAAGATTGGCTTGCAAGTAATTGCACGTGGGGACTCCAGTGGATGGAGGGGAAGAAGAAAAAAGATTGCTCGCAAGCTGCTGGCTGCAGCTGGGTCATGACCAGATGGGGGTCATCCTATTTCCTACTTTGGTTTGTGCTCACATTTCCCATAATAAAAGAGTACAGTCTTCATTTTAAGTGTATTCTTAGAAGTAGATTCTGAGCTTTGGTGCCACACCCTCTGAAGGAATCAGGAAGAGACTGCAGAAAAGCCAGTGTTCCCCAGAGCTGCATCCTGACATGGTCATTCAGTGCGACCTACTTCACGGGAGACTTCTGAGGGCAGACTGAGGACGCACCTGTACCCCCACATTCTCAAAAAGAATCATAACGCACGAGCACTGTACACAAGGAAAGTTGACCTACAAGTGCACTGTGAACAAGAGGTCAATCTTCATTAGTTGGGGACACGGCTGAATTTCTGAAAGATAAACAGAAGCATATTGAAGTTTAACCTGAGCAGAGGGAGGCTCAGGGGAGGGCTGCAGGGAAAGGAGAAGCCACTGTTTGACAGAGAAAGCTGAGGAGGCCTGGACTCCGAAAGCATGAGAAGGCGCAGATCATCAGTCAGGATAACTACACATCTATACGCACATTTGTCTCCCCATAACTCTGCACAGAGATGCTAACACTTGTGGTGTTGGCTCCGGAGGGAAGCGGGAGATCAGTCCTCTAAAGAACCTAAGGGAAGGACAGGGGCTAACTTACCCAGTCCCTAACAGCTCCCTTGGGGAAGCACAGCCCCACAATGCCAGGGGAAGCCCTTGCCAGCTGCTTAGCTCTGAGGACATCAATATCAGCAGTCAAGGAACTCCAGTTGTAGAAAAAGATAAATGGAAACATGCTGGAAAAATGATCCCAGAGAAAATAGAGATAATTTAGGAAATAAAAGATAACATTTTAAATATAACTAATAACTTCAAAAGATGTGAAAAGATAATTCAGCCATAAATTAGGAGAGGATACCATGAACAATAGAAATCTGGGAGAACTCAAAATGAACATTTTGATCATTAGAATGAAAAATTCAGAGGAAGACGTGGAAGATAAACGTGAGGCAATCTCCCAAAACATGGAGCAAAATTGCAAAAAGATGAAAACCTCACTCTAAGAGATCCAATATTCATGTAATCAAAGTTCCAGAGGAGAAACTAGGGGGAAAAAAAAAAGAGAGAGAGAGATAAATAATAATTTTCAGAAAATAAAAATAAAATTTCCACGTGCTGAAAAAATAGTCTTGTTTGAAAGAAAACCACTGACCTTAAAAAAAAAAAAAACCCTACACCTAAATACAGCCTCATAAAGTTGAATTGTAACTCTATAATGTAGAAATAATGGTCTAGCTGATAGAAGTTGGGAAAAGAAGAACATAAATCTTATTTTATGGAAGAGGGAGTCAAGAGACTATTGGTTTGAACCCTCCTCATCTGAAACCAGCCCTCCCAGGCCCAGAGGGCAGGGAGAGGCTGAAGGAAGAGACAGACCGCTCAGATTGGTGGGTGGCAGGCTGAATGAGCAAGGGAACTTAACAACACTTGTCTTGGGCAGCAGCAAGATCGTAGGTCTATCTCCATATCTGCTAGCCAAAAATCTTAACGTTTATGCAGAGGCCTTAAGTGAGTTCCGTTGCGTACCCTGTCCAGAAGGTTTCAATAACACATTACTCTCTCGAGGCCCTATCCTTGGAGCAGCTTCTGGGAATGGGGCAGACAAGTGGAACGCGCATTCCAAGGACTGGGGAAGGGTTAGGAAGCCTCCAGTTGCTGGGGACCAACTAACTGGTCAAGTGGTGGCTACATCTTCTTCATGACCTCCTCCCACAGAGACACTGCTTACGTTTACATGGTGTATGGAAAAACAGACTTGGGAAAAAAAACAGACTTGAAATCATACAGGTAGCCACTAGAAGATCTAAAAATAAAAAACAAGTAACAAATTGATAGGCGTAAAAGGAGAGAAACACACACGCTTGGGTCAGCATGCTGTATTCCTCATCTTTCACAGCAGGCTGGCCAGAGATACTGTCCGAAATCCGTAAATCAAGGAATTGAAGTATGAAAGCACAATATTCTGAGTTGTATGGATAACCACCTGAAAACTAGAAATAGCCAGAAGAATTATTAATAGAAACAGAAACAGTGGGCATGGCAGCCTGAGTCCTCCCCGATGCCTTTTCCCAGTTTTTCAGACTGCTGATCTCCTCTTTTTCCTGGGGGCCAATGTCATGGCTGTGAATAGCCCTGGGGAGTGGGGAGTCCTGGGGAGGTGACTGGAGGTGGTTACCTCTGGCGGATAAACCTGGGGATGGAGAGGTGTGGGAAGGGGTGGGAAAGCACAAAAAGATTTCACTTTATAACTGGATTTTATGTGCCTGAAATATAATACAGATGTCCAATTTAAATGGAAAAACTCTTACCACTGGATCAAAAATATCTGAGCTCATGAATCTTTTTCAAATATCTGAACATATCAGTGATACAGGCTGTGCCAGGCCTGGGCAGAATATCACCAGGATTCAAGAAAATGCTAAGCCCATGACAACCATGACTACAAAAATCAAGTCACTGTAGGCGAGAATACTCGCAATGGAGACTCGTGTTGCCAATGGTTGTGGGCAAGTGTCATAGGTAGGGCAGTTGCATATATGCTAGTGCTTTTGGTTGTTTGTTTCACACATAATTTTTTATATGTGCGATGCATAAAAATAAGTTATGTTTTGAAAATAAAATGTGTACCTCTTAACTAATAGCAATCACCATAAAATACATAAATATATGAAAATACAGTGACAGCCTATTAGTGAGCAGAGAAAAATATACATATGCAAACAGAAACAGATTAATACATTAAAATACACTGACCTCCTATTACTGAGAAGAAATAATATATGCATATGCAAGCAAACACAGACTTTAACGAAATTATACAACATATGCAGGAGACGACAATTAGCAGCTTATAAAATACCAATGCTGAATTACTAAGACATATCTGAAAGAAGATTGCTAACCTTGAACAATCAATGCTTTAAAGGCACAGTCTAAAATGTTAGTGAGAAGAGGAAAACAATAGTAATATTAATGTCAACATATTTGATTTTTCCAACACTGGACCTATTGATTATTTCCCGCGGCACATGGGTTGGAAACAACCATTTGTCTGATATAATTTTATTTTGGTTATTATTCCCAACAGCTACTTTTTCAAACAGCGAGTGCAAAATAAAACCGTATCTGAAAAGTTTGGCTGGCTTTCTTCCAGTGGGTTGTCCTAGACAAACACCTCAAAATAGAAACCCATAAAGATCAATTTGGGGCAAGCACGGCCACTGATTTCAGAAAACCATACCTTAAATTTGGGTCAGTATTTATTTAAGCATCTCTGAGTCCCTCCCAAATTGGCAACCCAAAGTCCACAAATACAGCTCCGGCCGCCCATAAAAGGGCTGCACACAGAGACTTATGACGAGCCCCCAAGAAGGCATTCCGTTTGTCTGGGTCCACTGAGTTTCACTGGAGTCCAAGCAGCCTTTTGAAAGATAAATGCCTTATTTGAGATAGGGAGGCTGGCTGATGGAGGCTGATAGAGATGACAGATCTGGACCAGCTATCATCCCAGCATTAGAAAGCACCAAAGCCTCACTAATCCTGACAGCTTTGAGCTACCCAGTGTCTGCCTCTCTCCCTCCCTCAACAGAGTGGAGTTTCTAGCAGCCAATAGCCTACCGTAGAAATTAGCAAGACCAGTCTTCGCCGTGGGTCTCTCTCACTCTTCTCGAGGTGTGGAGCCCCACTTACCATTTGCATATTCCTGAGAACATGTTATTTTAGAGCCATCTAAAGGTTAATATTCTTTCACCTATTCCAAAGAATGCTGGTCTCAGTAATGCAGGCTTGCCGCCAGGCAGCCCACACTGCTTATTTGCTGCCTATTTTAATAATAGAATCATGCCATAATGAAACCTTTTTAACGTATGGTAATTTAATTGCAGAAACCCTGTCTGTTTCAACAAAAGCCTTCTATAAGTAGCTTTAAAGATTAAGTTATGGGAGGCGCCTCTCACGCTGTCTCCCTGCGGATGTGTATTACATTGCATTACATCCCTGCCATTCTACACCCGCACAATGGCAGTCTCAGATCTCCTTAACTCAGCTCTGAAATTAAAACTTGGGTTTATAAACCAATGAATCATCCTGCACAGTTGAGGGAGTTGGCTTTCAACTAACACCAGAACTTAATATTCTAACTGTGTTGAGAGGCACAGGAGGGGGAATAGGAAGGATCTTCAAACAGATACAATGATATATAATAATTATGTAATAACAATAGCCAAAATGTATGCAGCTTCAAGTGTGTGTCCTAAACCTAAGTATTTGACTTCATCCATCAAGACAACTCAGGAGAGGGTCTTTATGGTCCCAGTTTTACAGGTTTGGCATGGGTACTTGTGTAGTAGCCCCCCCCACCCACCTTATCAGCAGTTTTACTTCCCATGGTTTCGGTTACCCGAGGTCAGCCACAGCCCGGAAGCAGACGATCCTCTTTCTGACAACATACAGTCAGCGGGTCAGTGACAGCTGACCACTCCGTCCCAATGCCTGTGTCATTCACCTCGATTCATCTCATCACATAGGCATTCCATCATCTCGCATCATCACAAGAAGAAGGGTGTGTACAGTACACTAAGATATTTTGAGAAAGGCCACACTCACATAACTTTCATTACAGATTATTGTTGTAATTAGTCTATGTTATTATTGGTTTTGTTGTTAATCTCCTGATGTTCCTAACTTATAAAGTATATCGTTAAGTATGTATAGGAAGAAAACACAGCTTATATAGGGATTGGAACTATCTGCTCTTTCAGGCATCCACTGGGTGTCTTGGAACGCATCCCTGCAGACATGGGGGGACTATTGTATTAGTTTGCTAGGGCTACAGGAACAAAGGACCACAAGTTGTGTGGCTTAAATGACAGAAATTGAACATCTCCGTTCTGGAAGCTGAAAGTCTGAGATCAAGGTGTCAGTAGGGTTGGTTCCTTCCGTGAAGAAGAGTCTACTCCGTGCTTCTCCCTTAAACTTCTGGTGGTTTGCTGGCAATCTTTGGTGTTCCTTAGACTGTAAGGGCATCACCTCCATCTCTGCATTTATCTTCACATGGCATTCCCTCTGTGTGCATGTCAGTGTGGAAATTTCCCCTCATTATAAGGATGTCAGTCATATTGGACTAGGGTCAGCCCTAATAACCTCATCTTAACCAATTACATCTGCAAGGACCCTATTTCCAAATAAGGTCGAATTTGTAGGTACTAGGGTGGGGGTAAGACTTCAACACATGAATTTGTAGGGACACAATTCAATCCTCGGACAACCCTCTGTTCTAGGTAATGGTGTAGTCATTGCCAGTCCTCATTTTTGCTTTTACGTACTTTCCCTACAGTTTGCCCTTGCTGATCTTCTGAAGTTTGCTCTAGAAGTCTAGTTTCCTACCTATACTTTAGACTTACCAATGCCAAGTGAAGGGGTCTTTGTGGCTCTGAGCGAGCCAGCCTAACTCACTAGAAGACTGTGATTTTCTTGGAGTAGCCACAAGGCACCTATTCCCTTGAAATTCTGATCAAAGTAAGCAGCTGATCAAAGATTCTGAGAGTCCCAGCTCAGTTTGAGCAGATATCAACTGCCTCCTGCCTTCTCCCTAGCATGGGGTATGAGCTGGCATTCTAGATCATTCATGGGAGGTCTGGTTATGAATAGAGTATGTTCCAGGGGTTCCTTGTGATGACAGCATGCCCCGAGAGTTCCTTAAGATCCAACACAAGCTATGAAGTGTAACACACGAGGGGAACTGCACAAAGGAGACTAAGGATTTGAAGCGAAGGTAGGCCAGCAGGGGAAGCTGGAGAGAGAAAATAGTATGTAGAGAAGGAAGCAATCTACAAGCAATGAAAAAACAATGTATTTATTGCCTCTCCTTAGTATAATCATGTAACAACTGTATTCTCCCTACAAACAGAGATGCCCTCACTTTTCCTTCCTTCCCAGAGATGTGAAATGAAACCAGCCTCTGAATGCATGAATGTTTGGACAGGTGCCTCCCGGGACAAGCAGCCTCTGGAGCATATTTTGCAGTGTATTAACATCATTACCGAATCTCAACACAGAAATGTTAAAATCAAACAACAATCTTTATGGCCTTTTTTCTTGGACTGAAGGACAGTCACTGGATGTCTCAAGGAAACAGAAAGCTCCAACCTTGCTATTATCCACAATGTATCTGTGAAAGGGTTTCACAAAACGAAACTGTATTTGTACAGGGCCGCTTTATGCTACCTTTCCAAACCACCAGAGCTTGTTAGGGAAGATAAGGTGATGGCTTATTTCTCTATAACTAGTGGTCACTATTCGGCTCAGAGTTTCATGGTATGTCTTGGGTCTTCCCCAGCACCACCCAAAGGAAAATGCTCAGCATTTAAGAGGACTATTCCAGAAATGGTGAGATCGATTCTTCCTGATTTAACATGCCTAAATGATTTGCTTAAGATGGTCCAAAACACTGTGATCCCTGGAAAGGCTCGGAGTCATTCATTCCCAGGCCACTGCTGGAAATATTAGCCCATGCACTCCATCACCCCTGACAGGACTAGGTGGGCCTGCCTTGGGACCTGTGACTTGCCTCCACATCGACACTCACTGAATTCAGTTCTACTCGCTGTTCTTTAAGAATGGATGGTTTAGATGGCTGATACCTTATGATTACAATTTGGCAGGGCACTGTTACCTTATTAATCAGGTGAGCGCTGTGTAATTTATTAGCGCAGGAGCATGGGGTGTTTTCTTTACTTATAATTGCTCTGAGAACACCCAGGGAATCGAAAATTGGAGGGGCTGGGGAATTGCTGGCCCTGCCTGAGGGGAGAGAATGTAATAATCCTTTCTTGCTTATTCAGGCCAATCCTCGAGGTAGAACAGGTGACTAAAGAAGGACAGGAGCTGGCACGGCAGCCCGCCGTACCTGACTGCCCCTTGCCGCCACCCCTTCCCCCGCAAGCAGGCTCAGGGAACTCCAGAAGTTGTGCTGTTGAAGAAGTAATTGCCTTTGGTGGTACTAATTGACTTCAGAGCAGCCCGCGAGGTTGAGGAAAAATGAAGTGCCTTGCCACCTTCACAGTTTATCTCACCTGGGGAGAAGGGCTAAGTGGATTCAGACCCTGAAAAATCAAGCAAGCCTTATATAAACATTGACCTTTTATTTTGAAGGGGAGACTGCTGATAGCACAACTTCTTTGCAAAGGACTCCAAGAGGAGTGGCCTTCAGCTTGCGGTCGAAGAGGATATGAGATGAGTGCGGGAGAAAGGCCGGGAGGAGAGAAGCCAGGGATCCTGAAGGACACGGGAGAGCAGAGGGCTGGGCGCGGGTACCATAGGCAGTCTGGTGCCTGCAGGCTCAAGGGGATTCAAGGCTAGCTTATAGAGAGATTTTTTTTTAACTTGACAGAATTTAAATTTATTTCCCACACTGATAACTTTGTCAACATCTGCAGTTACATAGGAGAATATCTGCTCTTAACTCTAGGAAATGAAATCAGGCCACACCAATACCTGTTTGATCTAAAATGTCTTCCTAGCTTCCATATTTGTAGCTCTTGTCTAGAAGGGTGATGAAAATCTATTCTTAAGGCTCTAGGTGTGCGGGCCAGTCTTATTCACACTTTAAAAAATATTCCCGGGCACCCGGGTGGCTCAGCGGGTTAAGCGTCCCTTCAGCTCAGGTCATAATCCCAGTGGCCTAGGATGGGGCCCTGCATCACACTCCCTGTTCAGCAGAAGCTCTGCTTCTCCCTTTCTCTCTCCCTCTGCCTCCCCCACCCCCGGCTCTCATTCTCTCTTTCTCTCTCTCAAATAAATAAAATCTTTAAAAAATAAATAAAAAATAAATACTCCGCCTTACTGTTTTTGCATACCCGCAACAGGCCGAATTCTGTACTCTTCTTTACAGCCACAAAAACAAACAAACAAACAAACAACAAACTGTATAGGATAGAATTTGAATGCTTTGGTTTTGTAATCAGACCAGATCACTATCCATGCAAGCCTGAGCAAGTAGAATTGGGAATTTGTGAAGGATTAAGAAAATTAGGAAAGCAGATAGCACAATGCTTCACACATAGTAACTAAGTCCTTCAAGAATACCTGGGGGGGCGCCTGGGTGGCACAGCGGNGCCGAATTCTGTACTCTTCTTTACAGCCACAAAAACAAACAAACAAACAAACAACAAACTGTATAGGATAGAATTTGAATGCTTTGGTTTTGTAATCAGACCAGATCACTATCCATGCAAGCCTGAGCGTAGAATTGGGAATTTGTGAAGGATTAAGAAAATTAGGAAAGCAGATAGCACAATGCTTCACACATAGTAACTAAGTCCTTCAAGAATACCTGGGGATAGCCTCTGTCAGAAGCCAAAGGGGATGGACAAAGTACAGGACAGACTGAAGGTACAGAAATCCTTACCTGTGTGCCTAGAAAGCTGAGCTCGTTTGTAAACTTACATCTTTGCCCAATCCTCATTTCCCCAACACAAACTTGGAAATGTAAATGAGCCCCAGGAATAAAAATGAAGCAATAAATCCACCCCAGATCATCACTGGGTCATGTAAGGAATGGGAGGGGGAGTCCTATAAATCTTTCCCAGCCAATTTCTGAAGATCTCCATCCTGCTCAGCATGGCTCCTGGTTATAGCACTGACATTTCTCAATATTTCCAGGGTTGACCTTACCCTAATTGTTCTCCCAGCATGCACTGCACACACCCACCAATCGCCATGCCCCAGAACCGTATTATCCTCTATTCAAGACAGAGGACAGAGGGGAATTTTACCCTTGGTGCTTCCAGCCACTCTAAGCTGACTCACTTCTGATTACCGCCTCTCTCCTTATGAGCCTGGCATACATGTCTAAGAGCCAGGATGGGACACAATTTGAGGGTACTCCCTTGTTATATTCCGTATCAACCACTCATAGTCCGTAGACCAATCTCGTGGCCCTGATTCTCTCTCCACTTAATGTAAATGCCTTCTTCCTCAGATACTCAACCTGGGAGGTCAGACAGTGGCGCTTGCTTCCCAAATCTTAGAAATTTATCCCCATGCCTTCTAGAATCTGTCTCAAGTCATCTGTTCTTTGTGTTGTTTTGTTGTTGTTGGCAAGATTCTTTGTTTTCCTGAGTTCCTATTAAGGGATCTTTTTGGATATCCTAAATTTAAAATCAAAGGAATTCAAGTTAGAGGATCAACATGGCCCAAGTCTGGGCGATGGAAGCTATCCTGGCTCCAAATTCTGCAATGAGGAATGAGAGAGGGGAAAGAGAACTAGGAATCAAGAAACAGCAGAACAACAGAAGCTGTGAACCTCTTCCCACTGGGGTTTCCTGCCCAACCTTGTCCTGATATATTTGTCAGAGATTACCTGGAAGAATTATCCAAAAAAAGTCCCCCATTTCAAATGATGTACAGTTTTTTCTAGCGTCTGACAGAGACTCCTCTTTCCAAAGCCATTACAGAAATTCTGCATTTGAGGCTGATCTGATAGTTTCTAAATTAACACTCGCTCATAAGATGCTATGACTTTTCCGATCTTTTCTCTATTCCTTAGCTGTGTCATTGCCTCCCCCCTCCAGAACAGCTCTGCCTTCTGATGCCTCAACGTCCTCTCGGTGATAGAGTTACAGAGTACTGAGCAGGATCGGAGATGAAGAAGCAAGAGGGAAGCAATGAGATTTCAGATGAGATTGGAAACTAGATGGAAAGCTGATGCCAGAAAGTTGATGAAGGGAAGCCAGGGGCCAATAAAAGAGGTCCAACAAGAAGGAGACTGGTCAGGAAAGAGAAAACGGCTGTTTTAGCGGGGGCAGGGGCAAGAAATAGAAAAAGCAAAAGTCACTTGGCCTCATCCCTTAAATTGCCTTCCAACTTTGTGATTTTCAAAGCAAGTTAATATGCAAACCCCCGTGTCCTTTCATTTATTCAATAAATTGATATTGAATGCCTGCCGTGTGCCAGTCACAGTTCTCAGTGCTGGGAACCTAGCAGTAAATACAATACACAAAAATCTTATCTTCCTGGTGCTTAAATTCTGGCGGGGGGGCGGGTGGGGGGAGGGAGACAACAATAAGTAAACATAGAAGATCAGTAACAAGCGCTGCACTGACAAGCAAAGCAGGGGACAAGGTTACAAAATGATAAACAGTGACAGTTTAAATAGAATGGTCAAGGAAGTCCTTCTGGGGGAATTGACAACTAAGCAGAAATCTGAAAGAAGAAAACATTTGGGGGAAGAGCCTTTCAGGCAGAAAGAACAGAAAGTGCAAAAGCCCTGAGGCTGAAACTCGACTGCATGTTGGAATCACACCTTGGAGGCATTGGGATGACAAATCCAGCCAGAAGGAGAAGGGCAGATGTGACCAGAGGTATCCAAAGCACACCACACAGGACCTGTAAGCTAGGGGAAAGACTTCGGATTTTAGCCGTACTTGTTGAAAACACCCCAATCAGACAGAGCAGCTTTATAGCTGAGGAAACAGAAGTACAATGTGAATTCTGGCCTCCGTTACTACGGGCTGGGAGAGTTAGTAGGCAAGACAAGAAGATGCGGTGGTTGGGAACGCTACCAAATGAACCTGAAGAAAAATGTAAATTTGAGGAATGTACTCTAATTTAGGAGGGAAAAAGCAAGATCATTTCTATGTTCCCCACTGCCACCATTACGCATGAAAATCCACCATTAGTAATTTATTCCTTTGAACGTTGCAGGGTGTTCCATACACATGGTATCCAATATTGGTTATCAACAAACAGAGAAAGTCCTCACTAAAATGGAACACAAAATAGTAAAATATCAGGAAGGAGCAGGGAGGGCAGTGCTGAAAATAAAGTGGACAAGAGGTAAACAACTCCCAATAGAATATTCTGAGCACTCATTGTGGTAGGTCACAGGATTGCTTAGGCAACAATAACCAAGGTGGTTCTTTATCCTTCTTCATCAGAGATTCTGTCTATAGTAATGATATACTGCATAGAGTGGCTAAGACATATGTGTATTACTACTAATAATGGCAGATACATACACGATGTCAACTATGTGTCTGTATCCTAGTGTTTACATTTATTAACTCATCTAATCCCTTTAAGGACCCATGGTTTATCTCTGTTTTACAGATGAGGAAATTGAGACACAGAGAAGTTACTAGCAAATTAACTTGTTATCCAGCTAGTAAATAGTAAAATCACATTTCAAAGCCAGGTTGAATATCTGGTTCTAAAACCCATACGATAAACCATCATGCAATTGCAATGATAAGTAAATGTACTTTTTTCCCCCTTGGAAAGAAAACATTGTATTAATGCAGTTTGACTAACGGATGATATAAACCAGGGCCAGTACACTTTTAGAAAGGACTATATAATAAGTATTTTAAGCTTGCCGGGCCATACCATCTCTGTCACAACTACTCGACTCTGCCACAGGAGCATGAAAATAACCAGACAATTAAAAAAATGAATAACCATGGCTGATGGCCAATAAAACTTTATTTACAAAACAGGCAGAATCCAATTTGACCCATGGGTCTCAGTTTGCTGACCCGTTGACATAAGTAATTTCAAAGAGAGATGCACGTCTCCCCAACACATTACAGTTATTGACATGTTGTGCCTGAATCAGAATGTTCAGACGTGAAGAATCAGAGATATCCTGGAATTGAAAATTTCAGATTACGCCTACTGTTCTCCATCATCTCATTTCAACTGCCATTCAGTACCCTAGAGAAATCTTACCTGATATCTCCGTAGGAGAGCATAAGCATGCTGATCACAGACACAGTAGAGAAAGATACGTTTTTTAAAATAAACATTATGTATTTTGCCCAAAAAAACAGCAAAATCTTCATCTCTCCCTAACTTCACTGAGTTTTCCCAAGATCACATGAGGTCCACTGGAAGTAATCCCATCTTCCGAAGCTCTCCTCTCAACTTCCCTCTCTACTCCAGTGCCTGGCCAGGCTAAGCCATGCTCTCTTAGCTGCATAAAGGATCTTTTCCTGATATAAAAGAAAAATTTCACTGGACACTTGTTGAAAACAGCAAGGAAGACTTGACTCGAGACTATTAAGTAGGGGTCAAGACTATTGCAATTGGAGAGATTAAACTCAACTCTGCTGAAACAAAAGGGGGGGGGTTAAACACTGGCGTGAGCTAGTGGGGAAATTCAAGACATTGGTTGTTGGTTGCTAAGTGTCTCTTATCAAAGTTAGACTCCTAGCCTCACACAGAGACTGGGAGATTAGGGCCCTATTTTTCCTGGCTATTATGTTTCAAAGGGATGGCTCCCAGTCCTTAAGAAAAACATTCCCACCTTATAGAAAATTTACAATTCAAAGGGGCAAAGAAATAATCTACAATCACATGTATTCTAAAGTATATACTCCCAGGTTTCAAGATATACTACAAAGCCTTAGTAATCAAAACAGCATGTACTGAACAAAAATAGACACGTAGATTAACAGAACAGAAAGAGAGCCCAGAAATAAATCCATGCTTATATGGCCAATTAATGTACAACAAAAAAAGTGAGGATACACAATGGGGAAAAGACAGTCTCTTCAACAAATGGTGTTGGAAAAAATGGATAGCTATTTGCAAAAGAATAAAACTGGGCCAATTTCTTAGACCATACACAAAAACTCAAAATGGGTTAAAGACCGAAAGGTGAGACCTGAAACCATAAAACTCCTAAAAGAAAACAGAGGCAATAATACCTTGGACATTGGCCTTAGCAACATTTTTCTGGATATGTCTCCTCAGGCAAGGGAAACATAAGCAAAATTAAATTATTGAGACTACAATAGTTTAATAATAAAAAACCTTTGAATAATGAAGGAAACCATTGATGAAACAAAAAGGCAACCTACTGAATGGGAGAAGATATTTGCAAACGCTATATATTATAAGGAATTAAAACCCAAAATATATAAAGAATTTGTACAACTCAACAGTAAACAGACAAATGAACAAACAAAAACCCCAAAAATAGTCTGATTAAAATTGGGTAGAGGACCTGAATAGACATTTTTCCAAAGAAGACATACAGATGGCCGACAATCACATGAAAGATACTCAGTATCACTCATCATCAGGGAAATACAAATCAAAACCACAGTGAAATAGCACCTTACACCTGTTAGAATGGCTATTATCAAAAAAACAAAAACTAGCAAGTGTTGGCAAGGATGTAGAGAAAAGGGAACCCTTGTACACTGTTGGTAGGATGTAAATTGGTGCGGCTACTATGGACAACAGTATACAGTTTCCTCAAAAAATTAAAAAATAGAAGTACCATATGATCCAGTAATTCCACCGAGTATTTACCCAAAGTAAACAAAAACACTAATTCAAAAAGATACATTGTACACCATGTTTACTGCAGCATTGTTTATAATAGCCGAGAGATAGAAGCAACCTAAGTGTCCATCAGTAGATGAATTGATGAATGGATAAAGAAGATGTCTCACACACACAAAACACACGCACACACACACGAACATTACTCAGTCATAAAAAAGAATGAGAACTTGCCATTTGCGACACCATGGATGGACCTAGAGTGTATAATGCTAAGTGAAATAAATTAGAGAAAGACACATATCATATCAACTCAATGTTTTACACCTCAAAAGTAGGGCGGAAATAATACTAGCATGAGAAACAATGAGGTCGAGATGAATAATTAAATTCTGGTAAACAACAGTAGATGTGTATTGTCTTAAATTTGAGTTGTGGGGGTCAAACTAATTTGGCCTTTCAGTAATTAGACTTTCTCTGTCTCCTCATTGGATCGCTACAAATGCATCACGTAAGTGGTAAAATTCGATATAACTCAACTTTTCTGTCCTAACTTTGGATTTACTGTCTTGCTCCAAATCTCTCTGAAAATTGCCGTATCGAACAATCAGCCAAGGTGCAACCCTCTTTGTTACGGTGAAAATCAAAGAGCTCTTCACCAGCATGTCAGATTGCTCATGTGTTTAATGACCTTGGATGTTCAACATTATCATCAAGAGTTCACATCAGAAAGAGAAGACCAAAAACATCTATGCCACTTGGGGCTCTTTTCCATGAAGCTGCAATGCTGTTCACAATTTCTGGGTTGGTGCTAAAAGAGTATGCATTTTTCTGTGCCAATCTTTATGAGGCACAGACCCTCCATCCATGAACCAGAATGCAATTCTCTGGTTGAATCCCAAAGATTCTGGAGATAAATCATCTACTTTTTATGACTAAAAAGTAAAGATAACAGCCTTTGTTTATACCAGAAGAAATTCTAAATTTAAGGAACATTAGCACCTCTGAAATTAATAAACTTGAGGATCAAAGACCAGAAGCCAAATGATATGATTTAGCTGACAATAGTCCACTGTATACAGGTAATGCTGAATTGCTTCTTTCCCGGGGTATATTCAAGCATTTGCTACAATCTCTAAAATAGGATGCTATACCTAAAAAATGCATTTGCCTTTGGCCACAGCCTGGCAAACTTTTACCGAGTGCCTTTCCTTTCCTTTCCCATCATCACTGATTACCTAGACACGTATGTGCGTGGAGAGGAGCACTCTCATTTGTAATTATCTTGCTCCTTCTGCTTAATTCAGTTGGATGCATCAATTCAAATTTTGTGACATCACAATTTCACCAGAATGAAAGGAAATGTCATATCTCAAGCTGTGGCTTGCAACATCAGTGAATGAATCAGACAGCAGGGGAAGGCTTAATTTTAAAAAGGAATTTTTATTTACACCAAAAAAAAAAATCCTGTGTAATCAAATGGAAAAGAAAAGACATAGGCCATTCTGAAAGGATTTTTGGATTGGCACAAAGTCTGACCATTGTTTACTTGAACAATCTGGAAATTCATAGAGTTTTGCCAGGAGCCATTTTATATTTCCATTTCGAGAATTACAAACTAATAAAATCATAGACCCAGAACAGATCGTAGAGGTCATCCAATGTAAGTCTCTGATTTTCTGCATGAGAAAGTGGAGGTCTAGAGAGGCTAAGTGACTTCCCCCGAGGCCCACAGTGAACAGAGCCAGACCAAAGCCCAGGGCTCCTACTTACTCATTCCAGGAGTATTTGTAAACTTCCACTTTACCTGGATGTGCAAATTCCTCGAACGAGAATCCAGAACACCTTTGTACCAGAGATTCTGGTGGCTTAACTAAAGGACTAATAAAATCCACACTAAATAAAAACCAAATTGTTGTTGTTGTATTTTTTAAAGTACAAATGTTTTTCATACATGCTTTGTCCACAAGTTCTATGGGAAATCTCAGTAGCTACAAATTTGCATTTCTGTGGGATAGCCCTTTATATAAAACCCTAACATGTCTGGAAGTGACTCGGGTAATTTTCTCAAAAGGACAATTTGCCCAACTCAACTCACATTTCTCAGAATTACTGCTCCACTGCTGAGCTGGGTTGTGACGAGCGTACTCTAATGGTCAAGCCACAGCTACCAATGATTGCAGTGGTATTGTCTGCAAAATGCATGTCTTCAAGTACAAAGGGGAAGCTCTCATGGTAGCTCCCTAAGACTTCATGTTTTTCATAAGATAGTGGACAGGACTACGAAATTGGATAATACCATATATACTGTGATAGATCCGTTTTTCCTCTATAAAGATGAACCAAATTCTCTTCTCACCCGTATCGTTAGGCTCCTGATGTGTGCAAGTGTCAGCAACTCTGATTTAAAGACAGAAACCATAGGTTAATCTTCAACTCCTGTCCGTCCTTTACTTTCACAGTGAATCAGTAGCCAAATTCTGCTTGATCTCAAAGTAAAGCATTCTTTTCATTAGCTCTTTCTACAGCCTTCTTCACTGATCAACAGGAGAGGCAGTCTTCTAGGTGGAATGTTCAGGGTGCAAGAACACTACGATCCCAAATATCCCTTCTCTGCTGCCCCATGCAGACGTCACAGTCTCAAGTCCACCCATTACAGACATAGAAGCTCCAAGGGGCCAGAGAGCTCTCAGTGTTAAATGTCCGGCCATTCAGCTACCAACCAGACTTCCAATTTGAGGCATTTGCCACGCATCCCTCCAAATTTGGTTGTCTTCCTCAAATATAGCTTTGAAAAGTCCCGTCACAAGGCTTTTAATGTAGGGTTCAAAACTTTTGCTCAAATTCCTGCTCACCCTCCTTTTCTTCTAGCTTCCAATCCAGCCTATTCAGCCAAGCTTTTTCCCAACCAGTTTTGTGAGACACTAATTCATTTTTATCCCTCAACCTGATAATCTGCCTTCTACCTGCATAACTAGCAAAACCTTGTCTCCGCTCATACCCCATTGGTCCATTTAACATTTCAACTCCTCGTGTATATGCCCTATAAATATGATTCGTGTTACAGTTTGGCATTGTAGCCTACCGGAGCAGAAGACCCCAAATACTAGATCACAAAGGTTATCTGGAAGGTAAAGAAAAAAATAGAGGCAATATTGAGTTCTTCATAAAACTAGATGTATCTGAAAAACTAGTGTTTGGTCTGAGATTATATGCTTCCCACATTTTATGAATTCCCATAATTTTATAATTCCTGAATTTTCTTTTATAAAATGATGGTCATATGCAACCCTCTGTGAACCACTCCCCTCCCCCATTAAAAGAATTGTTTATCTGTGAAGTCTGGAAGTTTAGGAACCCCTGTTCTAGTTGGAAGATATAGAATAAATCTGTAATTCTCTTTTGGCTATGCATGCCCAGAACAGCGCTACTATAAATATTCAGAAATAAAACTGGGTAATTTAAGAAAGCATTGGTAGTCATTATTGCTGCTCAGCAAATGTTGGCTATTCTCCTAGACATGTGATAGAACTGCATCTTCTTACCCTTTAAAATTATATGTGCCCATGTGGCTTTCTTTGGCTAATAAAATGTTAGCAGAAGGGATGTGTCTCACTTCTGAGAGGAAGCTCTAAGAGCTGGGCATAATTTTACCACTTCCTCTTTCCCTCTTCCACAGGAACTGGCCACATGGAGGGTGGCCCAGGGCAAGGATGACAGAGATCAGCTATCCCAGCCAATCCATGTCACATCGGCAAGAAATAAACCTTGTTGGTTTAAGCTACTTAGATCCAGACATGCATAAATGCACTTTGAATGAGTTAGAAAAAGCATATCAATGAAAGATATTATGATTATTTTCCTTAAAACTGAATGCTAGGAAACAGACTCAAAAGCAAATTAGAAGCAAGTAAGGAGTTCATCTTAAGTGAGAGCCTTTCACGTATTTCCCCAAGTGGGAGATCTGACTGACTATTGGCAGATCAATTAGCACTACAACAGGGGTGAACACCGCGGAGGGGTGGGATGGAATTACACCATCCATATCAGGGCTGTTTGATCTATTCAAAATGAGATGTTATCTGAACTTCCCTCTTTCTGTGAGTCTAAGAAAACTAAATCAAGAGGAAAATAACTTTATTTGTTCCAATGGCTAAGACTTAAGTGGTATACAACATAGAATCGTTGGCACAAAGATTTGCATTGCCCTTGGTTTCCATCTAAGCAGAGAAGTCCCAAATTTATTCCCTTATCTGCTGGCCCTTGTGCCAAAACATATTCCCCTAACTTGATAGCAGAATGAAAATATGGAGTTTCAGGTCCTTTTATACCCCAGTCTTAAAGCAGAGTCCGAGACAGTAGCTGTGGGCCGGCGAGGGCAAAGCAGACCAAAGAGAAATCCCTTGAGCCCATGCCTGCTCTTGAAGCCACATTTCCCACAGCTGTGTAGTCAAAAATACCACCTCCATCTTGCATTTCATGATGGCAGCTTGCTGGGTGAAGGGATGCTTATCTTTTAGAGCCAGGCAGCTTCAAAGACCGCTCTAACCAAGCTACTGCCCGAGGGATTCTCCAAAAGGATATATTTGTAAATGCGGGAAGACACTGGCCGGGGCCCCTGCGTTTGTTCCTGCTCTCACATCTCAGACACCAGTGTTTTTAAGTATTCATTATACGTATTCATGGATACATAACACCAATTTTGTTGAGACTTTAACCATGATTTCCTTGTTACGAACTGCCCTAAAATCCTCAGGCACTTTTCACCAGAATGAGCGTAGCACAATTACGAGATGTGTGGATTGCCAAAGCCCAACAACAGAGAGCTAATGAGATTGTCATCGGTGTGAGGGGCAGCTCCAGCTTGTACTTTGCGGTTAGCATATGAAGAGCAAAAGCAAGGGGGTGCTGTTACGGTTTAAATGCTGAGCAGTGGTATGTCCACCCTGAGCAGGCACGTCCATCTCGACTCCCAGGGAGAGAAATGGAATTCACACAAGTATAAATCATCACGAGAGAGCACAACCTAGAAATATGAGTACTGCAGGAGGCCGGGGTCCTAGGCGCAGCTCTGGGACTGAGCAGCCACGTGACCTTGAAAAGGT
The DNA here is from genome assembly GCF_002007445.2 of Ailuropoda melanoleuca. Lineage (NCBI taxonomy): Eukaryota > Metazoa > Chordata > Mammalia > Carnivora > Ursidae > Ailuropoda > Ailuropoda melanoleuca. The sequence goes on along the minus strand of NC_048224.1, from coordinate 90,841,499 downwards.
CGTGTGATTTCTGGGTCTGCTTCCCTCTCAGGAAAACAAGGAGGTTGGACTAGATGATGGCCAAGGCCCCATCGTTTTCTCACTTTCCATGATTCTCTGTGAAATAGTTATTGGATCAGGCTGTATGAAGAAGCATTAAAATGACCACAGCCCTGGATTAACCTTCACAACAACACAGCCGTCTCTTCCATCCCCTGTGAAGCTTGGGGTCTGGGGGGAGTACGGTATTAGACTCCAGGGTTAGTGGGATAACCCAGAAGTCATTTGGCCTGGCTGGATCTCTTGGCTTCGGGCATTATTCTTGGTCTAAAACAAAATTACCCACAGTCCCCTCAATTCTTCTTCAGGATCCTTAATCCTCCATCTCTGGCTCCACGGCACTACCAGACCTTCATCTATGCTTGGATTTCTACTGGGCCTAAGATGACCTACAGTCATTATCAGCATGATCCTCAATAGCTCTGCAAGCTCCAACTTTGCTCTCCCATGGCCTTACCACCACCGCCAGCTCTCTCTGCACCTCCGAGAGGTCCTAACTCTTTTGACTCTGAGTTATAAACTCTCTCAGAGTGTGGCAGGTCCCAGAGCCCACTGGCCAACAGTTCTGTCTGGTAGCCAGCAAAGAGTTCTCTGGGGTCCCAGCGGGGCTGCAGACTAGATCTGGATCTAGAACCAGCTCTCAGGAACTGTCCTGAAATGTACCAAGGAAAAGAGTCCTGTCCGTGGTGCTAGTGCTACCATCTCTCCTCCATAGGTCCTAACCCTAACTATGTCCTGAAGTGGAGTGGATGCCCTTGGTTCTCCCCTATATTCATTTTTCACTCAGGGTTCACTCTTGACCATTCCAGAGAACCTTCTCCAGAGATTTGAGGGCAGCATTTCTCTCAAGTTTGGTGTGTTTACTTCAACCCCAGATCCAGATCTTATCTTTAGACCTCATGCAATGATCATTTCTGGTGGCTTGAGGTGACTTCTCAGAGTTCCTGGTCTGGTGAGTCAATTATACATCACCAGAGCCTTCAGTTAAAAACACAGACAACTAGCAATGCAATTTAATCAATCCAAAGTGTCAGACGTGTGGCACAGATTATAGACATCATTAACATCCTTCCAGGTTAGAAATAACTCAAAAGCTAAAGCCACCTGTGTTATCCTCCCAACTAGATTATTGAGGGGGAGAGTAAGAAAACATGTGTATTATGTTTCTAGAATATTCCAGGAATTGTGCTAATTTTTATCACATTAATTCTTACAGTACTACCAGGAGAGAGGCATCATTATTGTGATTACAGAAAGGAAATAAAGGTTGAAAAATGTAAATATCTTAACCTAAGTCATTTGGCTAGTAAGTAGCAGGGTAAATCTTTAAACAGAAGGTCTTTATGATTCAAAAAGTTAAGTCTATTCTGCTAGTATAACTTTCAAAGCCTGGGTCGTGGACTTCATGAATCAGCTTCTCCTGGTTTACCTCTTAAAATGCAGATTCTAGGGCCTCTTCCTAGACCTATAGAATCAGAATCTCCAGGCATGGTTCCTATTTGACAATCTCTGCAGGAGACTCAAATACACTAAAGTTTATTTACCGGCACTCTATAGCATGCTGGCACCCTCTGAAGTCAAAGGCTGTGTCTCATAAATCTTCTATATCCCTGGCAGCATCAACCACAGAATTGGGCACCTGGTAGGTACCTAATTAAATTCATGTACAAACAAATTTGTTCTGATGCAGCCTTTTTCTTCAACTGAGCAACGGTGTCTGTGTACAGGTTAAGGTGACAAGAGCCTTCTTCACACAAACACAACGCTACAAAACCAAATACAAAATGAGACACATGGAAGGAAAATAGTCAAGGAAAGTCCCAGCACTTTCCCACTTTGGTTCCATCCCCTATTCCCACCCTGGTCCCTGGAGGGGGGTGGGGTGGAGGGAGGGGGTATTTCCTGAACCCCTCTGGGTCAAAACTTCTCTCCTCAGATCCCCCACCAAAGGAAAACTCCTGAAACTTGCTCAAAATTCAGGAAGAAACTTGACCGAATATTACATAAAGGCATAAAGAAAATATTTCCCGAAAATACAAACAAAATAAAAACAGACTCATACCTAGGATACATATGTTACAACCCTGTTGGCCTTGAGATTTCATAACACAGAGAAACAGTGAAGGGCTTACTGAGTCTAAATGCCCCTCTGGAAAGTAACTGCATCTATGCTCCAAGGGACTCATCTAACGACAGGGAGCCCTCCTTCCTCTCTCAGTTCTTTGTTTCTACATGAATTTAAGATTAACTACTTTTTTTCCCCATAGTCAATTCCTATTCCCTCACGTTGAAAAGAGAAAGGTAGGAAAGTGGTTTGTTTAACGTGTGCCTCCTATTCAAACAAGAGAACAGACCATCTCAGCTCTGCGGCAGGAACGCAAAGGCCAGGTCCGCCCCATCGCTTGAAGCCAGAGAGCCTGCAAGAGGGAAACCACTGATTTTCTCTCGTGAGTGGTGTTCAAATTTACATGTCAGCACGGCCTAAGTAATATATTCAATTAAAATTCAGCCTGATTATTTATTGATTTTGCATTTTCCTGCCCTGCTACTGTCTGGGCAATTTTCTAACCACTCGCAAAATACGTCTCATGCTTCCTGGGAAAAGGCTGATACACACCAGGAATTCCCAAACAAGAGCTGAAGTAGAAAGCTAATTATTTCAAGCCTGCCTCTGCTACCACAGCAGGTCTTTATGGGTTCAAGAGGTGTCTTAGGTCTGCTACAAAGGCCAGATTTCAATTTGGGTAATTAGACTTTGCCCTACCCTCGAGAGTTCCCCTGACACACTTTCCTTCCTTTCCTTCCTGCGTCTCTACACATCTGGTTTTTTGGGTTTTGTTTTTTTAATCTTGGTTCCTGACACTCTACTAGTCTTTTTTTGAGTAGATGCCTCCGACTACATGCTCCTGGGTTTTTCCCATCAACGGGATGGGAGAAAATCAACGGGATGGGAGACAACTGTTTTGAATCCCTCAGGCCCTGTGTTAACGTTGTCGTCCCCAAAAAGGCTTCCCCGCCCAGTTCTCAGCAGAATTACTCATACCTTTTTTCCCCTCCATCCTTTTATATCATTCTCTTATTAACACACCTATTTCATTCGATTCTATACAATAGTCAGTTGTGTGCATGTCTTTCTTCCCCACGGGAACATAAACCCTTTAAGACCACAAACACATCTGACTTCTCAACGTCCCTCACTGCCCCTAAGTAGAGGAGGGGGACAAAAAGCTAACATTTAGTAAAGTTTCTCATGTATTTGGCAATGTCAATAATATAGTCTCACCAAGTCCTCAAAACAACAACTGATCCCAATTTTATCAGGGAAATTAAAAGGATACTAAACAAGGTACCATATTCTACTCAAGGTGGCAGGGCTAGTAGGTGCTAGAAAGGAACCGGGTTTCCAGGACTGTTGGACCCCTGGCTCATTTCACAGCCCAGAATCGCTTCCCTAACCTTACCTGGAGCCTGAATACGGGTGGCTCTCCAGGTTGTTGATGAATAGGTGAACGAGAGCTTCTATCTAATATCTTTCTGCACCTGATGCCTTTCCACACCTATGTCTGTGCTGATGACCAAGTCTATCAGCAGTTTGTGAGGCTTGAGGGGGCCCTACTTGTAGGTTCCCTGCCCCCACTGCTGTCTAATAAGGCTTTGATACAATCCTATTAATTTCACCCACAGTTTTGAGGGTTTTGTTTTGTTTCTTGAGAGGGAGAGTGAGAGCGGTGGGGGTAGGGGCAAAGGGAGAGGGAGAGACCACAATGACCATGGAGCCCAATGCAGGGCTCCATCTACAACCCTGAGATCATGACCTGAGCTGAAACCTAGAGTCAGACACTTAACCAACTGAGCCACCCAGGCACCCCTGACCCACAGTTATTTGAAGGATCTCTAAACAATGATATAACACCCTTCTCACATTCCCTTCTTACTGGTTTTTGAAATAAGGTATTGGACCAGTTTGCCCCACTTCTGGATCATGCAGATTGGTCTTTCCCCCTATTTTTAGGGTTCCCAAAGCCAAATCACAATCTCGGAATAAAATAGGGAATTCATTATGTGTAAAATAATGGATCGTCTTCTATCAGGAGCGGTGCACGTATCTGCCCAGCCATGATTATGAGTGAACCTCACACACACACACACCTTCTTCCCCCACAGGTGTGCCTCAGGCGTCCCAAGTACAGTGCAAGGTGTGAATCAGAGGCCCCGGTTTACTGATCAGGTGCTTTGCTCTCAGAGCCAGCAGCCCTGGAGAGGGCCTCTGCTCCAGCAGAGCATTCTGTCCCTGCCAGATTCGTGAATGTTAACTACTGCAGCTGTTCTCCTTCCTCTCTGACCATCTAGCAAGTGAGGGGTTGATGCAAGCACTACCCGCCATGTTAAAAAGCACCAAGTAAGTGCAAGTGATTTTTGCCATTTGCCTCGTCCACAAGAAAGATCAAGGTAATGGTATAACAAATAAATACTAAAGAGGCAGGAGCAAGTAGGAAACCATGGCCCTCTCTGGGGGCCTCTTCTCCAAAGCCATTAATTCACCTAGTTGAGGAGAAGGTAATCCATAGGTTTTATTTCAAGTTAAACAAAGACCAGAGATAGTAGTAATATTCCTTATGTCTTTTGAATTCAGATCCTGTATCATCTGAATTCCATATTGAATATTACCTTTATTGATAATATTGTCCAGTATTATCCCTGGAATCTTTTCCCTATAAACCATGAAATCTACTCCCTTACTGGGAATTACTGGGTGAAAAGTCAAGGGGTCTCTCTGTTGACAGTAGGTAACAGCAAGAGAATGTCTCTCAGCCTATTCCAGGCGGTAGAGTTTACTTTGGATTTCCCTCCATCATTGCATGAGAAAGCAACACCCTGGTGGCCAGAAAATGAGACTGATAATTCCAACCCACTTTGAGGAGGGAAAAACCCTGGTTAAAGAAAAAAATGAACAGTTATTGGGGTACTATGAAGTATGCATGTCATAGATGTCCGCAGGAGTCCTGGACATGTGTTGTCTTATGGTTCTCTTCAGATATGATTTTGGTTGAAAATTTTTTTGCCACCTAGACTTAGTATTTCTGTTTCTAAAAACCTGGCAGGTGGGCTATTGTTGCTTTGTATTAATTTGGAAGTATTTAAACCAATAACCCAAACTCAGTGGTTCTGAAATTCCTTTTCATGATTCCTTTTGCATTGCTCCTGTGAGGTATGAGATTTGGAAGTTCATTGCTGGACATCATCAACAGTGAAAGAGAAATATGTTGGAGAAGCAAACATAAGTTGGAGGGAGGAGTTACAGAATGATCCCCTATCGGCTGAGACAAAGAGGGGAAAAGATGCAGGAAGCCATAAGGAGCAAGATGACAAGTCAGAGAGCAGAAGGGTGGGCCCCGGGATAGATGGTCAATCCCTATCTCATCCGGAAGGGCCTTCTCTTTTCTGTCTTTGGTGTTGGTAGCTGGATAGAAGTCTCTGGTTAAAGGACTTGGAAACCCTCTGGGAGAAAGAGTGTTTTTTTATTCCATAGTAAGCATTCAGAAAAGGGGAAAGAGCTTCACTTGATCAATGATAGCTGCATCTATAAACATAAATGAAAAGACTTTGACTCTGCCCTTATATGGAAAGACTGGTATTGGTGATCAGCATATTAATAATGGCACAAACGCTGTTATAAATATATGGCAGAGACCATAATAACGGTCTGGACAAAGTGAGGACTATGTTTCAAATTAATTGTTCTATAAATTGCATATGTCTGTGTTTATTTCATAATAAATGTCAAATGAGTTGACTAATTTTGACAAAATTTGGTTCATTTATCAAGGGGATAAATTTACATCACATGAAACCTATGAGTCAATGCATCAAACGACAGCCAATAAAAGCTTTCAAAGAGCTCTATTTTCTATAATTTGTAATGACTTTCAAAGCCCCCATTCTCTTACCCTCTTTAACCACACTGCAGAACACCACAAGATAAATCTTCCAATTTCAGCTAATTTCACATTTTCTACATGTCACTCGCATGCTTAAAAACCCAGCCCATAAAGCCTGAATTCCTCTACCTGACTTTTGATTGACTGATTAATAGGTAATTGTACAGAGTAAGACCTATGATTCACACGATCACAAATACCCAGGCATTTTTCACTGTGCAGAGGGCAGGAAAGGTTATAAAATGTATACTTAGAAAGTCAGAGAAGGGATCGCCTCTCCCCACTTAGACGAGGTTTTCAGAATTCTGGAGAAGTGTTTGAAAGGTAGAGAGTCAAAGGCATCCCGGGCCTATGTTTCTGTTTGGGACAAAAGCTCTGACGCAGCCAGGGGAGCTACAGAGAGAGACATCATGAAAAGGGGGAATACGGCCTGCTGGGTGTACTCTAGAAAGTAATCTTCAAACTTCAGGGTGCATATGGATCCCTGGGGATCTTGCTGAATGTAGATTCTGAGTCATAGCCTGGGGTGGGGTCCAGTTCCTCCATTTCAAACTAGCTGCTGGTGAGGCCCATGATGCTGGTCCATGCACCACGCTTCGAGTAGCCAGCTCTGAGCTGTAAGGAATAGCTTTGCTTTGTCTTAGCAGTTCCAGCTGTCAAACAATGGGGCGGGGGGGTGGTGAAGATCTGTCCATGGAGAGAAGGTTCTCAGGAAATGCTGTATCTGGCATACAGACAAAGTCAGATCTTCAGTCTTAGCCCAGCTCTACCACTGAGTGACTCAGTGTCTTCATGCAATTAACCTCTTTAGACTCGATTTCCTCATCTTTAAAATGGGGATAATAAAAATCAACCTGTAGGCATGGCGATCAGAACGCAATTAGTCAGGGCATCGAGCACCTCTCCCTGACTCTGCGCAGAGCAGGCTGTTCAATGTTGTACGGCTCCTCCTCACCCCAGTTACCCCCTTCATCGCTGGCAACGTCCGAGCGGAGTTCCGATAGACCCCTGCGAAGGAAGCTACAGGGAGCACGCTCACCTCAGGGTGGAGGTGATGAGTCTGAGATTCTACAATAGGCGGCGATGATCAAGGGGACTTCAGGGCAGTGACTTCTGGGATGTAAGCCCCAGATGCAGGAGTAGTATTCAGGTCTGTTATTGTGGTGAACACATCTGTTATCCTCATACGATAAACCAACAGTCCGGACTCAGAAGCTAATGATGGCTAATAACTGAATAAACAGTTCAATAATGAAGTGCGTGTATGCATGAACATGCTGCCATCAATACTCTTTAAGAAAGGGCCTTTTCTACTAATACCTTCCACTTACACTTACACGGTCTTTTGAGAGATTTCAGGGCTGTTATCTCCTTTGAGCCTCAAAGGAACCTGAGGAGTGAGGCTTATAATCCCCATTTTACTCCCCAGGGTGCCCACACCAGCGAGGCCCAGGACCAGCCCCAGAACCCAGTCCTGCTCACTCGCCACTGTGCTCTGCTGTCCCTCTGAACAGGCGTTCACTCTACGGAATCCAACAAATGCTTAAGTGACCTTCATGAGCAGCCCTGTACAAGGCGGGGGAGGGGGGCACACTTAGAGACTTTGGAGCATCCAGGAGCACCTGCTTGCATCTGTCAAAGCTCCTTCCGTTCGTAGATCAGCTCACTGAAGTTCAAAGAAATGAAGCAACTTGCCTAAGTTCCCCATTGGGTTCTGGCCCAAAAAGAGAAAGCATGTTGTCAACGTTCCGTGAATCCTGACGAGCAGCTTTTACTATCCCACACTCCAAGACACACAGGGTTATCATTTGCGTTCCAGAATCTTTCTGACCTGCTTCAAATACCAGTGAATGTGGGGCTATAACGTACTTGCTTTAACAAACATGTAAAGCCTGGGGGTTCCGATCTGGTTATCTTTGCCCCCTTTAAGTCAACTATTCTTTTGTGATTCTGTGTTAATATTTAAGGATAAGATATATGGCTAACATGCCAAAGCCAACCAGGGCTGGTGTTGAGAAGTTCCACCTCTGAACATGAGACCCATGTCCAACACCTTCTTGAAAACGAATTCACCAAGGACTGGCCCTTCGCCATTCCAGTTCTGCTATTTCTTTAATCAAAGCTGAACAGAATGAATTGCAAATAAAAAGGGAAAAAAGAAAACATTAAATATGAAAGGCCAACTTGCTCGCCTATATTTTTAGTTCAAGTGACAGTTTTAAAATTACAAAGGTAAAAACCCTTTGCTAAATCGGGTTTTAAATGTGTCATTTCTCAAGCCAGTACTTTCTATGATTTTTAAAACTACTGTTTTATCATGAAAGGTAAAAATACAAAGTGGTGGTATTACTCTTCACCTCTACCACCACCATACCCTGTTTGCATTTGAGGGTGGCTTGTTTTTCTAGGCAGGAAATGGGGCTGTTCTCAGCAAATCTCCAAGACACATTTTCATTCATGTTGCAATGCTGTTAGATCATTTTCCAATCTCGGAGCTGTTATTGTTTCACAGAAATAGGGAAAATGATCCTTGCAGTGATCACAGAAATCTGTAGCTGAAAGAGACCTGAGAGGTCATGGTCAACAGCACCCTCCTTCACAGATGAGCAGACTGAGGCCAGAAAGGTGAACAGACGCACCTGCCCGCGTTGCTCCAGCCTATCAGTGGCAGAACCTGGCCTCGATTCTAATTCTCCTCACACCCATTGCATGATTTAGCATCGTGTCACAATACCCTTCCTGACACGGTCCCCACAAATGGTCAGTGCTTTCTGGGGCTGCCCCCAGGTCACTTCTATTCCAGCCAGAGTCCATAGCTTGACTTACAGAATGACCCCAACCTGAAGGCTGGTAGAGTCTTTGTAGAGATAGCCAAGAGAAAAACACCTTTTCTGCAAGGTCAAGGGAAGGACCAAATCATTGTTTCATTATAAATGGGACGTAGGAATCTGGGAAGGAGATGTGAGGACATAATATTCCCTCGAAGAGGGAAGAGGAAACTATGAAGGGCAAAACAGAGCCTCTTCTGTACCCTAGACGAGTCCGCCTTTTGTCCGTGATTATCCTCGACAACAACTTTGTAAATATTCCCTAAGAGAAAGGGAGAAGAAAGTCTGATTTCAGAGTCACTCAGAGGCCCTCTCTGTACAGCTGTGGAGTCTGTGCCTCTGAATATAAATAGCCACGGCTGATGGGAAGTGGGCTGAAACCATCATCAAGCAGAGAAAACAGCATCCAAGAGGGTTCTCAGACCCGGTTGCACCCAGATCTTGCACGGATCTCTGACCAAAGCTCTGGATCTCCACAATCTCCCATGCCCACTTCTAAAATGGGAGCCCCCGGCAATGCATCTGTGGATCGCCGTGTTTAATCCCATCCACAGCGCCCAATTCCACCACGTCCTGTAAGGACAGCCGTCCCGAGAGTCCGACCAGCCTCGGTCTGGGCACAAGAAGACACCACGGGATGAGCCAGCACTTCTAAATAGAAAGTGCCACATAATGCAATTGCCCTCGGTCCAACACAGCAATTTTTATTTTGCTAAAAATGGGTTATCACCATATGATTCATTATTAATGAAAGAAAAAGCATGTATTCACATTTCCTAATTATCTTTTACCCACTTATGGCAAAAAAAAAAAAAAGTGCTTTAAACCCTATAATTTGGTCACCAATTAGTCTTTGATTTACCCTGATGTACGCAGAGTTTTTTTTAATTAAAAAAGGATTGCAGCTGAAAATTTACATTTAAAAAGTAATTAATGCCAATTCAATGAAGAAATCCTCAGTTTCCTATAGAATTATAGTGAACCTGAAGCCCTTTTTAAGGATGGAAAGAACTGGTTGTAAAAACTGCTTCATAGGTACAACCCTAGGCAAAATTCAATGGTGCCTTTCTCCAGGTAAACTGGTACCAGACCCTTTCCCACCTTTCCACTTTGTCTCCTTCACTCTTCATACCTATGGGTGTTGTTACTCAGATGAGAGCCTTGGACTGACAACTCCCCCCGAGTTCCATTTCTTCTTGTTCTGGCTGAGGGCTTCGCACAGACCCAGTTCTGCTGCCCAGGAACCAGGAAGACTCAGGGGGAGGGCTCCCCTCTCCCATCAGCTGGATTTCCCACCATCTCCCTTCTGCCCTGAGACCTCAAATACATACTTACCTCCCCTGTGTCAACTCGCCATCCCATCCTTCCTTTTCCTTTGTCACCCCCCAAAAGAAGAGCCTCTTTTTGGCAAGGGGGGTGCGGTGACCAGAAGGAGCCATTATCCAGGGAGCTGTGGTCTACCTTGCAATAATTATTCTGCTATTATAAGAACCACTGTTAGTAAATTAATCTCTGCAAGGTTTTCTGAGCTAGAAAAAAGAGGGTATTTGAAAATCCTTTTCCCACTATTGGACCAAGAAGAAGTCCCATCTTATTTTCTGAGCTGACTCTTTCTGGCTTTTGTGTTGGCATACACTTGAGCAAAATACAATTTAATGTCTTTCCCCCTTAAAAAGAAAATTAAGGGGATATAGTATCTCTGGGGGTCTCCAGTACGTACAGTGTGTATCCGTGATTCTCAACCTTTCATTCTATCCCAGTAGCCCTGAGATGGAAACACTCTGCTATCTCTAACAGGTCTCCTTACACCCAACTGGAGGGGAGGGGACAGGGTGAGGGGCAGAAATCATGAGTGCCTCCAGTCTGTAATATAATCCAAAACAGAGGCCAGATCTATAGAATGGACAGTCTCCATATGGTTTTTGATCAGCAGCAAAAGGGCCAATATGAATAAAATCATTTGATCATTGTTTCTGAGGTTCTCAAATCACTATAAGTATAGTCCACCGCCCCATGGGCTGGCTTCCTGAGGGATGCATATACATTCTACTTCTAGTTACTAAGCAGCGACTCTGTTCCAGGCTTTTTGTACACATTATCTCCAATTTGCCCAAGGACAATCTTATCATTCCCATTTTATTGATGAGGAATCTGAGATTCGAAGAAATCATTTGCCCAATGGCCTTTAGCTAGTGAGTGCCAAAGTGCAAATTCAAACCAGTTCTGTCAAACTCCAGATGCTACACTGTATCTAAAGACCTGAAAATAGGATTTATTCAGTTACAAAGTTTACATCTGGAATTGGGACATATGGCCAATAACCTCTGTATGAATTTTTGTATGTGAATGCCTAGGCTGAGACACGTCATCTAAAGACATCGGCGATGGAAAGGATTCAGATGTTGCTTTTGGCATCTTAATCGGGTAGCTATTTGCTAGGTGCCTAAATGGGTGTCAAGGCCTTGGCAAGTGGAAGGGGTGGGCTTTAAGGGACCTGGAAGAACTTCCCTAGCAACTGGGCAGCAGTCCTCTCTCTGCCCGTCAACTCACAGCAGCTTGAGTTTCTGGAAAGACCTGCTCCTGGACCAGATGCTCTTATGCCTACATAGGCCAGGGGCTATCAGAGCAGTGGTCTCTATTCTGTCAGGTCTCAGTGGCCTCCAACAAAGCATGGGTTCCAGACCTGAGATCTTAGGAGTCCTTATAATTGCCAGGTTCCCATATCACCCTTCCAACAGATTTCTTTCAAATCCAGCAGGCTCAGGATGTGGAGTGCCCACAGCGATGTCCAGGTGACCCCATTTTACAGTCCTATTAGCTGCTCCCATGTTGGTACATCCATAATACAGAGTTTTCCCTTCATTCCCTCTGTCAAATATAGTTCTCACTAACTTCTAAGCAGAAGTCTGGAGACCTGCTCTAAAACCCGGCATGATAGGGCCTGAGTGGTTTCCTTGCTTTGCCAGCCCTCTTCCCCAGAATCTGGAAGCTTTTTCTTGTACTCAGGGTAGCTGGCGCCTTCCCATGTGTGAATAGACCTTCCAGCCCCCACTGCCTTCCACCTGGCTCATACCTGTCCAACCACTGAGCATCAGGGCCCTGCCACCACGAATAGACCAACCCAGCTTCACTGGTATGATATGACATCAGACACCATCCTTGGATAATCCAGTACCTCTCATTGGATGACTCTTGGCCAACCCCTCATTCCCAGACCTCATGAAAGATTCTCTCCCAGGGCCAGCTCACTTCCACCCCTCAGCCCTTGAATTGCTGCCTACGCTGTCCCCATCCCCAAATGCTTGGCTTTGGAGCTTCCCCAATTTACAATAGTTCCCATCTGGACAGGCTTTGGTGCCCTCTGCCCCACCACTAGAGTTGCCTTTCCTGTCACTATCACTATGACAGTGGAGGAAAATGACTGTTTACCCCTTTCTTCAGGTGGCCTGTAATGAATCAAAGAGCCCATTATTTATTAGAGTCATTCAAAGTGACCCTATCGTAACCAGGTGAGTTTCACCTGGTCTCACTAATTAAACATCAGATAAGACTCAGATCCAGGTATTTAGAGACACGTTTGGAGATATCCAAGCAATGGCTAATTTCTTAATGGTTTAATTTCAGTGACTGCCTCCACATAAACCCAGTGAGAGTCCCAGCCAAAAGCACACAGGAGCAGAGGTCCAGCGATGGTGTCCTGGGATCAGTGTAAAAGGACCTGGGGAGCATCTCGCCAGCCTCTGCCAGTTTGCCCAGAGAAGAGCAGCACAGCCTTCACCTCTAAAGAAAACATGAACTACGAAAATAACATTCTTTCTCTGGCAATTCCGTCCTCTGCTAGAATGAAAATCAGCACAGCACCACACACCACCAAAAGCAGATTTTTCAACCTCTGTAAGCCTCAGAGGCAGGGACCTGATTGCTCACAAGACTCACTTGGGCTGACTTGCAGATCCATGGTGGTGCTGGAGTCTAACAGCCTCCTTCCCAAGTCGAAGGCTGCCTCCCACGCAGCCAACCTAATGAGTGATACTAAGTACTGTTAACTGTATCACTTCGTTAATTGCTCAATCTAAATTAATCAGATATTCAGACATTTCTCTTGTTTTTCCAAAGGCTCTTGTTAGAACAGACTTAAAAGAATCAGGGTCTCTCTTAATGAGAGCAATAACAATATTCTGTTTTTATGAACTGCTTTACCACCTACTAACTCAAAAGCTTACTGTGTCCGCACAGGCGAAGGGAAGTACAGGGCCAAGCAATTGCCTGTAAATATAATTGCTATACAGATTTAACCTGGTTCAACCAAGCCGAAGGAATATTTTTCCACAAATAGCAATTTAAAATCTGAATTATATTCATAATGACCTTGGCTCTCAGTGCGTTCCTTATTTCATTATATCTCAGCACCCCAGAATGATAACGCCAAAGAACCATAATGCTTCTTTTTAAAAGTCCCTTTGCTGCCTCTGTGCCAGCCAAAATCATATCTCCAGGAAAATTTCTTCTCCTGAAAAGGTGCCAAAAGGAACAGTCTGAAGTCAAGGATAGTCTTCCAGGTCCCAGCAATGATTGGGATTGGATTTAAGAAGAGGTCAAGCAGCTGACCCTTCATAAAATAGGATGTGAAGGAAGCCAGGTGAGAGGCCCCAACCAAAAGATTACTCTCCTTAATTTCATTTGATCCTGAAATTATATAATTACTTGAAGGTATTGTAGTCTCTGGGCCAGAGAACGTAAGAGGAAAAGCCTGGATGAGGACTCAAAAGACCTTGGTTCAGTCCCATCTCTGTCACTTACCAGCTGTGTGACATTGGCAAGATGCTTCACCACGCTGAGCCTTAATTTCTCATATGTAAATAGCAATGGTACTAACTTCATTTTAATGCTGTTTCAAAGCATTAAATGAAATTGCAATTACAAAGCCCTTAGCTAAGTTCATGGAACATCAGAAGCTACCCAGAAATGTTAACTCTTTTTGTTTTTGATGGTGATGGCATCGATATCATTGTTACAAATACATTAAGGCGGAGTAAGAGGTTAATCCTTGACTGCTTACTCACAGGGGAGGATGAGGAACAGAATCAATGAGAGTTTACAGGTCCAGAACCATGGACACCTGCCCGAACAGGCAGGGGCATCAGGTCCAGCAAATGAACAGTACTATCTGCAAATATTCCTCACCCTTAACCTTAAGGTTTTGCCTATGGCTGAACTTACAGGACCATGTCAGAGACAGAGATGAACTATTTCTACCACAGGTCACTCTTACTATCTGCTTCAATCTTCCTGTGTCCTACTCCAAAACAGCAAGAACAACACAGTCACCACAGGGGAGGCCCTAGTGGACGCAGGACCAGTACTCAGGAGGCAGTGCGGGAAGCCGTGTCCCAGAGCAGGAGCTTGCAGTGGCCCCATAGCAGAGCTGAAGGTGGCAAGTCAGAGGTGTGGCCCATCCCCCGTCTGGCTGGGGTCAATGATGCACATCTTGGGTGTTATCCCTCGCCCACCAACACACTCTCATTTTGGCCAGTTTAGAGAAAAGAAGCACCAAGGGGGAAAAACTGCCAAACACAGGTGAAAAAAATCCAGATGCCATATTCATTAAGTACCCTTCTCTATCACTCATGTTATTTTTTTTTAATATGGCATTTATGATTAGTTATACACTGGAACCAAATGATAAAGATACAAGAAAATGTCACATATTGAGACATACCAGAAAAGGCAATTACAATACAATGTTTAAATACTGATAAAGATGGCACAGGTGCTTGGGCATAAAGAAGGAGCCGTCAAACTGGAGGAGATAATGCTAAGTGAAATAAGTCAAGCAGAGAAAGACAATTATCATATGATTTCTCTCATCTATGGAACCATAAGAACTAGGATGATCGGTAGGGGAAGAAAGGGATAAAGAAAAGGGGGGTAATCAGAAGGGGGAATGAAACATGAGAGACTATGGACTATGAGAAACAAACTGAAGACTTCAGAGGGGAGGGGGTGGGGGAATGGGATAGACTGGTGATGGGTAGTAAGGAGGGCACGTATTGCATGGTGCACTGGGTGTTATACGCCTAATGAAGCATCAAACTTTACATCGGAATCTGGGGATGTACTGTATGGTGATTAACATAATATAATAAAAAAAAAAAGAAGGAGCCGTCAAAAAAGTCAAGAAAGATGTCTCTGTAAAAGTGATGTCTCAGCCAGGACCTAAATAATAGGTGGGCAATAGCAGGAGAAGCTGGAGGAGAAGAGTGTGCCGGGAAGATAGAACACACATACCAAGGGCCAATAAAGTTCACCTTAACGGAAGAACTTCATTAGTCCAAGGCAGAGAAAAGAGAAACAATAAAGACCACATGATGCAAAACCTCGTAAACATATCAGAAAACCTCAGAAACATATCATTGCCTCTGAGCCTATAGGAAACAAGTCAAAATGTAATTCCCAGGCATCAATCACAAGAGTCGAAGTTTTGCAGTGATAAAAAATAATCCCAAGAGCTCAGAGGCTTGATACACAAAAGTTTGTTTCTTACTTCTACAAAATGCCCCATGTGGAGTTAAACATGCAATGTGAGGTAGGAAGGGGGCTTCACTCATCATGATCCCTTCAGGGACTCAGGCTGATGAAAGTTTCCATCTCTAAAAATTCTTCAGAGTGACTCAAGTTAAGGGGAGCAGAAAATAGCCATACAGACCAGGTTCCTAAAGCATCAGCCTAAAAGTGACACTCATGTTTCTCTAGCCAAAGGAAATCATAATAGCTACATCTAACTTCCAAAAGGCAGGAGTGGGTACCCTACCTTGAGCCAGCAGGGAAAAGAACCAGAAATACATGGTGAACTGTACTAAGGACATCTATGCCCCCTTTCTCCTTCCTTGTGGTTAATTATAAACGAATATCTCCTCACATTGGGTACAGTAAATAGTTCTTACCAAAATGCTCTCACAAATTTCGTTGACCCACGACGAGGTGCCCCCGGTGAGAGAGGGCAAGCATTATCATGCCCATTTGATCAATAAGGAATGAGAAGAGCAAAGAGTTTGAGGAGTCCTTGCCAATCCTGTTCAGAGGTGAAAGAGAGCCAAAGTCCTTGGCTCCTACCTGTTGATTTATCCACTTTACAACTACCGCAAAGAGCAAGTAAACAGAACCAAATAAAGCAAATTCCCGCGGAGACTAAAGATGCCCTTTTTCCTGCCCCAGCAATGAAAGAGACACCCAGTGCCCACGCTCCATTCTCCCAGGCTGTACACAGGCAAACAAACATTAAGTCCCTGGCTCTGAAGCATGCTAATGAGATGAACTTCTGCAGTGCCCTTGGGAAAGTTGTGAGTCCTCCGGGAATGAAAGCAGTTAGAAGAGCTGTTCTTTGCAGGTTCACCACCCTGAAAGTGATTCACTGGAGTTTCCCTGTCTACTTACAATTGCAAACATTTGAAATGGAAGAATTTGCGAGGATAACTAAACCACACCAGTAGGATTCCCTGACGTGGCACTTTACCAGCGAATGCCAGAGGCTAACTGAGTCAGCTGATTGGAAGATTGTAGTATTTTCCAGACATTCAAGGAAACTCACAGCACATCAATTCCAATGCATTGGTTTGGCTGGGAGGGGGCTTACAGGATTACTGGGACCAACGCAGATAATGGACTTCACGCTACACGAGCTAGTGACTACCAAAGCATTTCCTGAGTCCCTTTTTACTTCTTCAATCACAGACCCTCTTTGTGGGGAAGCAGGTGTTATAAAGGAGGAATAGGCAGTAACCGAACACAGAATACCATATAATGTACAATGGACTCCTTCCCTCCTTCCTTTTGGGCACCAAAGTTTGTTCTCATCATTCTAACAATGATTACTCCCAACTATTCAAAACCCTGCTGCAGGGATGACTAACTTTAAAAAAAAGAATCAGGTTATCTGAGAGATTGTGTGGTTAGTAGGGACATAAACCCACACATATATGAGCAGGCATTTGAAACATTTAGGGGTAAAAAAAAAAAATGAATATTCTAACATGGTTTTCCGAGGAACGAATTAGTCTGTGGCAAATGCCACCCACCTACCCACGGCTTATAAAGATTTGAGATGGTAAGTCCAAGTCCAGCAATTCTTCCTGAATAAAAACGGAAATTCAGAATCTTAGTCTGGACCCAAACATTTTACAGCTGTTTCCATATACCAACTGAATTCAGGGTGTGACTCAGAAAAATTAAAAAAAAAAAAGAGAGAGAGAGAGAGGGAGACAGAGAAATGTACTCAGCCAGTAGCCTGCTCTCTGAAGTCTCATGGGTGGCTTGAAGCAGTCTTCATTTCCTACTTTCTTCTCAGCGTGATTTAGCCTTAGGTATTTCTAAAGGCTTGGGAACAGAGATAAAGATTATCTCTCTTCCTGCCCATTTCTCCATCAGTTCTGAGCCATATATCTGGGGTCCAAGACATATGTGTCCTCGTCCTGGATATTGAATTCTGTGTTCACCTTATATATCACTCACTTGCTGCATTTCCTCACCATTTTTTTTCTTTCTCCCTTCCTTTCTTTCCCCCCCCCCCTTCCCATTTGTGAGAGGCTGCCAGGGCCTTTTTAGAGCATGAAGATGAAAATGAATCTAACTTGAGTCGGGAGGCTACTCTCTCAGGAATATTTAAATGAGATAAATGACGCCAGTCAGAACGCCAGTTTCCTGACATATTGGAGTGCCAAGAGCCATGTAGAGCTGTCACTCAGAAGAATGACTTCCAGGCCGCCATCCTGCTGTCCTGCAGTCCCGCCACCCCCCCAGCACCTTCTCATGAATGTGTATTTCCTGCAGGAGGTGAGAAAGCGAGCCCATCCATACGGCTGGGGGACCAAACTAAGAAACGGATATTCCCTTAGAAGAAGCTAGCACACACTTACCCCCAGGTGTGAGGTGATGAATGGAAACTTTGGCCGTGCCTTCCACAGAATGGATGTGGTTTTGTATTCATTGCCAATGCCCCCGATAGCCAGCAAAGCTGCCTAGGGTACATGATCCCTCTCTAAATTGGACGATTGTATTCAAGCTGTCATTTTTCATTTTTAAAACCAGGATCCCTTCAGGTAATCAGTAACCTTGAAGAGAACTGAACTCTAAAGCACGGGTCTGCCGAAAGTCCTCCGGGAGCCTGGAAAAGTTGGTGAAAATATATAAAATTCAGTGCCCACACTGCGGTCGGCCGCCTCCTCCCGTGTCTCTCACTATCTCCTTCCATCTTCGCCTTCAGTGTTCCACAAAGTTTAGACAGGTTTAGGTTATCACTCAAACACTATGACTCAAACTTGGGGAAATTGTTCCTGTAATGGAGTTCTCAATTTATTGGTCAATTTCACCTTGATTTTGTGTCACCGGTAGCTTTGCTGGTCCTTCAGCTTGTATTACATACTCTAAAACTGGGAAACATTTTCAAATATTTTAAATATCACAGATAATTTTATTCAGCTCATAATCTGTCCTTCTGGAAAGATAAATAAAAATAATTTTTCTAAAAGGCAACATTGTTCTCCGCGCTTGTGCTTTCATAAATAGCTAAAATCTGCCACCTTCTGGATTTTCCAGGACGCCAACAACTGAAACCAGCCTTTTTTCTTTATCCCCGGCCAGATAGTCTTCAGCTATGCAGTGATACTGCCATCTAGTGGGCATTTTCTAGAAGGCGCGTTCGGTAGAAATGGTTTAAAAGAATGAGGCTTTTCTAAGGGAGAAGCAAATATTCCCTTGAAGAAAATTTACCCCAACTACAGTTACGAAAAGAAAACGAACCTTATACAGATTACTGATGTCTGAATCGAAAAGCCAACAAGTATTAAATAAATTTGCAAAATTAAAATAAAAGGATCCATTATGCGCAAATCAGGACAGCCTCACCGTGAAAGCTGCATATTTACTTCAAATGGCAATATAAAATTGGACAATACCCACGTCACAGCCACAGCAACGTCATTCTTCCTCTACAGTCACCTGGAAGAAGATGAAGACACTGAGCTATTTCTCAGTCTTTTTACCTCCTTTGAGGAACAGATGAAAACGTCCCAGTTATGTAATACTCAGCCCTGATATTGCAACAAAAATAAGGTCGATACTTTTGCATTTTTAACAATTTCTTGGCTCTGCACTTTAAACGATTCCTGGAATGTCTTCCGTGCCCAAGGAGCACGCATTTTGGAGCGCACTGGAGACCCCACTGACACTGTGTTCATTCCCCAGTCTCATCCCGGGCATGGGCCTCGACGAGAGCAGAAGGCAGGATCCGACGGGCCCCACTTGGGATGTTTCAAGGATGTGATTTCATTGCTCTCTTCTTGGCTATGTTTTGAAATCTCTCCAGAGTCCTCCGTTGGGAAGACGAAGGGGCTTGGGGGGCATTCCGCCCCCCCCCCCGCCCCGGTGTAGGAAACAGTCCCTGCAGCTGTGAGTCCCACTTGGGAGGTTGTCAGGAAGTTGACAAACTATCTCAGCTGCTGGAAATCTACTTTGTGCTGAAACACAGGAAAGTGTATACTGAGATTCGCCATGTGGTACCAAATTAACTTTCAGAAAATCAAAATCAGTTTAAAGTTTTTTACTGACTGAGAGGAAGGGGCACCACATCATTCTCATCCTTCATTTCTTCTTTCCCATCCGTGGGAAATCTCTGCCCATAGGCAGCATCTTCCCATGGGCTCCAGCCCTAAGCAGCCGCCTGGGGGCTTTGCCCCACCCCCGTCATCATTTGATGCCAGAGGTGGGCACTTTGTGGATGCAAACGGGTAGCCTCAGGTCAACCCCATAAAGTCAGCTCGAGAGAAGACTTTCTCCCTGGTGCTGGCTCATCAAATCTTGTTGTCTGGTTGGTTGGTTGGTTGTTGTTTATTTGAGGGGTGGGAAAGGATCAGGGGTTGAATGTAGAAAAGATCAGATCAGTGGATCCCATCACCGCAGGTAAAGAAATTCTACATTTGGGGTGATGGACGCTGGGGAGGGTATGTGTTGGGGTGAGCGCTGGGTGTTGTGTAAGACTGATGGATCACAGACCTGTACCCCTGAAACAAATAATACGTTATATGTTAATAATTTAAGAAATATATGAACAAAAAAATAAAAAATAAAACCTAAAAAAAAAAAAGGAAATTCTACATCTGAAGCCAACCTCCATCCTCAGGGTGCTTTAAAATTTGGCAGCACGAACTGCAGAGGCCGGGGCTGGCCCAGCTTGCAAGCTGTTTGGGAGCCGGAGCAGAGGGTTTCGGTAATGCTTCTGGCCAGGTTATTATTAGCGAGGCCATCTCCAGGCGCCTATCGATCACAGGAACTACTACCTGGGGTTAATTCCTGTCTGTCTTCTCTCTCCCCACAGCAGGTGATGTGCCCCACAGCCGTCATGGCCGATCCAGGCCCGACTTGAAAGGGGGTAGACGTTCTGAAGGGGGCACTTGTGCCTAGAGGAGCAGACAAGCAGCCTCAGGGGTTTGGTAACATTTGAATCACACAGAGATGAGGTTTAGGCTTAAGCTTCTGTCTCGGGTGCCCTCCCCGAGATGACTCTACCTTTCCGACCTCTGGGGCCATAAAGGGTGTCCTTACAAATCTGTATGTAATCATAAATTAAATAGATACGATAAATAAAATAAAACAGAGGTCCAAAGATTATTTCCGTTTGCTGAGTCTGAGGTGCCACTCCATTAGCTATTGGCTCCCAGGTAAATTGGCTGTTTTACCGTATATCAGGGGACAAACAGAGGCAGGAATGTGTTCTGTGGATGGCGTGGCACAACGGCAGCTACCCACAGTGGCCCAGGCTGGTGGCGAGAAGGGAAGGCAGGGGCTTAGAAAGTGCCTTTGCCAGAGGGCAGCACGATGGTGAGGGTTAGCCGATGTATAACATAATACGCCCTGATAACTCTACTCCAAACTCCCGCCAACAAGCAAGAACTCAAACAAATGTCCTGGGTTCAAAGGGCTCTCAGGATAGAGGGAAACACAGTATTTATATAGCTAACTACACGACAACATAGTAAGTGGAAAGAACAGAGACTATGGGAGTAAAAAGGACAGGGGAATCCATTTTTCTGGGAAGGGTAAAGGAAAACCTCATGGAGGAGAGGGTCTCTGGAGAGCCTTAATTGACAAGAAAGGGGGCGAGGGAGATGATGGCAATCCAGGAAAAGGGCGTGAGCAAAAACCGAGGAGGCTGTGCAGGTGCAGGGAGCTGAGGCAGAAGGGTAGCCAAGTCCGTGGTAGGTGTCAGGGCTGCAGAAGGCAGGTGATCCATATTGATTGGAAACCGAATGTCTTGCCAAGAAGTGTGGCAATGGGGAGCTGGCAGAATTCTTCAAGCAAGGAAGTCATCTACAGACTAACTTTGGCAGTAGTGATGAGAAAGGATGGAAGAGAGGAGGAAAGAGGGCGGAGACAGGCGGGACAGGTGTGGGGCTATTGCACTGGTCCAGGTGAGAGATGGTGAGAGCCTTACCTGTGGCCAGAGAATTAGAAACGGAGAGTAAACGAGGTGTTTGGAGAGAAATCTAAGGCAAACTTGAAAGAATCTGACTGGAGATGAAGGGCAAGGACAGGACGACATAAGGTGGGTAAAACGGGGGGGTGATGGTACCATATCCGACAAGGGACAGAGGAGTTTGGGGTTTATGTTCCCGTGAATTTGGGTTCAGATGTCTTAAGCTTGTGGGACTTGTGGGAAGGCCCAGTGGGAAACCACGACCACAACTCTGGAGATCCGGCGAGGCACTAATAGCTTGGATTTGATCCCCCAACGTCAGCTCCATAGGGCATGAACCTTTGAGGACTTGTTCACCAGTGCATCCCACGCCTACGACAGTGCATGGCACGCGCCAGGTGCTCCATGAATATTTTTTGATATTTCTTCCTTGGATGAACTGGACGATCATCAGTCTGTGAGGGGACAGCTCAGTGCGCTGGACATGGGTGACACTTCTCAGCCAGTGAGGAGCAAGCATGTGGTGGAACCCTTACAGAGCACATCCTAAATATTTAGAGGACACTTTCAGAAAGTTGGCTGTGGAGAAAAGGAGAGAGAAAGGACCGGACCCTGAGGGTTCTCTAAGATGGCCACCTTTGTAGGGTTCAACGGTCAGTGTCCTAGCAGGCCACAGAATTCCATTCAGGGAGTTTAAATGAAGAGGCTGAATGGAGGCACTGTTTGTAGAGGTCCGGGCACAGTGAAGAAAACTACAGAGTGGCATGGCCCCCAGAGGCTGACCCCAGCAGGAAGCCATCTCCATTTCTAGGTTTGACAGGGCAATGGGGGGAAATAGTGTTACCAGAGTCCAAAGAGCACTGGCGGCTTGAAACAGGGACTATCAGGTCAGAGCGGTGGAGGTGGAGGGATAAAGCCGAATCACGGTGCCACCCAGGGGTGCCTATAGGGAAGAAAAACCCTGATCTACCCTTTCTTCCACCCTCTGATCTCTTGCCAATGCCTCCCATAGGCAGAATCCAACCAGAAACTAAAGGGCAAGGGGGTGGGGGGTATAGTGCGTAGGGGCCAATTATCCTGGGGCAAAGAGTAGGACAGAGAAGGGAGGGAGAGGCATCTGGTGTGTGTCGGGGGGGGGGGCATGCAAACAGAATCACCAACACAGAAATGAAAGAAAAGTTGTCAGGGAGGATGGAAAGCTTGCAGGTGCAAGATGAGTGGAGATATTGCCAGAGATGGGGGTTTAACTGTGAGGCGGCAGGGCAAAGCTCATGAGGATGGAGAGTTCAAAATAAGGTAGATTTTGATGACACCAAGGACACGACCATCCAGAAAGCCCCTTCCCCAGATTCCGGAAGTAACTGCTCCTTGAGATCACCCTTCTTGTGTCCCGGGATGACCGTGAAGCTGTGAGTTTCAGGCATTTGGTTCAACTGGACCATTCCATAGCTCCTCTGAGAATATTCTAAGTCTCTCCTTCCTCTGATACCACCGCCACCTGCTCTCTCTCCAGAGGCCATGCGTGATGAATCTTCAGAGTGAGGCAGGAAGAAGCAGAGAGCTCCCAAAGCCATTTCTGCTGCCACAGACCCTGACGCTGAGGTTCTCCTAGCCCACTCCAAACAGCTGTCTGTGGAGCCCAGCGTGCCAGATACGGAAATCGGGGCTGTGCTTGAGATGTCCTAAGAAGAATGCCAGAAAATCGTTGTACTACCATCCCCATCTTCGGGATGAGAGAACGGGTGCTGAATATGGTTGAGAAACTTGTCCAAGGTCACATTTAGCAATCTGACCGCAGAGCTCATGCTTGGAATGCTTTCTGTCATGTATACTAGGAGCAGCTGTGATGTGCCCAGCACAGCTCTAGACACTGGGAATTAAGAGTGAACAAGGCAGACAGATTCCCGCCTCCTAGAGCTCACCCTCCAAGTGGGGTGGACAGACAGCAAGCACATGAGTGAGCACAAATCAATATGATCGTCCCCGATAGCGATGGTGACTTTTCCCAGAGCTTCGTTGTACAGCTTTTGGATACCCTCCAAAGCCGGGCTCCAAAAATCCATGATCACAACACAAAACCCTGATTGTTAAGAAGGCAACACACCCACACAGCGGGTCTGTCTGCTGTGTTTGCGCGGCACCTTCCCACCAAGCACTTGAAACGTGTTAAATCATCATTGCCATTCCACGGCAAGTGCATTTCTCTTTTATTTTAATCCTATTATAGAATTTTTTGATGGCAACCTGCTGTTAGAGTACATCTAACTATGTTAAAGCTCCCCAGGCCCTGAGCATGAAAGAACCTCTTCAGAACACACGCTAGGACAGGTCTACCTTGTTAGCATGGAAATGAAAATAAAAAGCGCTGCTCTGGGGCAGCGAGGAGGAGGCCGGGTGTTCTAACACCAGCGCTTAGGAGGTGATCTCTCCTTGTTCTCTCCTTCGTGCTTCGGGTGGTAGGGGCTTGATGGTGAGGATTCTTTTCTGTATTCTGCCCAGTGCCTGGTGCTTGGCGTTCGAGCAGCGACGACTAGTCATATAACTTGCAACCCCTTAGCGAAAGGTCATCTCTGTTGCTCTTATGCTCCAGTTGCTTTTTGGTGCAAGGGAATCAGTAGTCAGGATAACCTACAGGCTCACTCCTGAACTTTGGAGATGTTTCATTAACGAAATGGAAATATATATAATTTAAATATGCAGGTGAACATCTCCCTCCGCCTGCAATTATGCAAATGCAGAGCAGCCCTGGCATGGCTCGAAGAACAGCTTCCTAGAGAATATCGAGCTCACGCTCCTTAAACGAAGTTACATTTATGGGTTGCCGCAAGAATTTGTATTTTGATTATCTCACTCTAGAGAATGGCAACACACAGGTAATACTAGGTCGGCAGTAAAAATTAGAAATTGTCCGGGACACCTGAGCTTTCTGGGCCGCATGTACGCCCAGGAGAATATATCTACTGGGTGCTGTAAATAAAATGAATCATTGAAGTCCATTTGTATTAAAGATGGATAGATATAGAGGCTCTCCGTAGTGGTGGTGGTGGCGGTGGGGGTGACAGTCATGAGTCATCCTTCACGTGTTCTGAAAGGCCAGTTCCTAGAAAAACTATACAAGACGATCAGGGTCTCCTGTAAGGAGAACGTCTTATTATGATCTTTGGGGCCCGGGGTACAATGTTAGGGTGCAGTGCATTGTTCAGGAATCAATATGAAGAGTTAGAAGTATTAATACCCCACAGATACTGTTTACGGATTCTTTGTATATCAACCACCAAAGTTGCACCAAGGAGATAAGAGCAGATTATTTTAAAGAGAGTTTGGCCCACTCATTCCCAGGTCAGTGCGGGGCTGTGTATGTTCAGATGCACCCACAAGATTCCTCAAGAATATGGGAGAGTGAGATGTAATTCATCCCCTTAAGGATCAGTCAAGAAGACCACACTGGATGAATCCCTTAGCTCGGGGGTTATATGTAAAATATTTAACAGCCAGCCAGACACAAGGTATCACAGTGGATTCTGGCTTTACCAACCCATCTGTCATGCACGAAGTTCTGCAGCAGCCCACGTGAGGCTCTCCTGCAGGTGCGGGGGTCTATTGACTTACACGCTAAGCACCTGGTCGTCAGGGACTCTGGGCTAAAGGTCAGTGATTCATAGAATAAAAAGTTAACAGCCCCTGCCCTCAAGGATCTCAGAATCTCGTAAAGAAAATAAAGCACGTACAAAACATAATACACAACAGAATGCACGAATGTCCTAGGAGGGGTGGAATCGAGAAGAGGGGAAATTCTTTATAGCTGGAGGAAACAGGAATCTCCTCTGCATGGAAGAGACTGTATTTTAAATGAAGCTTGAAGAATAGATAGGATTTAGACTTCGTTATGGACTAAATGTTCGTGTTCCTCCAGAATCCATACGTTGAAGCCCTAACCTGCAATGTGATGGTAACTGGCGGCGGGCCTTCCGGAGGTAACTGGGTTTTGATGCAGTCATGAGGAGGAGGCTGCCATGATGCATCAGCACCCTTCTAGGGAGTGGGAGAGACCAGAGCTCCCTCTCTCCACTGGGGAGGACACAGCAGGAAGGCAGGAAGAGGGCCCTCACCGGGGAACTGAACTTGCTGGAAGCTTGCTCTTGGCTTGGCCAGCCTCCGGAACTACGAGAGTAAAGGCTACGTCGTAAAGCACCCAGCTTCTGGTGCTTTGGTAGAGCAGCCCCGGACTAAGACAGACGTGCACGGTCAGGTAAATGAGCGTCTCAGAGGAAGGAAAAATGCAAGTGCCTGCAGAGGTGGGAGAGTGAGGGGCTGATTCAGAGAGCCGGTCCACTTGTCTGCGTCACAGGACTCATGAAGTCTGGTAATAAGAGCCGCAACTGGGACGGCAGATTGGGGTCAGACCACGACCAGCCATGAATGTCGGAGGAAGGTATTTGGGTCTGATTCTGTGGCACGTGGAGCACAGTCAAAAATTATTTCAGTAGGACAGTGACACGATCAGAGCTTCATCATCAATCAGCTCAACAATATTGTAACCTGCGCGGGTAATGGTGGCAGCGAGCTGGCCCCAGAACGCCGAGCTCAGCTGCATAAGGTCAGGCAGCGGGCTGCAGGCGCCTCTCGCACCTGAGCCTGGAAAAATAACTGCTTATTCAGGCTGTCAGTCACCACGTCCCTGGAAGCACCCTCTGTGCAGGGCGACGGTGAACTTCATCCTCAGCGGCAGGGATCCGCCCTGCCCCACAGCTGTCATCGGGGACGGGACAAAGGAGAGAAGCTTAAGAGGATCTGAGAGAGGAGCCTGTATGTTTCCAGGAGCTTGGCTGACGAGGCCAGTCAATGTTCATTTTTCTGCATGAAACAGAGAAGCGGAACTCTGTTGATTTTATGTTTTATGGCTGATCGATGGGGGTCAGAGCGAGGGCTTTGAGACCTGCTGAGGGGGAGGAACTGTGGCGCTTTTGATGGCCTCATTTGTGGTGTGTCTTCTTCTGGGAAAAGGGAAGGTCAAGGTGAATCCCTCTTTCCGACTCCGGTGGCTCCAGCGGCATCACCCCCGGGCTGAAGAGGCAATGGTGGGGGCGTTGCCAGCCAGGCCAAGCAAGGAGAGGTGGAGCGGAAGGGCTTTGAAGAAACGCTGCACTTTGGGCAAAGGGCCCCCAAGCTGCACCTGCATTTCTGCAGGCTTTTCACTTGCTTTTTATATCCTCGCAGGCTGTCTCTGGAATTGCTGAAAGGTGGAAAATCTGCACGCTCCTTGAGTGTTCAGAGAGACAGCAAGGGCAGGGGAGAAAGTGGTGGGAACTCAGGAGACCTGGCTCTCCAGGAACCAGGTATGGGTCATTCTAGCCCTAACCATGGTGTCCTCAGCCAAGCCGAACCATCTTTATTTCAGTAACACCACCACTAATAATACTAGCTACCAAGTGTTAAACACCCTCTGTATGAAATGCTCTACCTCTGTGTGATTGCATTTAACTCTGGGAATAACCTCTAAGCCTGTGATTATTGTCCTTATTTTACAGAAGGAGTCAAAGCTCTAACAGGTTAAGTAGCTGGTCCATGGTCATGGAGAAATAAGCACTAGAACAGGCTGGAGCCCAGATGCCACGCACTTAGCAAGTGGCCATGCTGTCTCCTCCACCTTACCCTTCTCACCTGTATTATGGGGAAAACCATCATAAGCATCAAAGCCCAGCTAAGCCTCAATGTGCATAGACAGACAGGCCTTGCAAATCATGAAGGGCAGGGCAAATACGGCACACCACTGCTAACAAATCCGCTCTGCCTCTCCTTTGTTAGGGACGCACAGGATTCAGATGTAAATGTGTTTCCAAAGGCCAAAATGTCCCATAAACTAAAGTGTTATTATCATGAAAATCTCCAAGAGTCAGCGAGCACGCACTAGATTTCTGCAGGCCATCAGGGAAGTAGAGAAACAGGAGGCGCTACCCTGGGATCCACAGGAAACATTTGACTAGGTAAGGAGGTTAAATGGCCACTTGAGCAAAAGCAAGAGGCAAGAGACACACGCCGAGATACATCTGCTCCATTCCACAGAGCGGAGGCGGCCAGCGTCCCTCACCGGCCATCGCCCTCCTCTCTACCCCAATTTAAGCTTTTTCCCCCGATGTTCTGCTCCCACACGGTTTGCATGTGAAAGCAGCACAGTGTGGACATCATTAAAAGTCTAGTGACTGGAGGCTGAAATGAGACACTGACCGTCCTATTAAGCAACAGATTTTATAAACAAATGCAATTCATTCTGCCTGCAGCGTGACATCGCTGTCTGAGGAGCACTGCTGAAACAATGCAGCTGCCCCAAGTCAGGAAGAAGGGGCTCTGTAAAGGGCCTGCGGCAGCGAATGAGCCCCCTGCCACGCCCCCGCCCCATCCCTGGAAAGCCCCAGTGTCCCCGCTGCTGTTAAACTGCGAGGGCTACAAAGCCATCGGAGCAGCCAACCGGAGCCATGGCCTCCCGAGAAATGACAGATTTAAAGGAAGAAATACTGTGTGCTTGCTGGAGGCGAGTTATTTTAATATAATGCAGAGATGACAGCTCTCCACATTAAATCATCAGACTCCTGATTTTTTTTGCCACGACATTAGAATTTCTCACAATTTGGAAAATGTTTCTTTTCTACCCATGCCTGACAGTTGCATGTTTGCAAAAAATGTCTGTAAACTTCTCCAATTATTTTTAATAAAATGTAAATGATGGTCTCCAGGAGCCCTCTCTGCCCACAGGCCCCGCCCACAGCCAAGGAAGCAGGGGGCCGTGTATGCCCCGCCAGGCAGGGCCTCTGCCACTTTGTGATTCTCTCCTGTGCTATGAACCTGCCACTCAGACAAGGCTTGCCTCTTTTTGCCACCTACATTATGACCATTTTTTTTAATGGTGTCTGTGATCAGCTCTGTCAGAGAGACTGCGTTTGATGATCTATGCCTAAGTGGGCGGAAGCCGGCTGGCTGGCTCCCCATCATAAGCTCAGCCACAGCTCAACGTTCGGCAGCTGCTAAAACAGACATCAGCATGAGTCTAGTTTGCTAATTCATAACAAGGTACGTATGTATTATTCTCACACCTGCTTCTTCTTAACAGATAAGAAGCTGAAATAGAGACACATTCTATCTTCATGGAAGATGCATGGCGTGGTGGGACTAAAGCCAGGACCCACACCCCGGGTACAAGCGACTCTGTACATTTCTTCTTTCACAGAACTTTTGGTGAGTGTCTATTGTCTGGAGGGGGGGGTGTGGAAATTACTAAGAGACGGGTCCTTCTCTAGAACAGTTCACAAGGCAATGGAGCAGGTAGGTGAATAAATAATGTGAGCGCAATGCGAAAGGCAGCACAATGCAGGCAAGCTCAAAGAGAAGGGAGGAGGGTGTCTGCCTGGGACAGAACCACACAGGTGACAGGAAACAGCGTGGAGCGTTCCAAGAGCAGGGCATCTTTGGGAGGAAAGCATACGGGCCACTGAATGGTGACAACCTCTGGAAGTGCAGCCGGAAAGGACCACAGTGGTAAGAAGAGGGATGATTTCAGTGGTTTTCTAACTATCGAGGGTCTAACGCCTGCCCCAAAGCAGGCTGGAATAAATTCCTACATGTCCACCATCCTTCTCCCCCTGCACCCCACCCCCACCCCGCGAGAGGGCAACCCAAAAGAAACAGCCTCTTGGGGCAACATCAACCCACTGCATGATAAACCAACCAGGTTTATCCTTCCAAAGGACAAAGGAGCCCCTGAGGCTAAGGACCCCACTTCTGGGGCCTGAGTTACCAGAGTGAACTTCGCTTTCCTTAGGGGAAGCTGCAGAAACTCCACTTGTTCCTGGCCTCTGGGCAAGAACTCCTTAGCTGCCTAGCAGCACTCTGTCCACCTGCAGCCACATCCTTCTCTCTACTGGGTCACCCAGAGGCACCTCATTAACTGCAGGTGGGGGAGTCTCTCAGAGAGAACGAGGCCGTCATTAACCCTCCTCCCCGTCACCTGAAGGAGAAGTGCCCCTCTGCGTCCCACTAGAAGAATGATGAACCACAGCCAGGGAACCATGGCCAGAAGCCCGAGAGCCCCACCTCCCTCTGATCTCATTTGCACCTATTCTGAAGTGCAAAGCTGGGACTTAGGAATCGGTAGTTTTGAGAATAACCTGAGGCATTTTCCAGATCTGGGTTAGCTTCTGGATTATATTCAGGGTAAATAATTAGTCTAGTTTTTCAGCGATCTGAGCTCCAAAGCTCCATTCACTCACCAGAGACAATAGCGGGGGACACTGGCCTGCTTCGTCCCCCGTATCTGGGGACCGTGTTTGACACTGGGCACCCCACCCAGCACCACTGGCAGTGCTAAGGGGATAATTCCTATACATGGCCCTCTCAGAACACCTGGGCAGGTTATTGCCTTGTAAATGCAAAGCACTGTTCCCCAAAAAGGCGGGTGCCTGCTTCTTAGCCATGTAAAAAATCAGGTTTCGAACCCCCTCACTCCTGTGCTGTCCTTGCAATGTCTCTTCCTTCTCCTGCAATGTGCTACATTGAGATACAAATGAAGCTAACAGGAGCCCGAATTCTTTTACACGCTGTACACTTCAAAGGAAAAATAGCATCTCTTGAGGTGACCGTGTTTATTCTAGCACTGCTCAGCATAACCACACCATACCACCTCACCACAGGTTCCAAATGAAAAATTTTGAGGGCTATTGAACACACTGCAAGTTTTCAGAGCAAATCGTGGAAAGTTACTTAGCCCAGTCGTCTCTGTAATTGTGACACATTAGAGAAGTGCGTGGCGTTCCGCAGCCCTCGGCCTCGGCCTCGCACTTGCCCGGGCGGCAGGGCTCAGGGATTAGGACTCTGCATCCCCAGTCCATTAACACCAGCAGGAGACGGGCTGCCCACAGACAACCGCATCCAAGCAGGGAGCTGCAGCTTAATCCTATTTGGTTTAATGGATTTGTTTCCCATATCAGAGGGTCATGAATAGATGAGGAGGAAACCAGTGCCACAGTGTTGCCTTTGAACTGGCCCGGCGTGCGTCTCGAGTGGGCTTTCTCTCTTCCATCCATACATCCAGAATGCTGGGCTGCACTCTGTGCACACCCGCTAGGATCCTTCTTTGCCTGGTAGCAACTAGAGTGTTTCCCCTCTGCTGGCTTCACGGCCCCCTGTCCCCATACCCCGGCCTTGCCCCCTGGCGTCATGATCCAAGTCAGTAGCAGAGCCCCTGGACAGAAAAGGGATTGAAGATGTTCTAACATACACACTTTTTTCTCAGTTCTTCATTCAGCTATGCATGTGCGAATGCCCTTGTGCTCCCTCGTTTACTTATGGAAGAGCACTGCATGGAATGACAAAGGAACCAAAAGCGATCATAAATCTTGTGCTAACTATGTGCCAGGAGGACAAAAAGTGCAGAACTTGTCATTGCTTTTATATTCTTCCTAACAACCCTGTGAGAGGGCTCTGATTATTCTCCCCATTTTGCAGATAAGCAAACTGAGGCCAGAAGAGGAAATTATTTAAGCAGACATTATTGACTGCAGAACAATGGCATTGTTATAACAACACAATAATTATAGTGGTAGTAGCCAGAGTTAAAGGCCTGGAAGTTATCTTCTGGAGCAGGGAAAAGAACTCAAATTCCACAATCAGACAGACCTAGGTTAAAATTCCAACTCCACTACTGATTAGCTTTGCAATTTTATGCCATTTTCTTAATGTATCTGGGCTTCAAGATAACTGCACCTAAGATTGATTTTTGTAAGAATTGCATATGAAAATATATATGATGGGCTTAACACAGGGGAGGACCTCAGCACATGCCTCTGTCCTGTCCTCTCCATGTCCCTAACTAAGTTACACAGCTCACAAACCACACCGTGAACTCAGTGGAAGTTGCCTGTGGTAATCCAGTGCCACTTATGGTTATTTTAGATCTCATTATGAAGATGTACAAATGAAAGTGATGGAGCAATACGCCTACCTTCATTTCTACTCAAGAAAGGGCATAAAATAACTACATGAATCACCAAAATACCTAGAATGATTATCTGTGCATAAAAAATACTTACAGAGAAAAATTTCAATTAACCAGAACCCAAAGTGGAATCAGTTAGCTAGTTATTTCTTTTCTCTTGACCTAAAGAATTATGAAACAAGAACAACAAAACAAACTTTCCTAAAATAGAATGTGCCACTTGGTAAAGTAATGAGCTCCCTGTCACTAGATATAATCAAGCAGAGGCTGGACAATCAACTGGAAGAGATGTTGTAAAAGGGATGAATGCATAGGCCAAGGGTTGGATGAGATCAGTGATTTTCAAACTTTTTAGCAGCAGAACATAAAAGGATAAAAATGGAGTTGCTAGGATGAAGAGAGATGGGAAGCTCTGAGCCCCCCCATGAAGGTGCCAAGGAATCCCTGTGAAGTCTTAAGGCTCCGGAATTAAGCCAGTAAGAAAAGCCAGTATTTGCATAATATCTTGCAGTTTACAAAGTCTTCCCGTGCATGCCTGCTATCTTATGGCAGAGTGAGTTCAGATGTGCTCTATGGGACTACACACTTGGTCACCCAAATATGGTGAGCAGTGAAATGATTATATTATAACCAGAGTGATGTCCTGGGGCCAAGGGAGAAAGCTGCTGGAGGGTGTGGATGGAGGGGTTGAGGAGGGGACACGAGAAACACTGGTGTCCTAGAACTCCTGCCCAGGAGGGAGGTGTGTTTCCAGGAGCAGCAAACGCAGTCTTTACCAGTTCTGAGTCTCCACCAGTTCTGAGGCCCTAGTTAGGCAAACAGCACAGAAAAAGCTAATGCAGAACACAAAGTCATTTTTTGGCAATAAACACCCGCAACTAGAATTTTGTGGAGTGCACCCTCTAGGAAAGGGATGTCCTAAAGTCCAGCATTGCTGATATATCTGTGCAATACTAAAGCTGAATCACAAAGTGGCAAGAATGATAGCAATTTGGTTCATGGAAGCTCATACTTGAAGTGGAAATTTTGTGCAACCACCAATGGAGAAGCTGAGATTTCTCTGCAATTTGCAAATTAGCCCTTCTTATATAAGGAACTTCTCATTCCTCTAAAAACAGGCCTAGGACTCTAAACTGCAAAAAAAAAAAAAAAAAAAAAAAAAAAGCTCTTCATTGCAACCGCATAATCCAGTAAGATTAAACGAAAAGAAATTTCCTATTGCATACACTTATTGTTCACAGAATCACTGGAAGGCTGAAGGAACAGGTAAACCGATGATTCTGAGCTTAGCTTTCAGGAATTATTCTCAAAATTCATAGCCCAGGGGAGGGCCACCAAGGCAGCTGCTATGACAGCAGCCCACTTCTGAACCATGAAGCCTCCACCATGATCAGTGACAGTAAAATGGATCAATTCCAAATGAAAGCCTCACGTGTGAGCATCTAATTAACGGAACATAGCATACACAGAGCCCCAGCTCCAACAGTCTGGGAAATGTGACCATTAGTGTTCCATTCTCTAAAAGACAAGAAGGTACTTTAGAAGGGGGTTGGAGCGAGTATAGAGAAAGCCAGTCCATAGCAGCCTCCACTGAACCAAGACAAAAATTCAAACAAAAAGGATCTGGGCAAGGATTGAAAAACTTACACAATTCTCATCACCACTTTTGGCTAAGATTTCCATTTGTCAGTTACTGGAACAGGATTAGAATTAACACAAAGTCACACCTTGGACTATATCCAGTTCACTATATTATGTATGTTTGCTCCAATTTTGATCATGATCTGCAAGTATTTTGCTCGAGAAGGTAGGTTTATCGATTCCTATCTGGTCCTTTGGCTGCCATTATGAGATCCTGAATTGAAAGAGCCCTTCCGGATGGAGGCAGCATGGCGAGTATGAAAAGAGAAGGCCTGTGAAGTCTGAGTTCTTCACCAGCACCTTCTACAACCTCAGGACAGCTATTATGAACCCTGTAGAAGCTCTATTTCCTCTTCTGTAAAAGTAAAGATGTTGTTGCCCCCCCTTCGAAGTCATGGTGGTGACTGAGCGAGATGAAGTCAAGAGTTTTTCAAACAGTCTGGCACAGAGCAGGTTCTCGGGAAATGTCTGGTGTTTTCCCCATCTCTGTTCTTGTTAGTTGGCCAAAGAAGTCCTAACTAACAGTTGTACAGAAGTTCTGTGTGGTCCCACATAAACCAAGCTCGTAAGTGGTATTCCTTACGAAATGATACCTGAATTAAACCTCTTCCCAGTTGAATGTGTCTCTAACGGAAAAACAATTCCTTATGTCCACAATGAACACCCAAAGACTGAGATCTTTTAGGCAACAAGAAGACTTCAAGTAACCTTTTTTTTTTTTTAATCTAAAATGGCAAAATGGCTCCCATTGTTTTTAGAAGGAATTTCAACAAGAGCATGGACCCTCTGGAAAGCAGACCATAGGACAGGGTAGGAAGGGTAGAGGTTTAATTGGGAAATTGCATCTATGAAAGGTAAAAGGGGGAGGAAGCAGGGTAGGGCAGGGAAAGCTTTCAGTCTACTTTGCAGATCTGACCTCTGAGACGAAAGGGCAGAAGAAAGAGGATGGGCAGGGATAGCCTCAGAACATGGTGCATTTCTGACAAAATCTTGGCCCACATCCTCCAAAGCAGGGCTTGCCTGGTAGATGTGACCTGGTATTCCCACCATACTTAGTCCTTGGTTGGGGGCTGCTCAGGAAGAGTCAGCCTCACTCTTCCAAGCTGAGGAGACTCTAATGGCACTAACAATGGGAAT
Organism: Ailuropoda melanoleuca; assembly: GCF_002007445.2. Classification (NCBI taxonomy): domain Eukaryota; kingdom Metazoa; phylum Chordata; class Mammalia; order Carnivora; family Ursidae; genus Ailuropoda; species Ailuropoda melanoleuca. Next base: position 90,807,464 of record NC_048224.1, on the reverse strand, counting down.
CGGTCAGTTAACTGCATGCCTTTAACTCAAGAACAAGTTTTTTCTTGAAGGGACATCCAAGTAGCCCATCTCCATGATCACTACCACTTTAAAGTGATTGAACATTGATTATGCAAACACCATTGTAGACAAACACTGCCATATTCAAGCACTACCACATGAGAACTGAAGGGTTGCTATAAATGGAAGTTGTTGATTTGCTCACTCAGTAAATACTGTAGTGAATATTTACTCTGAGCCGGGTTCTAGTCTGAGGACTAGAGTTATGACAGGGATTAAGAATAAGAACGCTGCTCTCATGAGGCTTACATTTTGTGAGGAAGAGGCAGAGAAACCAAACAATGCTAGGTACTAACAGTGACTCCATGCATACTTTCATTTAGATAACTGTAAGTTGGGCGGTGATGAAAGGCCTCTGGGAGGACGTGGTATTTGAATATGAAGGGTGCCAACCATGCAAAGTTCTTGAGGGAGCTTAATGCCGACAGAGTTAACAGCTGGCGCGTGGAGCAGGAAGATCCATTCACAAATTCCCAGTGAGGATTCCAAGTACGTGGACCCCACATACCCTGGCCTACTTTATCTCCTATAGGTTCCAAGTTGCCAAAAAGGACTCAACAGACAAGGCACTGGTTGGGACAACACCTTACTCACAGAAAGAAGAGTGCAGCAAGACCAGCATCTGCAATGTGCCCCATCTCCCTGAGCCGGTGTGTCCTTCCTTATAGTTAACGCACGGTAACAGACTGCACGCACCCCTCTTGTGCTGCAGGTGAAGACCCCCTTCCCTTCTCACAGGTAGAGACGGCAGACATACTAGTGGGACTGGCCAGCTGCCATGGGAAGCACATGCCTGAGAAATATGAGAAAGTTCATTGCAAACCCAGAACGGGAAGATTTCTCCTAATAGGAAAGAAGAATCTGGAGCTAAGCGACAGCATGGAACCTAGCTTCCATATAAGGGAATGTTCCAGGCCCAGAGTACTGATTGAGCAATACCAGAGAGGGGTGGACGTGCAAAACTGTAAGGTAAGAATAAGCATAGACAGAGGACTCTCAAGATCTCTGAATCCAAATGCACAGGGGGATTGAAACCATTAAAACTAGGGTTAATACCTAGATTTTTGGCTTCCATGATTAAAAAGGAAATAAGAAGGTGGTGGTTCCATTACTGAGATGGGAACAACTAATACGTTCAATGGAGGGAAGATCAAGAATTCTATTTTATAAATATGATAGATCAGACATCATTCGAAAGCATAAGTGATATAATATATGGGAAGAGGAAGGAAGGAAGGTGAGCGAGAAATAAAAACTTACTTTGACCTGGTTTCTTCTCTCCTTCTTCCCTCCCCCACCTTTCCTTCCTTCTTTCTTTCTTCCTTTCCTTCCTTCCTTCCTTCCTTCCTTCCTTCCTTCCTTCCTTCCTTCCTTCTTTCCTCCTTCCCTCCCTTCCTTCCTTCCCTCCCTCCCATCTCTGTCTCTCAACCTAATTAGAAGCCATCCCCCAAAGGCCATCATCTTTGGATAGGGGCTAAAACTAAGGACCCCGATACACAAGTGACTCTAAAGATACTCTGGTACCGCAATCAAAACTACTCCTTTAGACACAGGTGCTAACAGGAGATGCGCTGAATGCCTAGCTGAAGTCTTGGAGTTGCTGAGCCCTCCTACAGCTCTTCCGTTCTTCAGAGGTTTGGATTCAGGGGAAACGTGTCAATCCCAGGACTGCTGAACCTCAGGCAGCCACTGACTGCGGCAGTCACTCATCCTATGAAGCCGTGAGGCAAAGTTGGTAGCAGGCTCAAATATCAGCCACGGCTTTGCTCTCCACTGGAAAAGGTAGTAGGCACAGCTCCGAAGACTCATCAGCCATATCCCTTCCCATTGCTATCCGTGTATACTCGGTGTGCCACGGGACTGTCTGCCTAGCCTTGGGATTATGATGCAGAGGTGCACACGAGCCATTAATAGGTAAACCTGAACTTGTCACTCAGAACACGGAAACCCGCCTGTAACTAGCCAAGGGGTAGGTCCTTCTGATTAAGAATGCATTTGTTCTATTTAGGTATTTGGAGAGAGAGATATATATTTGGTGTGTTGAAGTATTCCCCACGTCCCCCTTCTCCTTAGGCTTATTTTTACGACATGAGTCCATATGAATGAAGAGCCCATAATAGAAACCACTGATGGATGAAGATTAGTGCTTCTCAAGGGCATCAGCTCCAAGAAGCTCTGAATTACATACACTGTACTTACTCCATCCTAGGAGAATGATTCGACCAGCCTGTTGAAATGCATAAACCCTGCGAACATAAAAGTCACAGGCACCTATCTTCGTGGTTATCTGCGGTGGACTTGAAGTTCTTTATAAACCCAAATTAATGCAAGTGATGACCGGACTGCTCCTTTCCACAGCAACATTTCAGGCTTTTTTCCCAACCTCTTCCAAGACATGAGTTTCCAAAACTCCTCTGTGCTCAGGTTACTCATGACAGAGGATTATTAATTCTGATCCCTTTACAATGTGGAACTTCAGTGAAATCTTTCCATTTGTCACCTCTCTAACCCAGCACAGATTTGACGCCTCTCAGATTAATTTTGGTGATGAATCCGATTTCAAAGAACATTCATCCAAAGTTGAACCCGTGCACCTGCTAATGTATTTCAGTACTTTTACTAATAGCTTTAGAGAGCTTTTTAATTTATATTTCACTGTATATTAAGATATCCTCCTTCAGTTCGCCTGCTTTTCCGTAAGAACATTTTTCATATTTCAGATTAGGACACCAAACACTAGAACTAAATGGATGAGATCATTTTAAATATTATGCAGATACCCACGCCAGGTCAGGTATTTTAATATTTTCTCATCTCTAATTTATTTCTGTACTTGTTGAATGTGGCTTCTCATATGTCCTTTTAAGTATCTTCTTAATTTTAATGACATTTTAGAAAATTATTTGAGTATGTTCCATTGCAAGAAGTTTTTATGTAATGGGAAAAGGCCATGGGGGTAATGAAGTAGAAACTATTCTGGTTTGGAGTTTTTAGCACAATAAGGACACATAATGCTGCTATCAGTATGTTTGCTGGCCTTGGGCAAATCACTTAACCTCTGTGTAAAATGGGTCAGTTGATGTTCATCTCATCGCCATTTTAAGACAAACCTCGGGGCCATCATCTATTCTGTATTCTCCCACATCTCATGCGTCTTCAACTACCCCTGTCCCTGCTGTTTTTCAGCTCTGTCCCCATCATTTCATCACTACAGTCCCTTTCCTGTTCAAGCTCCTATCACCCTGATGGCCGCTATAGCTTCCCACTCAGGCTTCCCATCCCAGGTTCCTTCTAAAACCCACAACAGTTTCCTCTATGACTCAGATCTGTTCACACCATTCATTTGCCAACAGAACAAACAAATTAACAAACAAACAAACAAACCCTTAGTGGCTTCCTTCCCTACAGGAGGGTCAGTTCAATTCAATAACTACTTGAATATCTCAAATGCAGGAGCTCCTCAGCTAGACAGTGAAAGACCTTCAAAAGCTACTGGCTGGACCAAAGTTGAGAATCAGATTCACAGGTACTGGGAAGAAATCCTCCAATGAAGAATCTGTTCTCATTAATTTATATGTATTCAGGGATTTTTTTTTAATTGACAAAAGACAGGGGAAGAAAATGGAGCATAATAATGANAGGTACTGGGAAGAAATCCTCCAATGAAGAATCTGTTCTCATTAATTTATATGTATTCAGGGATTTTTTTTTTTAATTGACAAAAGACAGGGGAAGAAAATGGAGCATAATAATGAGCCTGTGTAATAGTGGAAGATAAAGTCAGAGGAGAGGAAGGGATGGCAAATGTCTCCCCTTTGGGCCTTGGGGATAACTTTGAGGCCTAATGAGGAAAGAGTTTAGGATATAAAAGCTGAACCGTGTTCAGAGGAATCTCTAAGATTCTGGTCTCTCTCATGCACAAACACACTCATGTGCAGTGGAATGAAGAACTGTTATAAAAAAGAGAGCCTGAGCTATCTACACTGTCCCATTCCCAGTTGAAGAGCCTAGGACAGATTTGGCACCCTGAGAGTTGAGGGTGGCCACCAGCCAAGGTGTCTTGACTAGGCAGAGAATGTTCTGGTGGAGGGCACAGTCTGCAGTGGCAAGCTCAAAGAGGCTAGATGAAGATAGCGGAGCAGAAGAATGGAAGCCATTGATCCTGAGCCCACAGGAGGCAGATGCCATGCTGGAGGATTGGGTGGGGTGCCCAGAAATACCTGGGANCTTGACTAGGCAGAGAATGTTCTGGTGGAGGGCACAGTCTGCAGTGGCAAGCTCAAAGAGGCTAGATGAAGACAGCGGAGCAGAAGAATGGAAGCCATTGATCCTGAGCCCACAGGAGGCAGATGCCATGTTGGAGGAGTGGGTGGGGTGCCCAGAAATACCTGGGAGAGACTTTATGTGTACCCTGAAGGACTGGGTAACAATAAAAAGCCATCAGAATCAAGACGTTAAATGCTAACATGACCCCATTGTATTTATGAGCAGGGAAGGTCTGGAACATTCCCATGGCAGGCTGGTCTCCCTCCATACTCCTTTCCCAGTCTCTTGTGGATAACCTGTGTCCCCAGTACCTGAAGCCCTGTGCTCATAGGCTTTTTTCCTAGAATACCATTCCCTCCCTTCCCTGGGTTGTAATAGCCCACTCATCCTCCAAGGTTTACCTCATTTGTCGGCTCTTCCATTAAGCCCTCCCTTCTTCCATCTTCATCACCTCTCCCAAAACCCTCCAGGCAGAATCAATCACTCTCTACTGGCCCCTCACCACCTGTACATACACTGCACTTTCCAATTATATTCTTGGCCACTATTTATGTTGCAATCCTGGTCCTAGGTTGAAAGACAGAGGCCAGGCTTATTCAGCTTTATGCAGACAAAGGGCTACCTGAAGTCCGGCCACATACTGTCCCCAGTGCTCCATACTTCCTGACCCCACAGGCCTGGGTTAGGCATCTCTCCTCTTAGCTCCCAGGCTCTCCGTTGGTTTATTCCACTGGCATACTTATCACACTTGCCCACTTCCTCCACATAACTGCATGTCTCCAGTGCCCACGAGTGGTTGTCACGTGACAGGCACGAATGACTATTCAATATATGAAGGAACTCATCAAATGACTAAATAAGAGAACAAATAAATAAGAAGGGGGAGGGAAGGGTATTCGCCATGTTTCTCCTTGGCATGAGTTTCTGCCAACATTCCTAAAGGACTAGTAAAGTTTCAATGAGAGAAAGTCGATTTAAAAAAAATAAATCCCTCACATTCTTTATTAAATAGAAATCGAATGCCAGCGTTGTGGCTTTGTCTGTGTGATCTTAGGCAAGTCACTTTCCCTTCTAAGGTTCACCTTCCTTACCTGCAAAGGGAAGACATTGGACTATTGGTTAGAATTTATCGTGCCTTCCCTCTGTACAAGGAACCACGTTAACCATTTTAATTGCATTGTCTCATTTAATCCTCAGGAAGCCCATACTATATGTTATATTCGAGAATGTAAATAATCTGCTCAAGGTCACAGAAGTCTGGAAACCCGAGCCTAGGTGTGACTGATGCCAGAGCCCAAAGGGTCCAGTTCTACCCCTACCTCTTTTAAGATGCCTTCCATTTCCAAATTTCATAAATTCTATCACATTAGGAAATGTCTATGGCCTTAAACATCATATGCCCGACCAGTTGTGAGTCTCTTTTCTCACCCCACAGCTATCTAAGTTTGTCAAGAAAAGGTATCATATTTCATTATGTTTGTAAAATTATACGCAGTTGACTCCTTTGTAACATTGGGGTGACATGCGGAACAGTAACGGCTCCAATCTTATCTTTTTGGAACAACCTGTGCACATCCAAAATGGCTAACTAAAATGAGAAGAGGTGGAAGCAACCCAAGAGTCCGCTGACAGATGAATGATAAACAAAGTGGAATTTTTCTCGGCTTTAAAAGGAAATCCTGCCCCATGCTATAATGTAGATGAACTTTGAGGACATTCCGCTAAGCGAAATAAGCCCACTACAAAAAGACAAAGAACGTATGATTCCACTTATATGAGGTACCCTGAGTGGTCAAATCCATAGAGACAGAAAGTAGAAATGGCTGTTGCCACAGGCTGGGGGCAGGTGGGAATGGAGAGTTGTCATTTAAGGGTTATAGAGTTTCAGATGTGCAAGATGCCAGGGGTTCTGGAGATGGATGTCGGTGACGGTTGCACAATACTGTGAATGTACTTAACACCACTGAGCTACACACTTGGAAATGGAAAACGGTAAATGTATATTTTACCACAATTAAAAATATTAACAAAAAACAAAAACAAAAAACAAGTACACCAATGACTCAAAAAAAAGAAGGGGGGAATAAAAGCCATCTCCAAAATTCCAATCATCTACTTAGTAGATAACTTCGCTGTGAGGGCCTGGATGACGGGCAGGTGAGATTTGACTGGGACAGATCTTCACAAAATGAGTCCGGGCAGATGCCGGAGCCACAGGAAGGACTCCCGGAGGAGGGACACAATTTCCCCGTGTGTGTTTTATGGTTTTTGGTTTGTTTTTTTTTTAATTTAGAATTAAATCAGTTACTTCAGTACCATGTACATGCAATCTAAACAAAGTTAATTGGTTCAGGAGCTAGGTTTTCTTTCTACTTTTCCATTCTTCTCAGTAAATAACTAGATGTGTGATCCCAAGCAAGCCACTTAACCTTTCTGGAGCTTCATTTCTTTATGTAAAATAGGAGGGAACAGGACAGGAGGGCATCTCATTTTCCTCCCAGCCATAAAATCCTGATTCTATGCCGAATTTCCCAATTTTACTCCCGTCCCCCCACCAACCAGCTCACCGCCACCCAAAATATAATTTGACTTATCTTTATTCCTTCCTATATTTCAAGTTTTCCTCAAGCAAATTATCTCATTAAATGGAAAATATTTTTCAACATTATGATGGGTGCATTTTTTTTTTTTGGCCTAAGACCCATTCTTTTCATTAACACAACCACAGACTTTGTTTCCATTTAAATGATAAAAGAAAAAACCAAATTACTTCCTTGCTCCTATTCCTCTTCCTCAAAAGTCACCAAATGTTTCATTACCCTGGAGACTTCCTTCCAGAAAAAACCGAGGAGGGTGATAAGATGAAATGTTTTCTTTCTAAATTCTTTTGTAACCTGAAAGGAAATAAATTGTACTAAGAAAGCCTTGTCACTTATGGTCTCTGTTTTAAACATCTTGCAACAGAAAAAAAATTAAAATAAAACTTTTAAGACAAAGAAAAATGTAGTCTCTTCCATAATAATAGGATCTATGAGGCAACAGACTATAGGAGTAGGAGAATGGAGTTTTAGCCCTTTACTTTCTTACTTTTTCCCTATAAAATAAAAATAAAATAAAATAAATAAAATAAAATAAAATAAATAAAATTAAATTAAAAAAAAAAACACAGTGGCCATAACCAGAGTTGGTGTTCAGCAGCTCTGCAGAGTGTCGTGTTCATGGCTGGCCCCTGTTCCATGATTGAGCCACCAGTCCAGTCCTGTTTGATCGCATGGCTGTTCTGATGGATTAGCACCCAAGCCATACAGTTGTTAAATATTTCATTGCTGCCCCTGCCCGTAACTCAGCAATAGAAATACTGTGGCTGCTGACTTGTTTATCTGGAATAAGTAACAGAGTGATACATGAGGAGTCAAGGAAATGAAGAAGGAAAACAGAAGGGAGGGTAAGAAGAATTACTGCTAGCACTCTTGCTATTTCACACTTATCACATACAGATTCTAGGAATTCGATTTTCAAATTAACATGCTTTGTAAGCTGCTATGCACAGGACTCTATTCCCCAGACAAATAAACTGAATTAAATAATACCTTGTTCTCATTCTGTTTACACTACGGTTTATTGTATTTGAACTTGCACAGCCTGGTTGTCAAAAAACCTAAACAGTAGAGTGCCCGGGATAGCATAAACCTCCCTTCTCGGTGAATTGTTTGTCCCTGATATTTAAATAGCTTTTTCCAGGCACCAGTGAACCCTTTGGTGTCTGGGAAGGAGTAATTTAATACCTGGAAATCCAGATTTGTTTACCTTCCACAGATGATGATTTTGCATTTAGGAAGTAGTGTAGGTCATTCACCAAAAGATTTGACCAATATTACTTTCATTTTGTTTAAAAGATGTCTCATGATTAGGTAAAACATCAACTTTGACACACTGATTAATCTGTAAGAGTCCTCTGTTGCCAGAGGGAAGGTGGGGCACTGGATGGTGAAATAGATAAAGGGAATTAAAAGGTACAAACTTACAGTTATAAAATAAATAAGTCACAGAGATTAAAAGTATAGCACAGGGAACACAGCTAGCAATATTGTAAAAATAACACTGGTGACATCCGGTGACCACACTGATGATGGTGAGCACTGAGTAACATAGAGAATTGTCAGATTGCTATACTGTACATCTGAAACTAATATAACATTGTATGTCAATTATATTTCGATAATAAAAGAAAAAAGACAGAGTCCTCTGTAATTGCTAAGCTTCTATGGACTTCCCCAACTTCCAAATTGAAAAATTTATCATTATGTCTTAATTCACACACTACCTTATTCCCAAATAAATGTTCAAAAGATTACAAAAATATAATAATGAGAACAAGGCCATATGGAACACCATCCCCCAGCCCCCAAGGAAAACAAATGTATCTAATAAAATCCCATGTATTTGTTAGAAATAAAATAGAAATGGAAAGAAGGAAACATAATCAATGACACAGTTCATTTTTTCTGTTTTATAAAAATTCACTAGCTGGTTATAAGAAGCACTCTTCTTGCAACTGAGGCTAGAGAGAAATTCATGGGGGGATCTTTTGAAACACAGCTCGGTGTAAGTGAACCATATTCTCGAAAAACACCCTCATGAATGACTTGGACTTCTTGGACTATGATAGAGTTGCTTGCACCAGATCAAACCTTGCTAGTGAGAACTTTTATAAAATGGGTAAAATGCAAAAACATCTGCTTGTTGGCATCAAAAGCAATTGGAGCGGCCACAGCAGGATCTTGGACAAAAAAAGAGGTAGAAGGAAAGAAGCCAACATTTTGCCACATTCCCCCTAAAATGTTTGCTGATTTCTAAATTTCTCATGATGAGAAGCCAAGCATACAGCAGTGTTTAAATCAGGCCCAAATGTAGGTAAGCTTGAGCAAGTAGAAATCTTCAGTCCAACACTCTGAGGACAGCTCCTCTCAGTGTGACTGACGACCTGTGAACTAGAGACACAAATTATCTGCTCCCACCCCCCCCAAATACAATGTAGTACCAAGATACTGTAACTACAATAGACACTGACATTCAAAAATGACAGCCAGGGGGTCGGGGTGGGAGACATAAGGGGACAAGAATACACACAGCAGTCACTGGTCCAAAGCAAGTCTGACATCCATTTGGGTATATGTTGCCAGTTCCTTGATTACAGTTCAATTGTGGGAGTTGTTTTCCAAGGTTCTTGGTTCCACCCTCAAATTTTGTCTCCTCCCTGTTGGGTATTGATTCAAAACTTCATTTTCCACAGGAAATGGCCCCTACTTGCAGCAAGTAGCTGTCTCTGCCTGCATCCTACCTATATAATGTTGAAGAGCCAAAGGCTCTTTGATCTTGAACTATCACCATCCCTTTTGCTTCAAGCTCATGATGCTCTAGCAACACAATTCTCTTAAAGATCATTGGGCTTCCTCTGAATAGTAGTGGGGTTCATTCCACTAGACAAAAGGCCCACTCTCAGGTCTTTCTGATATAGACCCCAGTCTGTCTTGTGCTGAAAGTCAGGGTGCTAAGGAACAACACCCTTAAGATCCTCGGAACATTTTCATCCAGTTCTAACACACACCCTTGAGTCTTTCTGAAATCTTCACAATGTGTCTTATAGCTGCACCCTTGAGATAATCTTTATCCCGAGATCAGGTCTTGTATTAACAGCATGTGCAATACGGGGAGGCTGGGTATAAGACAGGGCTTTATTTTGACACTTAGTAAGCCCTGGACCCTTTACATTTTCTCTAATTTCTGCTCGAAGCTAGAAAAGTCCCTCCTTAGCATCTCTTCCTCTCTCTTGTATAAAACTTCATCGTACATGCCTAAACAGAACCAATTAGCACTTTCTTTTTTTCCAATTAGCACTTTTGACTGGATATCTCCTTACACCGGTTTGCTATTTCATTAAGGACATTTTCTGTTGTCCACGTTACCTCAGGCAACAGTTTCCTGTATTTTCTGCCACATTACACGGGTTGCCTTTCCTCTAGCCTCTTGTGATGGCCTCCACACTGTCCTTCCCAGTCCATCAAAAATCCCCACGAGGATCTTCTAATGTCCTCTTTCATTCTGGTCCCAAAGCCGATGCCACACACTTTAAGGTTTTGTTTCAACCATACCCTACTTTGAGGTATTATTTTCTTTTGCATTTATTTACGTCCTAAAATAATTTATTCTCAGCCCTCGTAGTTCAGTGGATTGACCGACTTCAGCTACACAGTTCTTGCTTGGGGTGTCATTTGGTTACAGTCAGACAGTGGTAGGGCTGCAGTCATCTAGGAGCTTGACTGGGCTAGATTTCCAATGGCTTACCCACTCTTATATCTGCATCCCAGGTAGTCTCTCTCTTTCTCTCATTCTTGCCCTCTCTCCAGTGGAAACTCACCTTCCAGGACCTTTCAGGGCCCTTCAGGTGGCTTGAGTGTCCTATAGCATGGTGGTCTCAGAGTACGTGCACCCTTGGCACAAGATTGTCACAGGAAGCATCCCAAGAGCTTGTGTTCCAAGGAGCCAAGCAAATGACAAGACTTATGACTCAGCTTCAGAAGCCAAATAGTGTCAGAGATGATCTATTTGTCGGTCAAAAGTGAGTCACGGGGCTATCCTAGATGAAAGGGGAAGGACTGATATAAGGGCAAAAATACCGGAGGCACGATTCATTAGAGGGACATCTTTGGAGACTAACTATAGTAAAACCACTGAAAAACAAAGAGAAAACTGAGAAAAGCAGTCAAATAAAATATGACATATTACTTTCAAAGGAGCAACAATACGACTGATGCTGACTTTTCAAAAATGAAATGATGGCATCCAGAAGATAATGGGATTGCGTCTGTAAGTGCTGAAGAAAATACCTGCCAGCCTGGAGTTATATTTCTAACAAAAATGTCTTACAAAAATGAAAAATGTAAAAAGATATATTTTACAATAGCATCAAAGAACATCAGATTCCTAGAATTAAATCTAAAGAAATATGTGCAAGACTTCAACACTGAATAAGAGACATTTTAAAAGAGAGATTCACAGCAATCAAACTGAAAATTCAAGCCAATACTTGATAAAATTCACTGATTCTTCTTATGGAAATGAAAAGAGCCAAAAATACACAGCGTAATCTAAATAATACAGCTGGGGTCTTATTCAATCATATATCCGCTCCTATTAAGATCAGGGAGGTAATGATGCAGGAATACGCAAACTGACCTATGCAACTTAAGAGAGGCATCAGAAACAGACCCACACACACATGGTCACCTGGTTAACAATTGCAAAACTGCAAATTCAGCAGGAAAAGCTTTTTTTTTTTTTTCAATAAATGGTGCTGAATCCATTGGCTGTCTATAAGGGGAAAAAAATATATGACTTGAGCCCTGTTGTTGACTGAATTGCTTTCCCCCAAATTCCTATATTAAAGCCTTGAGCCCAAATGTAACCGTATTTGGGAACAGGGCCTTTAAGGAGATAATTAAGGTTAAATGAGGTGACAAGGGTGGGACACTAATCCAATGGGACTAGTGTCCTAGTGTCCGTGGAAGAAGGGGAAGAGACACCAGGAGCGCACGTGCACAGAGAAAAGGCCCTGTGAGGACACAGCAAGAAGGCAGCTATCTGCAAGCCAGGGAGAGAGGCCTCAGGAAAAAGAAGCCTGCTGGCCCCTTGATCTTGGACTTCCTGCCTCCGGAACTGTGAGAGAAAACACCTCTGTTGTTTAAGTCGCCCAGTCTGTGGCATTTGTAATGGTGGCCCCCGGCAGACTCATATGGATTTCGGTGCCATGTAGTGGGGTGCTACTGAAACAAACTGAAATATTTGGAAGCAGCTTTGGAAGTGGGTACTAGGTAGAGGCTGGAAACGCTTTGAGGCATGAGTTAGGAGAACCCCTGCGACTATTGGTAGGAATGTGGATATTCAGGGCAGTTCTTGCGAGGCCCCAGAGAGAAATGAGGGACATGTCACTGGACAACGGAGAAAAGGTGATTCCTGCCACAAAGTGCCAAAGGACTTGGCTGGATCGTGCTCTAGTGTCTTGTATAAACTTGAGAGGATGACATTGGATATTTAGCTGAGGAGTTTTCTCAGCAGGTGTGGCCTGGTACCTCCTTACTGCTTATGGTAAAATGTGATAGGACTGAGGGCCATTAAAGTAGATGGAAGGAATTGCTCATCAAAATGGAACAGGAAGTGAACATTTGGAAAATTCTCAGGCCATCCACATTTCAAAAAATGAGAAAGCACATTCTGAAGAGACCAGCAAGGCTGTGGCTGGACAATCACCCTCTCAAGAGATTATCCATGGAGCTAAGCAGCCATTTCAGTAGAAGCCAGGAGCAGAGGTGGGATTAGACCAGGAGACACCCTGCCAGCTTGGACTAAAGCGGACAGATTCCACACAAAATGAAGGAATGCTGTCAGCCTCCTTGGATTTTACAGGATGGGACAACAGAGCTATTTCATTCTAAGCATGCATTATCCTTCAAGAAAAGGGATGAATGGCCCCTGGGGTGATTCAGAGATGCAGACCAGCCACTGTCACCACAGGCTCAGAGGGCACAAGGGGACAAGGCTGTTTTCTCCTTGGCTTCCAAGGCCCAGGTTGCTGCCACCTAGTGCCTCAGAGAGGAGCCTGTTACCCAGAACCTTGGAGGGCTGTGAGGGGATGCTGCTACCCCAGGGGACCCAGAAGACAGAGCATCAATCCAAAGACGATGGNCACCTAGTGCCTCAGAGAGGAGCCTGTTACCCAGAACCTTGGAGGGCTGTGAGGGGATGCTGCTACCCCAGGCGACCCAGAAGACAGAGCATCAATCCAAAGACGATGGTTGTCGAGCCCTAACGTCTGATGGAGGTCTTTGCTAGATTTTGGACTTATTTAGGATCTGTTATCCCTTTCTTCTTACTAATTTCTCCCTTTTGGAACGGAAATGTGTCTTTCTCATGCCTATTTTGGAAGCATATAACTTGTCTGGTTTCACAGGTCCACATCTATAAAGGAATTTTGTCTCGGGACGAATCCTATCTCAAGACTCACCCACACCTGAGGCAGATGATATTTAGATGATGCTTTGCACTTGGAGTAGATGCTGGAATGGGTTAACACTTTAGAAGCTGTTGGGATGGGGTGAAAGTATTCTGCATGTGAGATGGACATGAATTCTGTGTTAAAATATTCATAGCTGCACTGTGTATAATCAACCAAAATTTGCAGCTATCTAAATGACTATCAATAGTAAAATGGATAAATGGATGTTGGTAACTCCACACGAAGCAATATTATACAGGATAGCATCCACCATCCATAACTCCAGGCAATGACACAAGTGAATGTCACAAATGTAGCTGAGTAAAAGAAGTCAATCACAAAATAGCACATAACACATGATTCCATATACAGAAAGTGCAAAAATAGTCAAATGTAATCTATGATATTAGGGGTCAGGAGCGTGGACAGCTTTTGATAGGACAGTGATGGAAAGGAGCAGGAGGGGCTCCGAGAAGGCTGGTCCCCTTCTGTTTCTTGGGCTGGGCACTGGTTACACAGTTGTATTCTGTTCGTGAAAATTCATTATGCTGTATTCTTATTATGTGTGTACTTTTCTCTAAGTATATAATCCTTTGATAAAGTTCTTTTTAATCAAGAAGGAAAAAAGATGTTTTCAGATAAATTAAATACAGGGAATTCATAACCAGCAGATCCAGAATAAAAAAACAATATTATTATCAGCTCTTAGGCAGAATAAAATGGACCCAGGTGAAAGCGTGGAAATAAAAGAAAGTTTGAAGAATAACAGAAGATAAATAGGAATGTCAAGCTAAATAATCATCAACTACATAAAACAAGAATATTATCTTATGAAGTGTACAGTATACGTAGAATTAAAATACGTAGCAATAGGGGCGCCTGGGTGGCACAGCGGTTAAGCGTCTGCCTTCAGCTCAGGGCGTGATCCCAGGGATCTGGGATCGAGCCCCACATCAGGCTCTTCTGCTATGAACCTGCTTCTTCCTCTCCCAGTCCCCCTGCTTGTGTTCCCTCTCTCGCTGGCTGTCTCTCTCTCTGTCGAATAAATAAATAAATAATCTTTAAAAAAAATACNGTGTACTTTTCTCTAAGTATATAATCCTTTGATAAAGTTCTTTTTAATCAAGAAGGAAAAAAGATGTTTTCAGATAAATTAAATACAGGGAATTCATAACCAGCAGATCCAGAATAAAAAAACAATATTATTATCAGCTCTTAGGCAGAATAAAATGGACCCAGGTGAAAGCGTGGAAATAAAAGAAAGTTTGAAGAATAACAGAAGATAAATAGGAATGTCAAGCTAAATAATCATCAACTACATAAAACAAGAATATTATCTTATGAAGTGTACAGTATACGTAGAATTAAAATACGTAGCAATAGGGGCGCCTGGGTGGCACAGCGGTTAAGCGTCTGCCTTCAGCTCAGGGCGTGATCCCAGGGATCTGGGATCGAGCCCCACATCAGGCTCTTCTGCTATGAACCTGCTTCTTCCTCTCCCAGTCCCCCTGCTTGTGTTCCCTCTCTCGCTGGCTGTCTCTCTCTCTGTCGAATAAATAAATAAAAAATCTTTAAAAAAAAAATAAAAAAAATACAAAAAAAAATACGTAGCAATAGCACAAAAGATAACAAGGCAAACTGTTCTACATTCTTCCGTTTTCCAGGAAATGATAAAAAGTATTAATTCATAATAGATTCTTATAAGTCCAGTGTGTACGTGGTAATCCCTAAGGCAAATACTAAAAGAACAATAAAATAAGCAAAGGCAAATAAATAAAAGGAGGAAAATGGAATAGTAAAAAATTAAAAGCTTGATTCATTCAAAAGAAGGCATGAAAGAAGAAAAAGGAACAAAGGAAAGAAATAGTAAAATAATAGAACGTAAGTACATGAAATAGCAAATTCATCAACATAAATGAACTCAATCATCTAAGACTAAAATTTTCAGACTAGCTTTGAAGAAAACAAAACTATGCTGCTTATAACAGACATACCTGTAATGGACACAAAAATATTGAAAGTAAAAAAAAGGAAACCAGATATGCCATACACATGCTAGCCAAAAGAAGTCTGCATGCTCTACTAAGGTCAGACAAAAGAGAAGATGTTTAAGAAACAGCATAACACTACAGCACCGTACACTTAAAAATGACTATGATGGGGGGGGAGGCGCCTGGGTGGCTCAGTCAGTTAAGCCTCTGCCTTCAGCTCAGGTCCTGACCAAGGAGAGAGTCCGCTTCTCCCTTGGCCCCTCCCACTGCTCACGCTTGTGCTCTCCCTCTCACTCTCTCTCTCTGAAATAAACAAATAAAATCTTTTAAAAAATGGTTATGATGGTAAATTTTGTGTTATGGGGTTTTTTTTGTTTGTTTTTGTTTTTTTTACCCACAGTTAAAATTTGTAAAAATTTTAAAAGGAGAAAGCGGGGTCGTTAGAGATAAATCAGGATTTTGTGATAAATGGGTCAATCCACCACAAGGAAAACAAAGTAATCCTAAATTTGCATTTACATAGCATAGCCTCAAAATATATAACTCAGAAATTGAAAGAATTAATAGCAGAAATAGATGAAAGCACCCTCATGATAAACACAACTGAATTTCCTAACTCTGCGTCTTACAGTGTTCCCCCCATGTGGCCTCTGGAATAAACCCAAAGCCTAGTTCTGTGAAAGCAAGTGCATGGGAGGGCAGAGGAATTAATTTCAGGTATGCAGATCAATAGTGGTTTGGCTTGATCTATACATACTTATTAGGGTATCTAGAAGAATGCACAGCCTACATATCCACCAAATAACGAAAATCCTCTGAAAGGAGAGAAGTAAATTTTAAAATGAGTCACATCCAGCTTGCCAGGAGACTACTGACAGAAGCTTTTTTTTAAATACCTGACCATTTGAAACACAACTGGCCAATCCAAGAAGAGACCCCCTGAGTCACTGGGGACATGCTGTGTTTAGTAATATTTATGTGATAGACTGTGGTTAGCGACTCACAGTTGATGTGTAACTGTGTTCAACGATGTATGCGTGAAGCAGTTGGTTTAATGGTGCATGGTACACTCGCTACTGTGTTTATTGATATATGTCGG
Organism: Ailuropoda melanoleuca; assembly: GCF_002007445.2. Classification (NCBI taxonomy): domain Eukaryota; kingdom Metazoa; phylum Chordata; class Mammalia; order Carnivora; family Ursidae; genus Ailuropoda; species Ailuropoda melanoleuca. The sequence goes on along the minus strand of NC_048224.1, from coordinate 90,790,996 downwards.
AAGCGCTACCAGAGCCAAAGAGTGTGACTATTGGCTTTATCAAAAAGGCAGAAAGGTGTAGTGAAAACATTTGGGCTTTCTAACCAAACATGGATTAAAAATCCCAATTTCACAATTTTATAACTTGTATTCTGGATTAAATCGCTTAACTTCACGGAGTATATTTCCTGTCTTAAAATGGGGTAAAAATGTCTCCTTTAGATTTCTTCAAGGATTAGAGGCCTGAGCCTGGTGCACACACTGCCATTTACCACTGAAAGTCACTTCTCCTCATGCAAGAGCTCAACATTTCTAGGTCAAGATCGTCCCATCCAAATTCGAGCACATCCGATCGACTCCTAACACAAACTCTGCAGGCCTTCAGAACAAGGTCTTCTCCACAGACGTGAATTTATGCCTAAATTTTTGCAACACCAACAAAGTCTTCAAACATAGTGGTATTCAGCGGCTGAACTACAGAAGATGTCATTTACATTTTCCTTTACCCTTTGTTGAAGAAATAGAAAAGCTTGACTCTTCCTTTTACCCAGAATTAAAAGGAAAGAACGCAAACATTCCACATACTCCTATGCTTTGAAGATAAAATATAGATATAACAGTGTGCTAAAATCTACTTAAGTGAAATTTTCATTTATGTAACACTTTTCTCTGATAAGTCCTCTCATTATGTAATGAGCGTTTCCTGAAAGTCAAGATGCTCCCTAAGGCCCTCCATATGGGGGGAAGGGAAAAGTTGCTCTGCTTTCATTTTAAATTGGCTGCATAAAGACCAGGCTTTTGATATTTCGTTAGATCTTAAATATAAAAAGACAAAGGAGAGGGAAGTATGAGTAAAATACGATCATAGTATATATTTCTCATTTCCCAAATCACATAGCCCAGGACCCTACAAACTAAGGGTGAGAAACTATCTCAACCATAAGGGACTATCATCCCCACGATCAGTAACAATGGGAAATCCATCATCTTACCAGACCGCTGTGCACTCAGGTGTTTCAAAGGGAGCTCATCAAGCAAAGAGCAGATGGCCCCAGAAGAGATCCCTTCTGACAGACAACTGGGGCCCCAACTGTCCCCAGGCTCAGCTGTCTCCTTCCCCTCAGGGCAGAGCAGAAGCTTAGCAAGAAGGAAAGTTCTGTGAAGTGGGTTCTCAAGTTCAAACTGATGTGGACAAGCTTCACGCCTGGCCCAATAGGCATTTTAGGACTTCTTCTCATAAAGTAATCTTAGTAATTAAAATTACTAACTCCCAGTCTGTGAAACTGTTTTTTCATTAAATTCCTTCTTTGGTTTACTTTAGAAAGCATGAATTCTAGCTAAGGTAACTGTTTAAAACAACAAAAACTCAGTTCTTTCAGTTTTCTATATATTTATGGTTAAGTGAAGTCTATAAATGTGACTCTTGTAGTCAATAACCTTGAAGCCTTTTTAGCACACAAACTTGGATATCTAGCTCATTCATTTTCCAAGTTTAAGCTTGTCTTTCTGAGGGAATGTGGACAACCGGTGGCACAGCGTTATAACTATGACAGTGTGCGATCCCAGAACATAAAAAAGAGTGGCCTTATGGAAGCGAGTCATATTAAGAGAAGAAAGTTAATACTTACATGTAGTCTCTATTCTAATGTACTCCTGGTGTCCAGAAAAAAAAAATATTGAAAACTATAGCTCCAAGCTTTGTACTGGTTGCTTGATTTACTGGACCACTTGTCTAAAACACTGGTTTGGTCAAATCACAAAATAAGCTGATTTACATTTCACTCTACTCACTCTCCTATCCTTGTTCTAACACCAGAAAAGTCTTAATGAGGAGAAACAAGTGAACAATATGCATGTGGCAAAGAAAGGGCATTAGGGGTGAGGAAGAGCTTCAGACAATCCACAAAACTGAAGTTAGTCCCAGAATATGAATGAATGTAAATTATATATCCATTGAGCTAGGTGAAGACTGGGGCGATAAGATATAGATAGGTATGGATGGATGGATAGATAGATAGGTAGACAGGAAGAAAGAAAGAATAACTGATGAATAACTGAACTCTACACCTGAAACTAATGATGTATTATATGTTGGCTAATTGAATTAAAATAAAATAAAATTTTTAAAAAGAAAGCTAGTTGCCAGAAGAAGGGAATAGGTTGAAAAAGTCATCTCCAAGAATCACTGAATTACAAGCATGACCCCTGACCAGGCCACTAACTGTTTTCCAGTGTTTTATGTAAAACTCACAATTGAATTTGCCAACAGACATGGAAAATTAAATTCCCCTGAGAAAGTTGCAAGAGCCTATATTTTGCTATGGGAGAAAAAGAACATTAATGGAAGTTGCACAATATCTGTCTTTTTTCATCAAAATCTCCACAGGGCCCTGAACAGTAGCACGCCTCAAAGGAAGCACCACTGAGAGTAGAAGAAAAGCTCCCCTTTGTGCAAGACCTGCCATGTCTAGTAGGAACAGGCATGCTGGATGAGGGCTGCTCAGCCAGAGAGCAGAGCACATCTTTGAGTGGTTGAACATGCACTTAGATTGTTCATGTGCTCCTGGTGACTTGAGCAAAGAAATTACCAAATGGGTTTTTAAGCACTTTGATTTCTAGACCTGTAGACCCAGTAAAATGAAGAACTAACAAGCTAAAGGAAGGGCAGTAAGGCAGGGAGTACCATGCACTGCACCCAGTCTGGCACTGAAGCTTCATCACTAATTATTCCGTGACTTGTGTAAGTAATCTTGCCTTGATTTTCTTTTATGCAGAAGAAAGAAAACAATGCTACCTGTTTTGCAGCGTCGCTGGGTCCCTGTACACGTGAAGAGCTAGGCTGACTTTAGCTATCACTACACCATCGTGCCTGACACCAACATTTAACGAGGAAATGCCCTGGTGTGTCTAGGGCAGGAATCGCGGTGTCATGTTGCCTGGGGAAGGACTAGAAGGCTGTCCCCTAGGAGGCCTCAGGGACTTGTGTTCATTGTTTTTGTCAATTTATTATAATACAGGGGCCAGTCCTCAGATACGCAGACTCAGATCCCTGATTTTTTAGCACCATGAAAATAGATCTTTTCCTGAATAGCAGAATCACTTCAAGCAACTTCATGGTACTGATTTATAAACCCAAAATCCCTCTCTGCAACCAATGGTATTGGGAAAACTGGACAGCTGCATGCAAAAGAATGGAACTGGACCACTTTCTTTCACCATACACAAAACTAAACTGAAAATGGGTTAGAGACCTAAATAAAAATAAAAATCCTAAAAGAGAGTACAGGCAGTAAGGTCTCCGACATCAGCCATAGCAACATTTTTCTAGATATGTCTCCTGAGGCAAGGGAAATAAAAGCAAAAATAAAGTATGGGGACTGCATCAAAATAAAGTTTCTGTGCAGTGAAGGAAACAATCAACAAATCTAAAAGGTAATGTACTGAATGGGAGAAGATATTTGCAAATGACATCCAGTAAAGGGTTATTATCCAAAATATATAAAGAACTGATATAACTCAAAATGCAAAAAACAAATAATCCAACTAAAAAATGGGCAGAAAACATAAACATACATTTCTCCAAAGAAGACATGGCCAACAGACACATGAAAAGATGTTCAACATCACTCATCATCAGGGAAAAGCAAATCAAAACCACAATGAGATACCACCTCACACATATCAGACAGGCTAAAATAAAAAATACGAGAAACAACAAGTGTTGGTGAAGATGTGGAGAAAAAGGAACCCTTGTGCACTCTTGGTGGGAATGCAAACTGGTGCAACCATTCTGGAAAACAGCACAGAGATTCCTCAAAAAATTAACAATAGAACTACTATACAATCTAGTGATTCCACCACTGGATATTTACCTAAAGAATATGAAAACACTAATTCAAAAAGGTATATGCACCCCTATGTTTATTGTAACATTACTTACAATAAATTATGGAAGCTGCCCAAGGGTCCATCAATAGATGAATGGATAAAGAAGGTGTGATACATACACACACACACACACACAGAGGAATATCATTCAGCCATAAAAAGAATTAAATCTTGCCATTTGCAACAACATGGATGGAGCTAGAGAGTATAATGCCAGGTGAAATAAGTCAGGCAGAGAGAGACCAGATGATCTCACTCATATGTGGAATTTAAGAAACAAAACAAAATAGCAAAGGGGAAAAAAAGAGAGAGAGAGAGAAACCAAGAAACATACTCTTAACTATAGAGAACAAACTGATGGTCACCAGAGGGGAGGTGGATGGGGGATAGGGGATGGGGATTAAAGAGCACACTTACCATGATTTTAAAAAATCCCAATTTAAGTAATTTACAATGAAAATTCTAATTTGCACAGGAACAGAATGCATGTTTCTATTCTGTCCAGCCCATTTTCTCCCTGAAAACAGACCTACATGGAAAACCAAGTCATAGGCAGAAGGAGGAAGGCTGCTTGTGGACAAAGACTCAGGTGAGTAGGTATTTGGCACATATTAGGGGTCTATCTCTCTAAAGGGCCTCTGGTGCATTCTGGCCTCAGAGCTATCTGAGAGGTGGGCCTGCCTGAGATCAGGGCTTGGGCTTATAGTCTATGTGGATGTCCCTCCTCCATTTTAAGGAGTCAGACCGTTGACACTGGGGTAGGGAGTGCAGGCAGAAAGGTGGCAGGAGATAGAACTGAGAAGCAAGCATGCATTAGAGCATATATCTTTTATTAAAAACATCTACCAAAATATCTGTGAATGTGAATGCCTTCTGGTCCTTAAGTGGGAGATGTCTTATAGGTTTTCCTGGCTTCAGGCTAGAAAGAAAATACTTTTCAGGTTGTGTCCTTTCTAGAAGGCTCTCTCCCATTATTTAGAAATGCCTCACTACCAATCATCTCCCCAGCTGCAGTGGCCTGAGCTAGAAGCTGATCAATTCCCATTTTATTACTTCATGCCAATTATGGGATATTACAACATATCCCACATGGGCCGATGGTAACATACTGGGAGCAGAGCAGGTGGTCTACAGGCTCGATTAAGTGGTGTATTAACATTCGCCAAAGTAGACAGAAGTGAGATCCAAGTTTTTGTGAGTTTTCCCAAGGATTCTTGAACCAAAGAACCAGTGCATTTATTATTAACAGACTCCCACATTTCCATGTAAATATCCCCACGTAAGTGTCAAGTTCACTGCTGGCTTGAAATATAGCCATAAGACAAAATGACTGACTGATCAAACTTTACAAGAACTACTGTAAAAAATGTTTGTGCAGAAGGGTCTTCTTTTTTTAAAATCAGAGGCTTATTCCATTGTCAAAAATACTGTAATCCCTAGGGGGCTTTATTATTGTTCGCCTATTTGAAAAGTTAGTTTAAAAAATAATGGTCAATCAAAAGAGATGGAAAAAAAATACTGATCACACCAAACAAAAAGAAAAAAAGAGAAACATTTAGGAATGTTTGTAATAACAAACTGCATCACTTTAAACAAGGCAATGGGAAATAAGAAATGTTTCTGATGGTAATAAAAAATGTATTTATTAAGTGATTTCTCTGTGCAAAGCATTGCTCTAAGCATTTTATATGTACTATCTCATTTAGCTATCCCCAAATTCCTATGAAGGAGGTATTAATATCCCCACCATAGGTGAGGAAACCAAAACCAAAAAGATTACGGCATTTCCTTTGAAAAAGAAGACATTATTTTGGCTGTTACATCAGGCCATGTTTTAAATGAGCAGTTGTATTCAAGTCCAGTGCAAGATTACACATTCTGTGTTATGCCAGGTCAGAAGGCATCACGACTTGTCAAATTGTATCCAAATCCTGTGCAACCAAGGCAACATGGATTACTCTTTCGAAAACCACAACACTATGGAAGCCTGTTCTATGACACACAGGCCAAGTCATTCCCCTAAAGCCTGACGCTGTGCTGTCAAGAGTTCAAGAAAGCTTGAGAGAATTCAGTTAGCCTGTAAAGTCAGTTTCGCCCAATCTTCCAGCACCCTATTACAAAGGACTCCTCTGTACCACATCCAACAATAAGGATCAATGGACATTAAATTAAGATAAGTAGGCATCTGAAAGAGAGTGAGAGAACAGGCAGCTGGCTGAGGTTTTTCCTTCCACTATGGCTAAATATTTCATCTTCTTCACGCAAGTGAAATGACTAGCCCACACCTAATTAAACTGCACAGCGATTGTGCTGTGCTACCTTTAAAGAATGACAGACACAGGGCCTCACCAGTCGTAAGCCGCAGAAATCAATAGCTGACATTTACTCGATGAAATACAAATTGAGATTAGCTAGCTTCACTTTTTATTCAGCAAATTCAAGTCTGCAATCAATTCCCGCGCATGTGTAGACTATGGAAATTGGTTTTAAATTGATTTGTTTCTTCCTTCGCTAATTATAGTATGCAAGCAAACGAACAACCAATTGCTAACTCTACTCCTACTGTATACGTTTCAATGAGCAAAACAAGTCTGTCAAAGATGGATATTATTACGGTCTTTTCAAAGAGTAGCTAAGCATTCCACATACACGGTAATACATCAGCTATTTAATGGTAATTTAAAAGACTGTCTTATTTGTTGAGCAAATATAAAACTTCCCCTGCTGTTATTAGTTAAGCTTATAGAAAGTTCTCAATTGATCAAGAGGCTGCTTAGAAAAATACAGCTTATCGGAGTATCTAGCACATAGAGAGTTCTCGGTCAATGTTAGCTGTTACTGAGGTACTGGGTGTTGCACAATGGGGACCAGTAGAGTCAGAAAACCCGAGGTTCAAATCCTAGATCCATCACTCTTTGACCTGGCAATCCTACTCCTGGTTATAAGGCCTTATTTCTGCTGAAATAAGTGTTTATGTCTACCAAAAAAATGTGTAAATTAATTCACCATTCACAAAAGCTAAAAACTTGGAATCATCTTAATGTCCCTCAACTGTAGAATGGATAAATGAACTGTGGCAAGTTCATAAATGAAATGCCATGTAGCGGTGAGAAGGAACCAACTACTGGTCAATGCAGCCTGGCTGTGCGTAACGGAAGCTCATAGACATAATGTTGAGTCAGGCACCAAAGAGGATATACGGTATGATTCTATTTATATGAAGTCCAAGGACAAGAAAGAGGAATAGATGGTGAAAGATGCTTGAGTAATGGTTACTTTGAGAAGAGTTATTGCCTGAAGGTGCACGAAGGAGTCTTCAGGGAAGGTAGAATTGTTCTAGACTTTGATCCAGGTGGTGGTCACATGAGCATATGCATACACAGTATCATCCAGCTGTCAACCTAAAATTCAGAGCTTTTAATGTTATATCACAATTCCTTCACTCACTATAGGACCTCAGACAAATTATTCTCCCTAAACCTCCATTTCCTCATCCACGAAATGGGGATGATGATATAACTACTTCCTAGGATGGTTACGAGGTATAAATATGATAACTCACATAAAGCATTTACCAAAGAGCCTTGTTTGCAATAAGTGTTGGATAAATGTTGCCAGTTATTATTTCTCCCTGAGAATGTAGTCATAAATAGGCAGGATTCCAGAGGTATAAAGTGCTTGAGGAATCATAATTAAAGTAGAAGCTATTACAAAAACATGTGGACCTGGTTTTAAGAAAAACAAATACATCTTATCCTATGTTTACAAACTTGAGGGGAAGTTCTAGATTCTTGGCTTCTATAAATAACATTTCCCACAGAATTCACTTACATAACAAATTCTCCAACGAAGTTGAAATATTATTCAACATAACCCAAAAGATAGGTGTATATTTTAAGTCACGTCTCATGTAAAGCTGGGTACATTCTTGTTTGCTGCAGTCTCTCTGGGGCCTAGACCACCCATTCTGGAAAGCTGATGCTTGGAAAAGCATTCTGACTCTGAAGACACCATCGGACCTGGAAACCAATTTCCACAGCAGTGATTTTCTATAGGAGGCCAGTGACCAAAGGAGTTTAAAGTACGTACTAGCTTCTTGCCTGAGCATAGCTAAAGAATGAATTACTGGTCTTAAAAACTCTGCATTCTTTCTTGGGGGAGCTCAGGAGCAAGAGCAGGTTGGTTTCATCATGAATATTGCTGCAAAATCACTAAGGTTTCAGTCTATAGGATTGAATATGAGGGCTATAAATTTGAGGTGCTAGCTAGAATAGCAGAAGAGCCTTCAGAAAATCCCCAGGCATGCAGAAAAGCTTGTACTATTGGGAATTTTTGTCTTGAGACATTTTTCAAATATTTTATAATAAATAATACAATGTGTCAATCCATTTTGAAATACTTATATGAGCCAATAAAAGACTAACTGTCTTTGACCAGGGAAATGTAGAGTGCGGAGAAAAGAGAACACAGTCCCTATATATGTGCTGAGCAAGGAGGGTAGTTCACTGGCTGCCCTCAACACCCCCAGCCCATGGAGTGGTCCTCTGGCCTGCCCCTTCTTCCAGATCAGTGCTGTTCACTAGAACAGTGATGACGGAATGTTTTATAGCTCTTCTGTCCAATACCGTAGCCACTAGCCATGTGTGGCTACCGAGGAACTGAGATGTGGCCAATGTGACCAAGGAACTGAATTTTTCATTGTATTGAATATTAATTCATTTAAATTTAAACAGCCACATTTGGCTAGTGGTTATTGTGTTAGGAAGACAGTTCTTGTCCATTGGATCTTGATAAGCCGAGATGCTTCTCGTTGGGGAGACATTAGTGTCCTGCACTTACAGACTCAATACTTCCTACAGTCTGAGCCAATCTTAGAGAAAAGAAGACACAATCCAGCTGCTTTCATCCCATCACCCAGCTTGGCTGCCCCAAGAATCTTGTCAGCCACAGATGAGGCCCAGCTGCTCACATAGCCTGTGAGTCACTGCAGTTTGGGTCCAATCCCTCTTGCCCCTGGTCTTCTAACCCAGTTTCCACCTAGCCTCCTGTACAGGGCTGGAGCGGAATTCTGCTGGGAACACTAGTCCAGGTGGCTGAGGCCTGAAGACTCTGTCTAGCCCTTCCCACTGCTCCTCCCTGTAGCTCCACCTCTGAATGAGCTACTATTATGAACAGGTTGAGGGGCACCTGGGTGACTTAGTTAAGCCTCTGCCTTCAGCCCAGGTTATGATCCCAGGGTCCTTGCCTCTCCCCCCGCTCATACTCTCTCTAAAATAAACAAATAATCTTAAAAAAAAATGAATGGTTTGAGTGACCAGAAGCACAGAATGACCAGCCACGTTCATTTGATTTTCACTCATTTTCATAATCTGCACCACTCTACCCATGAAGCACCCAGCGACCCTCTCAGATGTCAGGCTAAAGAAATGATTCCGGTTCCCCCACCCCAGTGCTGTCTGAACTTTCTCCTTCACTCAATGCTGTTTCCTCTTTATTCCCATTCCTATGGTTACAGTTGAGATCCAGGTTTTTTTTTTTTTAAGATTTATTTATTTATTTGACAGAGGGAATGTGTGTGTGAGCAGGGGTGGGGGCAGACAAAGAAGGAGACAAGCAGACCCCCCCACTAAGCACAGAACCTGATGTGGGGCTTAATCCCACAACCCTGAGATCACGACCTGAGCCAAAATCAAGAATTGGACGCTTAGCTGACTGAGCCACCCAAGTTTCCCCGGATTCTTAATGCAACCTAAAGTTATTCAAAGTTAAATTGTGTTCCGAGTAGAATTACAAACACCCAAACACCAATGTACAGCTAGATCGAATATTTCATTTAAATTCACAAATGATCCTAGAATATAAAATAGATGTTCACTTATTATTCTTGTGGCAATAAAGGCTACATCTAAGACTTTTTGGTAAAATAACCTGGATTTTATAAAATCATCACGTGCTCTGACATTGACTGTTGACATAATTTAGGGAAACGTCTATCAAAACTAGGAGGCTCGTGTATGCAACTTGGCTTATAAATACTTGACAGAAACATAAATGTGTATATTCCCAAAACATAACCGTCCCTATGAGTTGCAGGATTTCAGAACGAAGTGGCTCTTTCTGAAGTATGTGAAGGTGATCCATCCACTGAAGGATGATTTAATTCATCATTCTGTCTGAGAAGGGGGGGAGGTGACATTGCTGGCCTGCAGTTTTGAACTCTGTCATATACACTTGGCAGCCCTTCACTTTGCGATTCACAGACTTGAAAATAACATCCTTTGAGTTCTGAGTGTACTGGTTGGAAATTCATATTTCTCAGCTGGGGAATGTGAGGGTAAAGGATACTTGAAGAAAGTGTAACCCTGTGCCTATTTTCATGATATGATGAAAGAGTCTTGCTGTTTGAGATTCCTCGATTAATCTTTCAGGATTCTTAAGTGTTTTTCATTCTGAATGATCTGAAGCAACTTGGAAATAAAATGGAAGAGTGTAAAATATTTGAAAAGTCAGAATGCTATGTGGCAATATACTTAAAAATGCAAACAACATTCAGTTGTTCAAGGACTAGCTTTTTCGCTGTTTATTTTTTTTTCTTCCTTTGGCTTTTCTGTCAACGACTTGTGCCTCCACCTGCTGGTGCACTGAAGAAATGAAATGGAAATAAAATTCAAGCAACAAAATTAAATCATTTGGTGGGATCTCTGATATAGGTTTGGTGAGAGGAATGGTAAAAATTACAATCTAAAGTGAAATTTCTCAACAGATGTTGGTAAGGATGCAGAGAAAGGGGAACCCTCTTGCACCATGGGTGGGAATGCAAACTGGTGCGGCCACTCTGGAAAACAGAATGGAGGTTCCTCAAAAAGTGAAAAATGGAACTACCCTATGGTCCAGCAATCACACTACTAGGAATTTACCCAAAGGATGCAAACGTACTGATGCAAGGGGATCCATGCGCCTCGATGTGTACAGCAGCATTATCAACAATAGCCAAATTATGGAAACAGCCCAAACGTCCACCGACTGATGAATGGATAAAGAAAATGTGGCATATATACAAAACGTAAATGTAAATATAAATACAATATGGCCAATAAAAAAGAATGAAATCTTGCCATCTGCATGATATGGATGGAGCTAGAGAGTATTATGGTAAACAAAATAAGTTACTCAGAGAAAGACAAATGCCATATGATTTCACTCATATGTAGAATTTAAGAAACAAAACAGATAAACCTGGGGGGGGAAGAGAGAGAGAGAGTGCTCAAACCATAAAGCAGACTCGTAACTATAGAGAACAAACTGAGGGTTGCTGGAGAGGAGGTGGGCAGGGGGATGGGTTAAAGGGGAGTTGGGCATTAAGGAGGGCACTTGTGATGAGCACTGGGTGTTGTGTCTAAGTGGCGGAGCGCTAAATCCTACATGTGAAACTAATATACTATATGTTAACTAACTGGAATTCAAATAAAAACTTGGAAGAAAAATAAATAAATAAAATGAAGTTTCAGAAGAATATCAGTGTGTTTATTGATCATTTATTCTCTGAGTTAACTATTAAGAGTGAGATGAAAAAAATAATAAAAATAACTTCACTAAACTTCTTAACTCCAGCTATCAACATCTAATTCAATTATCTTGCCGTCACTCCTGTGTCATCCTTTCAATAATCCCACTAAAAGTTTTACAAGAAAATACAGCAGAGAGCTGGAGCATAAACCAAACCATAAATCAGAATGTCTCATTTAAAGTCAAAGACAGAAACATCCTCAGGAATGTAAATCGGTCCTAAACCTTTAGAAGCCCCATAAAATAGGTGTTTAAAAACCCACTAAAAATGCACTACAGCAGAACATTAAAAGCATGAACTCTGGGGCCAGACTTCTAGAACTGAAAACCCAGCTCTGCCTCTAGAGCTGGGTGGTCTCGATCAAAACCCTCTTAACAACTCTTGCTTCTGTGAAATGTGGCTAAATGGTACCTACCTGATAGCATTGCTGTAAGGATTAAGTGAGTTAGTACTCACGGAGCACCTAGCACGGTTCTTGGCACATAGTAAGTGCAATGTCAATGTTTAATAAATAAATTAATTAAATGTTGCTGTTGAATATAGGTAAGAGGAAATGTTGAGATTATTATTACCAAGTGACTATATCTCCCAGATTGAATGCATCCCCTTGACCACCCTACTGTTTGTCATAGCAGCCCCCTGAGTGATTAAGGATTCAGAGAGCCCGCCCTATTATTATGAAGATGACACTGAGTTAAGACAAGAATAAGCTAGTCATTCTCCAAATGGAGAATGAACAGTAGGAGTCCCAGGAATTTGATCTTTTTTTGAAAAGGATAATTTAACATTAAATGATCTGAAAACATGAACTTACTGCAAAATCTTCAAGTTTTGAGATGACACTAAAATCTTCTAGAAAGTAACACAGCACAATGGAACTTCTAAAAAACACCAGCACAATTTTACCCTAATCTAAAATGCAATATGATCATAAGAAATAGTCATACAGTTGTGATGTATGAGCTGGCTGGATTATACCTTTCATTCATCCATTCACTCAATCATTCATTTTTTTAGTACATATTTGATGCTTGATGATTCAACACGGAACAGGGAACAAATGATAAATACATGAAGTAATGTCAGGCAATGGTAAATGATATGAAGGAAAATAAAGCAGGGTGGAGAGTGACAGCTGGGGGAAACAGCTTGAAGTATGGAAGATCTCTTTGAGAGGATAGACATTGGAACAAAGGCATAAATGAAGGCAGAGGCAGACAATATGGATATCTCAAGAAAAAGCATACCAAGCAGAGAGAACAGCAAGACCCTGAGGTCTGAAATGAAATATGTTTGGTTTATTCAAGAAACAGCATGAGAGCCAATACAATGATCTAAATTGTCAAGGGGAAGAGTAATAAGAAATCATCTTGGAGAAGCAACCAGGGGCCAGATGATAAAGGACTTTACGGGCCATGTGTTGCTTATTTACAAACATGTCCCCAAAAGTCTCTAAAAATTTTTCAAAGGAGAAGAGGGGTCTTTCATCCCCTCCTTTTGAATCTGGGTAGGCTTAAGTCTGCTCAGACCAGTAGAACATGAATGACTACATCATTTCTGAGACTGGGTCATAAAAGAGGATGTGCCTTCTGTTTTATTTAGTGGAACATTCATGCTTGCAACCCTGTGCCCCCGCGTGACTTTCCTAAGGCTGGCATGCCGATAAAGGGCACATGTAGACCGTTTTCCACCCCCTTGGGAGCAATCCTAGACTTCGAATAATCCTAGTCCACAAGCCAGACATGTGTGTAAGCCTTCCAGATGATTCCAGCCCCCAACCATTACATCTTCTCAGCTAAGGACTATAACACCTTGGAGCAGAAACAAGGCATCCCTGCTATGTCCTGTCCAAAATGACCCAAAGAATCCATGAGCATAATAAAATAGTTGTTTTAAACTGCTACATTTTGAGTCACATTTTGTTACACAGAGCAGTTGTAATTGGGAAACCATGATGAGGATTTTTGGATTGCATTTTAAGTCACGGCTCTTTAGAGAGTTGAATTATGTGACCTGATGGAAAACAGACTGCAAGAGGGCAAGCATGGAAGCAGAGAGAGTCCAGTTTGGAGTTATCTAGGCAAAAGATGATAGTGCCTGGGGTAGGACAACAGCAAAGGAGGTAGTGAGAAGAGCACTGATTGGGAATATATTTTCAAAGTAAATCCAGTTGGATTTTCTGATGCATTGGAAGTTGAGTGTGGGAAGACACAGACCAAGAATGACCCAGGGATTTGGCCATGGCAGCAACTAAGTAAATAAAGTTGTCATTTACTGAGATACAAATATTAGAGAATGAACAGGTTTGTAGACTAGAAATCAAGAGTTCAATTTTGAACATGTAGCCTGTCTATTAGATACCCAAATGGAGATGTTGAGTAGGCAACTGGAAATATTAATTTGGAACTCAGGAGACAGGCCGGTTCTGCAGTGCTGTATCCAATTCTAAGGGTCTAATTTTAGGAAAGATATTTACAAACTAGAGAATATTCAGAAAGGGACCAGGATGCAGATGCTTCTAGAAGTCATCCTGTTTTAAAAAAATGTTGAAGGAACTAAACACAGATTGGACAAAAATATCCACAATGTGAAGAGATATTTGAATCACTAGGACATACCATTAGGACTCATCTTTGAGAGTAAGGTATCTTCTTTGAGGGACCAAAGATCCAGTGCCCACTCTCATGGAAATTAACATAAAATCCATAATTGATTTTCCTCATAGAACTAGGCACCATTACAGAGATTTTGACCTAAAACCAAACTCCCAAACATTACAGGAGGGTAGGTTGAATAGCATGATGTTGTGTGGGTGCGAGATTCTCGAAACAAAGCACAGAGCCAAACAAAACTACATATTCATATGCTCCGAGGAAACAGCATCCTAGCCTATAAAAAATTTCCCTACTCATATGCTATCCACTTCTGAAATCCCCATGTATGGGAAGTTCTCCTTAGTGCTTGCAGTACAACATTATTTTAGTATTACTAACTACAAATATTCCGATTTTTTAGTGTTTTAATCTGTTTGCATTAATAGAGGCCGCCTAATAGGTGATTAAGAGGAATAAATCTATAGCTGGAATTACTGGGCTAAGATCTTAACTCCAACACTTGGGCAAGTTGTTTAAACTCTGTGCCTTGGTCTCCTACCTCCTTGGATTTTTTACACGGAATAAATAAGTAAGTGTAAAGTATTGAAAATACGTAGAACCAGCTAAGTAATAAGTAGTCCAAAAAAACTGTTAGCTCTGTTCAGCAGCACTCAGCATACTACCCTCTATGAATGCCCAGTTGGGACCAATTGTTTAGTGTTTTAAAATTCATTCAGGCATACAGAGTTATGAGGAAGAGCTTCAGAGTGGCAGCTCTGAACTCACCGTCTCTCTCTGCAATCACTAGAAAAGATGCTTTCTTGAAGCCCCCCTCTATTGATGTCAGAACTGCTGTCATTCAATTCACTCTTCTGTTATCTTTCACACTAAATTCATCTGGATTTGAATGTGTCCTGGAAGTGAAAAGGACAGACCCACTCTGTTATCCATAAAAATGTACAAAACGTCAAACACATTGCTTTGAGAGAACGACACATACTCTGAAATTACCTTAAACAGGCAGATTTATCGTCTCCACACAGGGACGGGGAACGGAGAGGGCCTGAGCTTGAATCCTATTTAAAAAGAGCGGTGAGAGCAGCAGTTAATACATCACGCTCAGATATCAAAACTGACGGAGCAGGGACAACATCCTTCACGGGGAGTGCTTCACCAAGACAGCATTTAAACCCTGAGGGACCAAGATGTTCCAACTGGACCCACAAGGACGTTACGGAAACAAACATGGGCCTGCACGAACACATGACCACCACGCCTCCTTCTGCCTTCATCTGTGAAGAAATTTTCCTCTCAAATAAAAAATAAACAAGTCCTGAAAAATTAGTCCTTTGAAGTCCCAAACCTGGGCAGGCGCTGAATTTTCATAACGCTCTCGGCATGAAAATCTAATAAATGTTAACGAGGACACTAAGACTGCTAGGGTGGTCTACCTGGGCCCATAGGATCCCGCTCCTCTCCCAAAGCGAGGAGCACAGAACACCCCGCTATCCCAGGACAGGGAAGTCTCCGCAGCCTCGCCCTCGTGGGCCTCTGCATAAATGAAAAAGGGCACCGTCATAGGGAAGAACCTCAGCGGGAAGCCCACGAAGGCAGCCCCCAGCGCTTTGCGACTTGGGCCAACCTGGCCACTCCTTGCGTGGGACCTGCTCGGGCTATGCTCACAAAGCTTCTTCTTTCGAGTCCTAGCCTCGCCTTGGCTGGAACAAGTCACGGTAGCAAAGGCCACCAGCACAAGGCCGCATCCATCAACACGACGNCTTCTTTCGAGTCCTAGCCTCGCCTTGGCTGGAACAAGTCACGGTAGCAAAGGCCACCAGCACAAGGCCGCAACCACTGGTCAAAACATCCATCAACACGACGGGTTAGCCAGGCAGACACCCTGCTCCCTGCACTGTGCACCGCCAGGAGGCTCCCTCTGCTCCCTTTTTTGGCAGCGACCGCGGCGGCGGCGGCGGCGGCGGCACTAGCACCACTTTTCCGCCAGGTGGCGCCAAGTCCGTCGGCGCTAGGCGCAAAGTGGTGGTGCAGGACAGGGCCGGCTGGCCTCCGTCCCGCACCACGACGACAGCCATCAGCTGGCCAGTGAGCACCCCGGGGCCGCAGTCGCTGCGGAGAAGTGTTCAAGTTAGCTCGGCGCTGAGGCCTTCGTCTGCCCCCAGGGGCGCTCCCTGGGGAAGAGGCAGCTGGGCTGAGCCACTGAAGATTTGGCAGTGTGACCAGCCGAGGTGCGTGGTCTTCTGGTCCTCCACATGCAGCCACACCACAGCTCGGCCCCGGCACGGCGCGGCGGAGAGCCGCCGTCGAGTGCTTCCAGCCCCAGCTGCAGCTCGGCCAGGTCACCGCGGTCAAAGCACTGTCTTGCGCGCAGCTCCGCAGGGGTGAGGTCCACGAGACGTAAGGCGCGAACCACTACAGCCTCCAGAAGCCGGTAGGTGACCCGGCCCTTGAGGCCCGGGTCAGGGTCCCGGGCCGCCACCGTGGCCAATTAGGCCTCGGGCGGGTTGTTCTCACGCACCGACACTTCGTAGACCGGCCGTGTGAAGAGTGGCGCGTTGTCGTTCTCATCACTCACGCGCACCGTGTAGGGCCGCAAGGTGCATAGCGGGGGCGCGCCGCGGTCCTAGGCCACCAGCGTCAGGTTGCGCTTGCGGTCCAGCGACGCCGCGGTCACCACCAGTGCTCCTGAACATAGAGGGCGCCCCGCACCTGCCCGTTGGCGCCCGAGTCTCTGTCCGAGGTGCTGACCAGCGCCACGAGGCTCTCTCGCGCCGCCCCTTCTGGCACCAGAGAGACCGCGCGGGCCTCTGGCCTCCCGGGCCCGGTCGGCGAGGTCGCGTCCGCACCCCCGAGAGCGGCGGCGGCGGCGGCGGGGCGGTGGCTGCGAAGGGAGAGAGGGAAATGCGCTCGGGTCGGCCAGCGGGGTGATGGTGATGTCCAGAGCGTTGCCACTGACGTCGCGGATGCGCACGATGACCTTGCAGGTGGAGGCCCGGGACCGCGGTCCTGGGCCCGCACGTTCAGCTCATAGGTGTCCTGGCGCTCGTAGTCCACCGGTCCTTTCAGGGTGAGGTGGCCCGAGCGCAGGTCCAGGCGGAAGAGGCGGCGCGCCTCAGGCGGGGTGCGGGCACCGAAGGCGAACACCACGTAGCCATTGGGGCCCGCGTCGGGATGGGCCGCGTCCAGTGGAGCAGCAGTGAGCCCACGGAAGAGTCCTCCGCCAGCTCCGCTTCGGCCACCGCACCCTGCGGGAAGGCCGGACTGTGGTCGTTGGCGTCCAGCACTCGCACGCTGAGGGCAGCTGTGGCAGAGCGCGGCGGGCGGCCGCCGTCCTGGGCCACCAGCTCCAGGCTGTAGGCGGCCTGGCTCTCGCGGTCCAGCTCCTGTAGCAGCTCCAGTTCCGCGCACTGGACGCCGTCCGCGCGCGTCTGCAGTTCCACCCAGAAGGGGCTGTGAGGCTCAGCCAGGCACACGCTCTGCAACCCGCTGGCCCGCACGTCCTCGTCCACAGGCGTTTCTAGCGGGATATGCGTGCACATGGACGCGCCCTTGGACACCTCCACGGGGATCTGGGCCCAGGGGAAGCTCAGCACTTGATCACTGATGTCCCTCAGCTCCACCTCCTCATGCACCAGCCGGACCTGCTTCTTCAAGAAGCTGTGACCGCGGCAAAGACCGGCATGCACTGTGGTGCCTGGCCGCACAGCCACTCGTGGTCCAGACCCGCGTCCCCGACAGCGAGCTGCCCGTCGTCCTCGCACACCCTGAACAGTGAGCTGTTGAACTTTATCAGGCAGAACTGGTGTGGTACCTCGAGCTGGTAATTAAACAGGACACGGTCAGAGAGAACCCTGATATCGGGGCCGTGGGCTTCCTCCTCATAGGTGTGGAAATTGACAGTTTTCGTGCAAGACCGGACACCAGCTGCAGCACAGAACTTGCAAGAATTCCAGTCTGGCCCAGCACAATGTGTCAGCGGGAAATCTGAGCCTCCAGCAAGACATCTTTATTCCTCAAAGAGAAAAAAGCCAGAGGCTCTGCGCGGAGACTTTCAGCCTCTCATGCCCTCCTGAGTAGGCAGTCGGGAGACACTTGCCCTCCTAAATACATCTGATCACTAAACCCTCTCTGCTGTGCAATCGCTTTTCTGTGCTCCAGGCCTAAGCTTGCTTCTTCTGAACCCTATGGGAGAGGTTACATAGAGAAGAATGTGCAAATAAGCATCCATCCAGGCCAATCCGCAGAGTCTCTGGGTCTTGGGCCCTGTTGTTCCCCTAAAAAAGTTCACAGAAGAGCCCGGGGGAGCTGAACACGGCCCAGAGCAGTGCAGGGGGTCATTAAGATCCCTATAGAAGCTTGCACTATAAGAATGCATCCCTCTTGCTTTTCCACTGTGCTTGATTTCCACTTGGATGGTAGGAGCAGGGAATCTGCAGCCTCCATATCCCTTCCTAAACACATTTACATATTCTTCAGACAGAGATACAATTACTCTTCTTACCATTTTTAAACCAACGCTTATATGCATCTTTTGCTACCCACAGTTATCCATCTACATTGGGGTATCATTTCCTGTATTGAAAGATTCTGGGGGAACAGCTTCTCCAGAGTCAGGCAGTGTCTAATCAAGGAAGAACTGTTTTCCAAAGTAATCATTTCTAAATAGCTTTTCTGTAGCAAAGAAACCATTAATGATGAAATTTCAGCCCCTTCATCTCCTTTTATGTCAGTAATTACCTACACGTGAGGAATCGGTGTCAGGGAGGTTTGTCAACTATGAACCACTGTAAGGGATAGTTAAGGATAGGAAAAAGATTTAGGGAAATATGCTGCAGTCAGTCTTGTTAGAAAATTGCTATACACCATTTATTTTTAAAAAGCCTTTGGCTGAAGAAAACCATGGGTGGCCTGATAGGCTGAAGGCTAAAGAAACATTAAACCATCTGTCTAAAGCACAATAGTCTTGTGTTAAGCTCTCTTTATGTGTGAAATGTTCTAAATGCTAAAGGGTCCACGTGTTAATGATGACATTGTTCCTCATGCCATGGAGTCACCATCAGTGCAGTGTTCTTTAACTAGTCATCTTGAATAAAATCAGTGAGCAGACTGAGTTATTAATATGCCCCAGCTATTCTTGGCTCCTCCAAGATCTGTAATGTTATTGATTCCTGCAGGGACATGTCAGTAAATGACTATTTTTGCTTTCACTCTTAGGAGGGAGTTGCATCTATTTTAGCACCAGGATCTATGAATCCAGTTCTGAAACTGAGCCACCTTTGATGAGATAATTAATTTGCAGGGGTTTTAATTTAGTGGAGCATTCAGCAATGACTCTAATTATAAGTACCAATAACCCGATATCGGAGAAGTTTGCAGGAGGAAGCATGAATTGATTTGGGTTGGGTACTCTGAGATCCTAAAAGGAGAAAGTGCTTCCTATTGTTTACTTTAGATTTGTCATTTTGCCTGACGAGGCATCTACTACAGTTTAGCTGGACCAGGTTCCTTTGAAGCCAGTATCTTCACTGGCATAAAGACAGTTAGCTTTCTTCCTTGGAAGTGGCTATCCTAAAAAAGGACCTGGTTATTCAGCCTCTGGGTCTCAAAGAAAACAAGAGGATCCGACCCTCCATCCAACTTCTTAATTCCTAGTTGCCCCTTAACTGAAGCGTGAAAACTGATTCAGCCGATGCCTTTTAAAAGGCACATGCTTCCATACACATAAGCCAGGAGAGGGACCCATTTAACCATATTCTGAATCTCATTTCTTTCTCTTCTCCCTCATCTCAAGCAGTCCCTGCCAGGCTTGGCCTCTGCCAGTCTTCGGCATTATTGTTGCTATTCATGACAACAAGCAAAACTGCTCAGCATACTGAAAATGAAGAATAGTCATGACTCTATCTACAGAACATCAAAAGATCCAGATAAAATATGAAAAAGGCAAGCAATCAAACACATTACTTCCACAATGCTAAACATCTGGACATTTATGTTTGGAAACATCCAGCTATGATGTTTAAATGCTTGATTGCATTTTACCTCACTTTTCCTCCAGCTGTTTGGCAGCAAGTAGACCATCTATGATAAGGAATATGCTATATTGCTAGTGATTCATTATTAACATTAGCATTGTTTTCCTAGTAAACAACCACCTTATTAAAACACTGCTTTATGAATGAAGGACAGCTGGAGTTTCAGGAAAGAGACATTTTCTGAGGCAAAAATCAGTTCTGTGCCAGTAGAATGACAAGCTGAACAATACAGAAACTGTATGATCTGTCCCCCCTAGGGACGTGTCATCAGGAAGCTGTGTTTACAGCCCTGAGCTGCTGGGGCTCTCATGTTCCATTCTGTTGGCTCTGTTAGATAAAAATCTGTCTCAATATTAAAAGCATTGTGGCAGAAATTTGGTTTATGTTGCTTGTTTTCCCATTTGCCAGCATATTGCCAAACTAGAAGTTCATAAAATGTAGTTTTGATCTCTGTTGGCATCCAACATAAAGCAAAACAAACAATGGGAGCAGAAGGCCACCACCACCACAGGAAGACCAAATTGTGAATAAAACAGCAATTTGGTCCTCTTGCTCAGTTTGGCTTTAAAAGGGGTGAGGTGCCAGGATTTTGGTAAACTCCCTACAGTTTACTTTTATTTCTAAAACAAAAGCATCAGATATACTAGCATTCTCCCCACCATGCCAGGACACCAGATCTATAAAATATATTTGCATTCTAATCATTTCAAGAAAAGATTTTCTGTTTTGCTGAACACGCAATACCAGTGTGTCCCTTTACACACTAAAGCACACTGTACATAAACTAAAGTCATTTTCATCATAAACACGGGGAAAAAATGGGTCCCCTAATTCAGAATAGTGTCTGTGCCTTTGCATATTTCCTCTTTCCTATTACACAAAACTAATAACATATGTTTATGGGAAATGAAGTCACAGGAAAGTCCCTAATGGCAGATTTCACTAGACCATGGTGTCCATGCATCAGGGTAAGCATCAACTCTCACTAGACCTTGAGCTAATACTGTCCTGGACCAGAAACAGTTTTTGTGCCATTTAGAACAAATCACTCTATGTAATATACTGAGACCCATTTTCATTTCTCAACTGAACAAACATCCTATAGATGAATGAGCAAAATATTATCAAGTGCAATGTTGCTGTCTTCAAGGAGTTAAGTTCCAGAAATTAAAGCTATTAAGACTGCTTGAAAAAAACAGATCAACCTAACAGCTCTTTTTTTCTTTTTAAAAATCATACCTTAAAAAAATGAAAATTGATCTTCAGCAGTATGAGCCCCCAAAATGGGGAAATTGTTTTAAGTTTTCACATAAGAAGTACCATTATCTCATTCCTGTTACCCCATTGTGTAATCAATGGGTTATTATGCCTTGACTGTACAGTCATTTATAAGAAAAGTTATCAGCAAATTGATGCTTTTTGTAAAATGATTTCAGGGAAAATAATTCAGCCCTGAAGTCAACCAAAATACTGTCTATAAGCACAGAATACGAACAAAATGATATTTTATCAACTATTTAAGTGCTTTAACCTAGAGAAAATCAGAGGGAACCACGATAGAGTATCAACACTAATCATAAATTCCCCTCAACATAAAACAAGGATTTAAATGATATAATCTTTATACTTAGAAAAAATTTCCCATAGGATCATTATGTTAATAAAGATATCGTCAAACTATATAATCTTAAGATACTACATAAAACTAGTTTTAAGCTGCTGATTTTATTAGTCTAGGACCTTAAATCAATGAATAATGAAAAATACCTTAACTTTTTTTGTCTCAGGGATGCCTCAAACCCCAAGTGAGCCGGTGAAATTGACTTTGGTACTTGACTTCAGTCTTTGGCTCAAGGGTGATACTTTGTATTCTTGCCACCGGATAAAGAGGAAACCTGCTCCCCCACCAGAGACTGTAACAAACCTAGAGAAGAATAAAAGAGTAAAGACTGAGAAACAACTTTTTATCTGGGCCTTATTTTATCTTCACCTCTTTTCCTCTTAGCTGATCCTCTCTATTTCTACTCTACGCGGAAGCTCATGTCCCCCAGTAGTCAGAGTGTTTTCAGGGCCTTTATTAACAAATATTTGATCAATATTGGTGATACAATAAAGCTCACAGCCCTGGAGAACAAAATACTTAAAGGTAAAAAAAAAAAAAAAATCAGAGTTCAGAGGTCACAAGTGCCAAATGACGTGGAGAAGGTTGTATCAAGTGCAAACAAGAAGTGATTTCAGAGTTTCCAGGTAAAATCACAAGCAGCCAGAACCGCCAAGGACAGATAAAACCTGGAAGTAATGTGAACAAGCCGTGAAGGAGGACAGGCCCAGAGCCTTTTACAGAGACCTACTAGAGTTGGTTAGAGTAGGTGATCTGAGGACACTATGGGGATGAGTTTGAATGGGTGGCACAGTTGAAGACCTTGATGCTAAGCTAAAGAGTTCAGATAATTTTTTGAAGGGGTAGAAATTATTATTTTTATTAAATCTAAACTCTTGCATACATTTTTAAGTATAACTAACATACAGTGTCACATTAGTTTTAGGTGTACAATGTAATGATTCAAAAATTCTATACATTACTCAGTGCTCATCATGATTCGTGAACTCTTAACTTCCTTTAACTATTTCACCCATCCTCCCACCAACCTCCCCTCTGGTAACCAACAGTTTGTATTTAAGAATCTGATTTTCTTTCTTTCTTTCTTTCTTTCTTTCTTTCTTTCTTTCTTTCTTTCTTTCCTTTCTTTCTTTCTTTCTTTCTTTCTTGTTTTTCTCTGTTCATTTGCTTTGTTTCTTAAATTACCCATATGAGTCAAATCATGGTATTTGCCTTCCTCTGACTGACTTATTTCTATCAGCATTATACCTCCTGGGTCCATCTATGTTGTTGCAAATGGTAAGATCTCATTCTTTTCTGTGGCTGAGTAATATTCTATGATAGATAGATAGATAGATAGATAGATAGATAGATAGATAGATGATAGATAGATAGATGATGATTGATAGATAGATAGATAGATAGATAGATAGATAGATAGATAGATGATAGATATCTATATCACTTTTATATACACCACTTCTTTATCCATTCATCTATCAATGGATATTTGGGTTGCTTCCATATCTTGGCTATTGTATTAAATGCTGCAATAAATATGGGGGTTGCATATATCTTTTCATTTTCCTTGGGTAAGTACCTAGTAGTGGAATTACTGGATCATATGATAGTTCTATTTTTAATTTTTTGAGGAACCTCCATACTGTTTTTCACAGTGGCTGCAGTAGTTTGCGTTCCCACCAACAATGCACAAGGGTTCCTTTTTCTCCACTTCTTCACCAACACTTATTTCTTGTATTTTTTATTTTAGCCATTCTGACAGGTGTTAAGGTGAAATCTCACTGTGGTTTTGATTTGCATTTCCCTGATGATCAGTGATGTCAGGCATCTTTTCATGTGTCTATTGGCCATTTGTATGCTTTCTTTGGAAAAATCTCTACTCAGGTCTTCTGCCCATTTTTAATCAAATTATTTGGGGGTTTTTTGAGTGTTGAGTTATATCAGTTCTTTATTTATTTTGGATATTAACCCCTTATCGGATATGTCACTTAAAAATATCTTCTCCCATTCTGTAGGTTGCTTTGTAATTTTGTTAATGGTTTCCTTCACTGTGTAAAAGCTTTTTATTTTGGTGTGGTCCCACTAGTCTAATTTTGCTTTCGTTTTCCTTGCCTGAGGAAACATGAGATTTTAAACACTTTTTAAGGCAGCAGTGAGAAAGCACTGAGGTTTATGGAGCAAGGAGTTGTTGATGTGTATTCCATTATGACAAATAAGGGAGACAATTGCCCTTCCTCAACATTGGTAAAATCCAATGTATTTCAATTGAAGATTTAAACCATGATGCCACACGATGACTTACTTATCATAAATATTTGCCAAATAAATGATAGAGGCAGTATTGTTTACGACCTCCGTCCACTTCAAAACCCACCCGTAGCATAATGAGTTAAAGGGAGACTGGAAGCAAGGAGAAGAGCAGTCCCAGGGCTCCTGCAATCCAGGTACAAGATGGTAAAGACCTGGGGCGCCTGGGTGGCACAGCGGTTAGGCGTCTGCCTTCGGCTCAGGGCGTGATCCCGGCGTTGTGGGATCGAGCCCCACATCAGGCTCTTTCACTATGAGCCTGCTTCTTCCTCTCCCACTCCCCCTGCTTGTGTTCCCTCTCTCGCTGGCTGTTTCTATCTCTGTCAAATAAATATAAAAATCTTTAAAAAAAAAAAAAAAAGATGGTAAAGACCTGAACAATGAGTTGGAAGGAGCATCGGGTGAAAACCTGAGGAACGTTGCAAAGGAAGACTTGGGTAGGACTTCATGACAGATAAGCTCTAAGGGATGGAGAAGATGGAAAAAATAAATGATTTTAAAGTTATTGTATGGCTTAAAGAATGATTATGTTTTCCCAGTATTCCCAATACAGAAGAATCGTGTTCCCAAATAGGATTTCCCCAAGGCTCCTGCTACTTGCCAGCTGAATGGACCAAACACAGAAAACTTTATCTCTACAAATCTCAATGTTTTTAGGGAATAATGCCTACCTTGAAGGGTTGCTTTGAGGTTTAATTGAGAAAATGTGGGGACAGGAAAAAGCCCAGCGCCTACCACTTTGTGGGTATTAAAAGACAACTGTATCCTTTGTTGTATGCATTTGCCTATCATGTTGTGATTTATTTGTTCAAAGGTATACTTCCTACCCCCATTATGAGCCCTTCCAGGTATTAACCATGTCTTTATCAAATGGTTATCCCGCTCTCCAGTACAGTGCTTACCACATGAAAGAAGTTCATTAATATTTGTGGAATATTTGTGAGGGTCTCACCACCATATGCCACTTTTGCATAATTCTTAACCCTATTACATCATCTGAATTCTAAACTAGAAAACTTGCTAAAGCTTAGTATATGGAACTTGTATATTATGTGAGACTTCTGCAATGAGACTCATTGAGTAATATGCAAGACGTCGTGCAGCCACATGTAACAAAACTGGTTTCTTGAGACCATTTCAAAACTAACCTATCAGGGCATATAAGATATTTGTTGTTTTTGCCAGCTCAGCAGCCAATTTTCTTTTGAGAAGCCACCTCTTCACCAAATCGACCAGAAAAGTATGATAGATGCCTCCACCCTTGCTGCTAGGATGGCCCCATGACCCAGGCTTAGCCAAACTAAAATATTCCATCCTCCCAGTGATTGCTTCAGATAGGTGCATTTTTCCCAACCCAGGCCAACCAGGGCCATTGAGCATCAGGTCCTGGATTATTTCTGCAGTCACTTAGAAGGGGATATTTATTTTTTTCCATTAGAGTTGCTGAGCTAAAAAGACGTAAGCTGGGATGTGAACCACCAGGTTGGGAGTGCTTGCCTGAATATAAAGCCAACACTTTTCAAAGAAATGCTGAGTTAGCACTGAGCACCTAGATGCAGTCATGCCTGATCTCCCACTAAACTTTTCATTTAAGTGTAACAGTAAATCCCCCTTTTATGTTAAAGACAATTAGCAATTGAATTTGTTACTTGTTCCATAAACAATCATAACAAATTCCAAAATTGAGAAAGGAATTTTTAGTAACAGACTCTAAAGGTGTAATTCGCTGAGGTCCAGGGAGACTTACCATACTAAGAGGTTGACCTATGTTCTTCTTATGTATTTGCCTAGCCACTGGTAAACTATTACACATATTTTTGGATTCAGATCATGTGTCTGTTAAGGCTGGAGAATAGGGTGTCAAGGATTGGAAGGGCTTGGCTACATTTATAAGAAAAGGATAGTCTCCAACTAAACCTAGTCCCTCTGAGAGCAGGAAGAGAAGAAAATATAATATCACTAAACAGTCCCTTTCTGACTGAGGCCAGTAATCTAAGAGGGGTGAAAGTTGTCAATCTTGGCAAGTTTTAAGGGTAGAGAAAACAAACTTGTCTCTACCAAACTAAAGTTAGTGCAAAAAAGAGAAAGAGATGGAAAAAAAACAGGGGTTAAAAAGTAATGAGGAAGATAATGCCGAGGTCTTACAGATCACAAAGGATGAAGACTAAGAAAGATCCTCCTTGTGACGGGAATCTTGGGCGGCCATCTTGGAAGATCTGGAAACCCACACGGGAGTCTTTGCATCTTCTGGCCAACAGGATATGCTTATGTGCTACGGGCGATGACCACTGTGTGTGGCTTACCCTTTTCCAGATGGGGTTTTTTAATTGTAATTCTTTGTCATTAGATGTGTCGGGGGATGTCAAGCGTATCAGCTAGGTTGTCAGATCATAATCAGTTATACCCAACACTGACTGGGAGTAATGCAAATCTTTCCAAGATCCTGTATCTTTAAGCTTCCCTAAGGGAACTGATTAAGTCACCAACAAGTGGGAACAAAGAATGTCCTAGTTAACAGGACCCAACATGCAGGAGCAGAAAGTTTATTTATTTTTTGCCTTTTCCCTCCAGCTCACCCACTCTGATAAATGCAGCCATCCCGATATGAAACATCCTGCGTCCAGCCGCACCTATTCCCCCCTTGTCCTTTGTCTCTGAGGGAGCCACTGCATGTCTTTGTCGACTCACTTTGTCTCTGTAACACTGCTGTCAGAGGGCAGCTGAAGATTCCATCAGTTGACTCACCCCCCACCCTTCCAAAATCTTCTTCCCCTCTCCTTTTAATCCAAGGCAGACAAGGCTCCCCTTCATTCCTGAGAATTCACCTCTTATCTGTTTCTTTTATTCCTGGATGCTTTATCTATTTCCCTTATTCAGGACAGCTGACAGCTTTACAAAATAGCTTCTGTCTATCCCGACAACCTCATCAAAGGAGCCTGGGGGAAGGGATTTGAGGTCCCTTCTCAGACTGAGAGCAGAGAGCCTGACCAAGGCAAAGTGCAGTGGGACAATATTTCATCTGCTTGCCCCATCTATTCCTGAAGGACAACGTGGTGTAGACTTTTAAATCTCCCAGGTCAATTTAACCATCCAACCTTTTGCAGCAAATGGGTGGCAGCTATAGAATTCTCAAGTGTTCCTGCTTGCCTTCAGGATTTACTCCATTGTCTTTCAATAACATCCATAAACTTACACCTATTCATAACACATTTGTTTGGTAGTGTGAAGATAAAAGGAAATGTATGGAAGAATTACATATTACACAAAGGTTAAGTTCTAAATTTATCACAAAACTTAAATACTCTATAAATTTAAAGAGGCTAGTAAATAAAAATTATCATTTCCTGATCAAAAATATTTTGTTATCCCATCTCCAGAAAAAGATAGAACTCTTAGACCCTCTGTGAATTCAGCCATTTCTCCTACTCAGTATCTTGCCCTCCACTGTTTACGCTACAGCTCAACCAGATAGGAGATTTCTCTGGAACTGCTTTATTTATTCCCACTGCCGTGCCTTCGCTCACAATGTTCCCTGTGCCTACAGGGTGGCTCCTTCTGCCTGTGCTGTTACAATGCCATACATCCTTGAAAGCAGTGCTTTTTGTACATTAATGTGGCTGTGAATCACCTGAGAATCCTGTAAAATGCGGATTTGGATCCTGTAGGTCTAGGGCAGGGCCTGAGATTCTGGATTTCCAACAAGCCATTGATGCACCTGCAGGGCTGCCCTTTGAGAAGTAAGGCTTGAGAGCTTATTCAAAGGTTAGCTCTTGGGGGAGGCCCCTTCTCAGTACCTCAGCTGTGATGCATCCTCCCTCTGCGTGACTCCCAACACCGTAGACTTGCCCCACTTCCCCCATTCTGCCTTACCACAGCGCTAGAGTCCAAATCAAATTATGACATGGCACAGTTTTTTTAAGCTTGGCTGTATACATCCATGTCATAAGAAGGGCCCACCATGCTTTTATAAATAGCAACAGTATCATGCTCAGAGTGGTGGTTGTTTAATAAGCGTAGCTGGTTAAGAGTAGACTGCATAAGCTAGCATTGCTGCAGTGTCTCCTGTAAAGGGAATATTTATAATAGACCCAGACCAGGTATCATGGGCAACCACCTGAACATTGCGTAGAGTGGGCGGTAAGTGTGTGGGCGTCTGACTTGGATGCGAATCCTGTTACGCTGTATCCTAACCATGTGGCTCTGAACAACTCATCTAAACTCTCTAAGTCTCGGTTTGTTTTCTGTTATAAAATAAGGATGATATTACCATTTGGCTGGACTTTTCTAAGGTTTAAGTCAGGGAACAGATGTAAATGAAATGGTGTTTATAAAGCACTAAACACTGTGCTTGTTGCATTGTAAGTGTTCTGTAATAATCATGAATTTTTATTATTACCTGGGGTGACAGTTCTTTAAAGTTGCCATGAAAATTCTAAGATAGGTTTTAGATTCTTTTAATCATTTTAGGGCTGTTCTTCAATACCTCTACTGTGTCTCCACTACTCTCTTTAAGGCTGAATAGCAATCACGAATACAGTCTATAAGGGTTAATAACCACCAATAGCTGTCTCCTTTCTGCATGTTAAAGCTAAGAATATGCCAATTCCTACTCTAGAAATTGACATAAAAGATCACTAAAATGTAGCCCATAAGGTTACCACAGCAACCGCTAGATGTCATCTTTAGAATGTCCGCCTGCTTCTCATCCTATTTGAGAAGGAGCTATAATGTATATACATTCACCCATCTACTAAATAATTGGTTCACATACAGTTTTAAAAAGTAATCATAACCATTCATGCATCGATATAGCAAATCTGCAAGAGCAGCACATATTTTAAAATGCCCACTGTAACGACACAAGACTTCCTCAATATTTAATTTCTATTTCTTTATGTTATGATATATAGCTTTTTTCTTTAAAGTTCTTAAACTTGCTTTGTTTTAAGAAAATGATTATTTTGTTTTGACAACTATTCCTCTCTTATAACCCGTTGTAATACATGCCCAATGTGAAAAACACAAGGAAACCTCACATTAAAAAAAAATCTGTAATTCCACTATTCAAACAGCTGGCAACATTTTATATTTATTATTATTATTATTATATATTTATTTTCATATTATATATGTGTATGTGTATATATTTTTCTCTATATAGAGACATACAAAAGATATATGTGTGCATATAGGAAAATATATCTATATATAAACGTACACACTTTTATATAACAGAAATGATATTTACAAATATCCACATCCTGCTTTTGAATGTAGCCTATTCTTTTTCTCTTAGTCTTACACTGTGAAAATTATTTCATGTTAATAGAGTCTTGTATGATGTCATTTAAACAGTTGCTTGGTATTATACCCTATGTATGTATCATAATTCAACCCTTTGCTGTTGAGCAGTGTTTGTTAGGTTAAGTTTGGCTATTTGTAAAGGAAAATTTAAATACAGTGCTTAAACTAAATTGGAGTTTATTTTCTTTCACGCAAATTAAGTCTCAAGGCATGCATGGGGGTTCCCATAGTGCCAGCACCCAGGTTCCTTCTGCCTCGCTATTCTGCCATCTTTAGAGGGTGGCGTAATGTTCCAAAACGGTTCAGATCCAACCATTACACCCACAGTCCAGTAAGCCAAAGGGAAATGGCCAAATAACAGAGATTTCTTAGTGTTCACACACAACACTTCCAATGGCCATAAAGGAGGGCCAATGTATGTAATGCTTTACTAGGTGGCAATCTGCCATCTACAAACCAGTGTTATTGCTAAGGAAGAAGAGATGTGACAACGGAAGGAAAAAAGAACAGTCTCTGACACAGATATTGAGCTTGTTTCAATGTTTTTGCTATTGTTAATAATGCTGTGATGAATATCTTTGCACATAAACCCATACACACGCCTCTAATTTCCTTGGGATAAATTCCCAAAGGGGTAATTGCTCACCCCAAGGATAGGCCAGATTTTAAGAGTTTTGATACTTATTGCCAAATTGCTCTCCAGAAATACTGTACCAATTTCTGCTTTCATCAGCAATGTAGGTTGGGGAGAGAAAAATGCTTTATAAGATTCAATTTAATTTGACTATTCAAGGATTCCATACCTCCTGCAAAAAAGATAAAGATCCTGCATTTCTAGAAAGGTAATGATTGGGAAAAAGAAAGGGAAAAAAAAAAACACGACCAACTCAGTGCCAAGTGAAAAGGCCTTTTTCTATCTAATAACATCAAAGAAAATGCAATTTAAGGTCTAGCAATAGAAAAGATATTATTAGCTTCAGTTATTGAATGTATTTTAAAAGAGATGCATAAGAAAACAACATAGTATAGTGGAAAGAGCACTGAATTTAGTGCCAAAAGACCTGAGTTTGAATCCCAGCTTTTACTTTACCATGACTCTAGGTGAGCCATTTAACCTCTCTTAGCTTATTTTCACTATTATAAAAATGGGGCAATTAATGCCTCTCTCTCCTTTGTAAAGTTTAAATTTGTTAATGTGAAAAGGTTTATTCATAGTTGTATTTGAATCGAAATTTGCACTCTCCTTAAATTTTATGATACTACAATTCAATATTTTATATCTTCCATAACTGAATGGAGATGAATAATAAATTATTTCTGTTAAATAAAAAGAAAATTGAATAAGACATTCCTCATGGCTTTTTATTGTTTTTGCTATCTTTTTTGTTATTTTTATCACTAAAGGACTTCAATTTTTTAAATGAATTTTATTAAAGCATCATTTAGATAGAGTAAAATGCACTCATTTTAAGTGTCCAGCTCAATGAGTTTTGACAAGTATATACACTATGAAATCACTGTGGAATATTTCCACCAGACCCAGCAAGTTCCCTCAGTGTTACTTTGCAGTCAGCTACAATCCGGGCAACCGCTGATCTGAATTGTATCACTGTTAGTTGTACCCATAAAAGGAATCATACAACCTGTACTCCTTTGTGTCTGTCTTCTTTAAAATCTCAGTATGTTTTTGAGATGCACTCATTTGGTTCCACATATTTCTTTTTGTTTGTTTTATTGCTGAGTATTACTCTGTTGTGTGACTATACTACTCTTTGTTATCATTCACCTGTGTGGACATTTGAGTTGTTTACAATTTGGGACTCTTGTGAATAATGCTACTGTGACATCAATATAAAAGTCTTTGATGGACATGATTTTATTTTGAAAGAATGGGGGATAAACACGTACAAGTGCAATTGCTAGGGTATATAGTAAGTGCGTGTCTAATTTTATATGAAACTGACAAACCATTTTCTATAATGGTTGTGCCACTTTGCATTTCACCAGTAGTGTGTGAGATTTCCTGTTGTTCCACATGCTCACCTACGTTTGATATTCATCGTCTTTTTAAATTTTTGCATTCAGGTATATGTGAAGTGGTATCTCACTGTGGTTTTAATTTGCATTTCCCTGATGAATAATGATGTTGAGCATCTTCTGATATCCTTATTGGTAGTTTCCATATTTTTTTGGTGCAGTGTTTGTTCAGGTCTTTCTCCTGTTTTAATGGATTGTCTTCCTTATTATTAAGGTGTATATGTTCTTTATATGTTTCATTTTGTAGAGTGTTAAGTCTTTTTCCTATTTTTAATGGGTTATTTGTATTCTTATTATTATTAAATTGTAAGACATTTTGTATATTCTGGTTATAAGTTCTTTGCCAGATATATGTATATGCATGAATATTTTTCCAGCCAATAGATTGCTTTTCATTTTCTTAATGGTATATCCTGAAGAAGTTTTTAATTTTGATGAAGTTCAAATTACCATTTTTAAATTTGAGGATTAGTGCTTTTTGTGTCTTATCTAGGAAATGTTTGCTTATCCTAAGATTATGCATATTTCTTCCGCCTTATCTTCTAGAAGTTTTATAGTTGATCTGTGACATTTAGATGTGTGACTTATTTTGAATTAATTTCTCTGTATGTTATGGACCATGAACCAAGGTTTATTTTCTCTAATATGAATATCCAGTTGTTACCCTACCATTTGTTGAAAGCCTATCCCTTTCTCATTGAATTACCTTGTCACTTTTGTCAAAATGATTTGATCACATACATGTGGATCTATTTCTGAATTCTCTCTTTTGTTCCATTGAGAGTGTCTACCCTTCCATTATTCCACATTGTCTTGATTGCTGTAGCATTTATAGAAGGTCATGAAACCAGGTAGTATCACTTCTCCAATTTTGTTTGTTTTTTCAAAATTGTTTTTACTATTCTGTTGTTTTACTATGCTTTTGCATTTCTGTGTAAAAGTTAGAAACAGCTTCTCAATTTTTATAAAAATGACTTCTGCAATTTTGGTTGGCATTACATTGAATTTATATTTCAATTTGGGGAAAATTAACTAACAATATCGAGTCTGCCAATCCATAAACATGGTGTATCTCTTTATTCAGAATTTTAAAATTTTCTCTTAGGAATGTTTATGTTTTCTATACACAAATCTTTTATGTCTTTTGTTACATTTATTTAAAAGTATCTTGTTTTTGATACTATCCTAAACTTTTTTTTAGTATTTATTTTATAGGTGTTTGTTGCTAATATAGAGAATACAGTTAATTTTTCTTAAATCGGATGCATCCTAAAACATTACTAAATTCATCCATTAATTCTTGTTTCCTTGTTTGTTTTTTATAGACTCAGGTTTTTCTGTCATGTTATTTGTGAATAAAAACAGTCTTTCTGAATCTTTGTTCCTTTTATTCCTTTTTTCCTTTATATCACTAGCTAGGACCTCCAGTACAACACTGAATAGAGGTGGTGAGAGCAAATATTTTTTGCCATATTCTCAGTCTTAGAGAACATCATTCAGTGTTGCATCAGTAACTATGGTATTTGTTATAGATATAGTTAATATGTTCATTATCAATGTTGGAAACTTTCCTTCTATTCCTAATTTGCTGAAAGATTTTATATGCGGTTGTAAGAATTTCGTCAAATGTTTTCTCTGTATCTACTGAGATTATTTCTCCTTTATTTTGTTGGGGTGATGGATTACATGTATTGGTTTTCAAATGTTAAACCATCCTTGTATTTCTAGGATCAACCCTACACGGTCACCAGGTATTACCTTTTTTTAGCTATTGTTGGATTTGATTTGCTAAAATTTTATTTTTACATCCATATTAATGAAGGACATTAGTTTATAAATGTTTTTCTTGTAATGTCTTTGACAGGCAAATTAATTATTGGCTAGTAAATTTGAACTTGTTAGCCTAGGTTTCAGGCTATGGAAAGCTCTAGTTGTTCCTCATTCCTTAAAACTCAATGGACTCAATTTCCAAACTCTGTGTCTCCTGGATCTTGGCAAAGCTTGAATTTTTAGGCTTTAATAGGGTAGGTCTAGAATAGGCCTTAATCTAAGACATGGTCCTTGCTTCTAGAGTAGGACCTTTCTGGTGTCTCAGATAAATGCCTGGGGTGCTAAGAAGAACTCTCTCCTTAGGCTGGGTCAGAACTTCATCATCTTCCAGTAGCGTTCACTCTCAGGCTACAGCAAGCTTTGTGTGATCTTGCTCCAGAAGATGTGTCCCAGTCCTCAGTGAAGAATTCATAGGAACTCCCATGTAGATTTCTCACTCCCTCTCTCACTATCCAGCACACCAGTGATGAGGGAACAGAGGGCAAGCTGAGGACAAAGCAGAAACTGACACCCTGCAACCCCCCCACCATGGGATGTATGTGGCATTCCTCAGGCACTCCTGGCTGCCTTAAAGGACAAAGGAATAGTTAGCCTATAGAGACCACAATCCTGGAAGACTTGAATCTCCCTCAGTTTACAAATCTCCTAGTGATCTACAAGAACAAAGCATTTCTATCAGTAACCTAGCTTCCAGAAGGAAATGTAGATACGACTAAACCTAAACGTCCTTACATCTGCAGCCTCCAGGAAGTTTCCAACTATCTTCATGTTAATGCCTTACTAGAGGGGTAAACAACCTTAACCTGACAATAGCAAGGCCTCCTGTATCCTGTGAGTCTTCTTTAACATATGAAAGTCCTCTCTTGAAACCTCCCTTTTTCCAGCCACCCCTCACAACCCCAACCCGGGCGCAGCTCTTTCTGCCCACGGGTCCTGTCCCGGTGCTTTAATAAACCACCATTTTGCACCAAGGATGTCTCAAGAATTCCTTCTTGGTCGTCGGCTCCCGACTCTACCCCACTGAACCTCACCTATATTTCACAACCTCATCACCAGCACAGCTCCCTCTTTCCAACTGCCCTGATGTGCAGTTCCCATCCACTTGTGTAGACCCGAACTCGTTTACCTGCCTCTTTAGGTCAACTTGACCATCACACTCTGCCATGGACTCCAGCTTTCTGTGCCACAGTTGGAAACTTGGGCAGAGATCTGGATGGACATAGGGAGTTTCCCTTCTTCGGGGGATTGTGCCGTTTGTTGTTCAATACCTGAAAGTAGTTGCCTTTATGTATTTGTCTAATGTTAGAGTCATTTATGACAAAAAGCAGAAGTCCTCAGGGCTTTGTTTTATATCAACTCTTTGACTCATTGCTAACAGAGGGAAGATATCAGAAACAGAAGGACAAAGATAAAATGGATTTTTTTTATTGTCTCAAAGATGTGCTAAAGGCAAGATGGTTGCAGGCTATATAATAGACATTTGGAAAATGCCCTATTTCCCAGTCATTTTAAAAGCTTATCTTCTCACCGCCTTCCCAAGAACCCTTTCACTCTCATAATATTCCATGAAATTTCTTGATAATAGCCACCCACTGAGTCAACAAGAAAAGGCCAGGCCAACTGATCCTTGTTGCATTCTGAAAGGGAGAAATTGTGACTGAGGAAAGTGCAAGAGGAAAAAATCTACCTGTGTGCTTCACTAAGAGGGAAAGGGATAAACTACCCACACTGTTCCTGAAAGCAAGCGTTCTTGACCAGATAGACAGGTAAGAAGGAGCTTCTTGGCCCGCCTAGGAAGCAAGGATCTCTTTATAGGAACTAGACACAAATCCTGGATCCTGACTTTAAGGAAGAAAATAATGAAGAAGACCTCAACTCTCTTTCCTTCCACCCATGCCCCTGCCCTCCACCTACTGGAAGATTCCTTTCTTGTTGTGTCAAATACCTATTGCTCTATATTGAACCAATCCAATACTTAGAGGCCTAAATGACCACCATTTTATTTGCTCTGATTCTGTGGTCACCAGATGGAATGGATTTCAGTTGGGTGGTTCCTTTTCTGGCCTCCTCTGGGGTTTGCTCATGTTTCTATCATCATCTTTCAGCTCATAGAGAGCTCTTGAGTCCAAGCCTCACTCGTACATCTGGTGAATGGTGCCAGCTGTCAGCTGTACCGTGGGTCCCCAGCAGGCCAGAAGACTTCTTCACATAGTGGCTGTGTTCCAAAAGCAGCAAGAGATGGGGCAAGCCGTAATGAGAAAGCATTTGTTATGTCTCTGGTTGGGTCACATTTGTTAATGCCCTGTTGCCAGAGCAAGTCACATAGCTAAGGCCAGAGTCAGTGTGGGAAAAGACTAATAGAGGGTGTGGATACAGGGAGGTATGATTCACCAGTGCCATTACTCTAACAATCCACCATATTATTGAGATCTCCGTTCATGCGCCTATGCCTTGGGGCATGTGTGTCATCTTTCTGCTGCAATTCTTCATTATCACAATGTGCTTCTTTTAACAGAAGATGCAACAACCTAGAAAGACAGGAAGAGGGACTGGTGATTCCTAAGTCTTTTTTGCCTTAGCAATTTGACACAAATAGCCAGGGCTTCATTCCCGTAAGTGCAGTTGTGACTCGCGTGCACAGGTACGGTGCTACTGGTTGTTTACCTCAAACCTCCACTTTAACCGGTGAGTACTCATGCTGGGGCTGGTAAATATTTAGAGTATCAGTCCTGCCGTATATGTCAGTTACTTGCAAAACACTACTCCAAGTCAGATAATTACCCTAGGCATTCACAGGCTCACAGGCTCCTTAGCATTTGCCCAAACCATTCATGTTATACTTGGAGAAACTGAGGCCCAGAAAGCTCAAAGGGACTTGTTCTAATTAGGTCACACAAGAAGTAGATAGGAGAACTAAGCTTGGAATCCAGGTCTTTCCATTGTTTCACCAATGTGCTCTTCATTAAGCAGTATCACAACTGATGTTCATGTGATTCAGTCCTACCTTTGTGGACAACAGTCTCTTAAACTGCTGCCTTAGTTTCTGTATTTAAGATCTGCATTCCAGTCACAGATTTTAAATGTAAACTTTCTTAATTGATAAAGAGAAGGCAGAAGACATTTGGAATTTCCTATTTTGTGTTCTTTATAGAGTTTAATAGGAGCACGTTTCATCACTGCAATTCCATCTTGTGGTTTTAGGAGAGGATGGGAATAAAGAAAGAGTGTTATTATAAGTACAGGTGCAAAACCCTCTTTCTGAATTCTCTTACCCATTATTTCAGCAAAAGCAGCCCTCAGCCCCGACACCAAGACATGTCAGCACCTCTGTCACTGCTTTAACATGGCAGTCGTCCCTAGGAAGGCTTCCATTCTGATTTAGTCACCTATTTAGACCTGCCCCAGAACCACTTCAGTCTCAGCACCTGAGGATCGGGGATGTTTTTCCCCCCAAAAGTCATCATTTAAAGCAGATTTGAACTGTCCTCTGAAAGAGGAGTCAAATTATGCTCCACAATAGACAAAAGGGCAAGATACTGGAAGTAGATTTTTCACATCTTATAAAATCCAAGTGAGTCTTTCTGGACAAACAAAGGGGCACAGAACAGGAAGAGATTAAAAAAACAAAACAAAATAAAACAAAACAACCTGGGGCCATCTGGGGCTATTCAGACTTCCAGGACCTTATGATCTTATGCGGTCTAGCCCAACCACGAATTTTATAGTTATGAAGGCATGAGCACTCGATGAAACTACAAATCACTAATAAGACTGTACAAGAAGACATTGAAAATTCAAATTCATCTTTAGCAAGTGAAGGGTGTGCTAACAGGAGAAAATATAAACAGCGCATGGAGAGAGAGACAAGAAAGGTACTAACACACCAATTCAAACTCTTGTCAGACATCTCTTTAGCGTTCCTGTCAGCGGGAAGCCAATTACTGGGGAAAGAATGAAGTTTGTTTTATGAGCACAATATTACAAACACAGTCCCTTCATCCTAACACCAAGGAAGAATTTTGCATTTCTGATAGAAGCCAGCAGTGTTCTGCAGCTGAGGGGCTAGTGGTTTGGAGGTTAAAGCTATGGGAGGGCAAGGAGAGAACCAACAGCTCCTTCACCCCCTAAATCTAGCTCCAGGGATTAATCTGTGACACTTAATTTGTGATAACCTGCAATGGAAGCCTAAGGCCCTCGGATCACAGGACCTAACTCTAGCATAACTTAGCACAACTTCCGGCGTCATAGGCTTCTAAAAGTCTCTAATGTGGTAAGACCTGAATACTTTTGGCATTGGAAGCCTACGATCTTCATCAGAGGGATAGAAAGAGCAACGTATGGCATCATCGTCCATTTCTTAATTTATGGATATAATTGTTATTTTTTAATAATGTAAATAATAAATTTGAAAGTTTGCACATAAAAACAATATGAAAGGGCCATCTTTGCCCTTATTCTGAACACAAGAATAGCTAATTTGTCTCATGTTGTTTATATATCCCTTTCTTTCATATTTGAGCAGACAGATACCAGGAATCTTAATTACTTCTCACAGTACGCTCGGTTAAATAATGGTGTGAAGTGCT
Organism: Ailuropoda melanoleuca; assembly: GCF_002007445.2. Taxonomy (NCBI): domain Eukaryota; kingdom Metazoa; phylum Chordata; class Mammalia; order Carnivora; family Ursidae; genus Ailuropoda; species Ailuropoda melanoleuca. Next base: position 90,753,233 of record NC_048224.1, on the reverse strand, counting down.
TCACTGCGCTCTTAAACATCTGCCAGATTTTTCCCAGGGAAGAGTGACATTTTACACAAATAAGGAAAGGAAAGGACTCAGGTCATCTGACAGATCTTTCGGATGATGGAAATCTCACTTGTATGCCTGGGCACAGTGTTCAGTATCTCTAATATTTTTATCGTGGTTATCCCAGAAAGCCACTAGAAGTTGACCATATTACCTATAAGATGAATACAGCAAACTACAGAACAAGCAGCTAAAAAACCCTACCGTGGCATTTCCACATCAGGTACAAAATTCCTTCAAACTTTTACAGAAAGAGAATGAGAAAGAAAGATTCTAGTCAGGCTGAACTACCGTGGTTAGGATTTTAGCACAATGATACTGGTTGTCTTTCTAAAGTTTAACCAAGTTCTAATTTCCATTGTGATTTCTTCTTTGACCCATAGTTGATTTAGAAGCACATTGCTTCATTTTCAAATATTTAGGGATTTTTCTAATTATCTTTTCATGATTGATTTTTAGCTTTATTCCACTATGATCAGAGAGCATCCTCTGGATGAACTGAATACTTGGAAATTTGCTGAGATTCATTTGAGATCACACTGCAGTTGTGGGAAGCACTGCCCCGGTTTGTTAATTGAGTCAGGTGTGTTAAACATATTGAGCTTTTTGAGATCCTTCCGAATTATTTTCCTCTGCTTATTCTATCAGTCCCTGAAAGAGGTATGTCAGAATTACCTCAAACTACTGTGGATTTGCCTTTGACTCAGTTTGGTTCTACCTGCATTTCCTTTACGAACTTTGAGATTTTCTTACTATATCCATGCAGATTTGTCAGTGTTACTTCCTGGCAAATTAACCATTTTATCCTTGTGAAATATCCCTCTAGTAGTTCTTGCCTGGCTTATTATCCATTGAGCAAAACAGCTTTCTTTTGGTTAATGTTCATAGGGAATACCTTTGTCACCTTTCACTGTCTACCTTTCTGCACCTTTATTTTTAAGTTGTTTACTATAGCCAGAATAAAGGGTTTTTAAATCCAATTTGACAGTACTTGTCTTTTAATTGGAGTATTTAGCCTTTTATTTAATGCACTTACTGCTATATATGGGTTTAAATCTTGCTATACATTTTTTTCTTTCCCTCATATGTTCCACTCTCCTTTTGCTCTCATTTCTTGCCCTATTTTGTTTTCTAATTAAACATTTTTATTATTCCATTCTCTCTTTCTATTATCTTGTTTATTATAATTTTACTATTCCGTTAAGGGTTACCCTAGAGCAAAACATGCATCCTTGACTTTGACCACAACATAACGCAAAGATCATAAACCAATACAGTTCTGTTTATCCATTTTCCAGCTTTTTGCTCTATTTTTGTCATGTGTCCACCCAAGTATTTAAATTTTACTTATTATTATGTTGTTGTTATTATTATTATTGTTATGCTTTTAATATTCATCTAGATTTACCCATATGTTTACCCTTCACATTGCTTTGTATTCTTTCTTGTCTCGCCATGTTCTTGCTTGGAATCATCTTCCAGAAGCACTCACTCCAGTATTTACTATAACACAGGTCAGCTAATGATAAAATTATCTCACTTTTTTTGGGGGGCATGCGTGAGTCTAAAATTATGTCTTTTGATTTATTTTTTTAAAGGGCATTTTTTACTGGGCTAGAATTCTAGGTCAGTTTATTTTTTGACCATTTTGAGTAAATAATTCAAATCCACTTTTCAAAATTTTGAATAGATAATTGTTAGCTAACCTCTATTGTTCCTTTGGGGAAGTCATATGACTTATTTTGGTTTTTGTCTGCCTTTAAGATTCTCTCTTCTTTTGATCGCACTAGTTTTACTATGATATGCCCAGTATGGTGTTTTTTATGTTATCCTACTGGGCATTTGTAGTGCTCCTTGACTCTTGGTATCTTTCATTATTTTTGAAGAATTCCTGGCCATCATCCCTTTAAATACGGCTTCTATTCCGAAGTCTTTCTTTTTTCACTGAAGGGTTCTAAATGTACCCCTCAATGAAAAACATGTTCAAAATATGTTTGATAAACTTAACTAGGTCCCACATTTCTCTTGAGATTTTTTTTTCTGGTTATCTTCCAATTCATTAATTCCCTCTTAAGTGTTTTTTAACTGCTATTAAACATATCTATTGAGTTACCAATTTCAGTTGTTATTTTTCACTTCTGAACTTTCCATTTGATTGTTTTTAAAAGTTATTATCTGTTTAAATTGTCCATCTTACCCTTTATTTTCATCATGTTCATTAAGTTTCATCATGTTCATTAAGTTTCTGTCAGATCCAGTATCTGGATCTCTTCCAAGTCTGTTTCTGTTGTGCCTTTTCTCCTGGTTTTCAGAAACATACGCTTATCTCCCAGAATTGCTGGTAAGTTTTTATTGAATTCTAGATATCAACATTTGAAGAAATAGTTTGAGACTGTAGATAATTTCATTTTGTTCAAGATAGCATTTATTTTTGCTTCTAACAGAGAAAGATCATCTTAATCTGATCAGAGAATAATCTGCTTTGTGGGACTGATCTATTTCTGGTCCATCTTCATTCTTAGGGTATAGGCTGTCCAGGGGCCTAATTAAGATTCTGGAAGGTTTGCCAAGGTCTTCCTCCTTGAGCTGGTCCTGAATTCCAGTTTTTGTCCCCTAGCTCATGAGACCACCAAAAGCTCAGTTGGGCTTCTCAACCTTTCATCTGTCAATGTCAGCTCAATTTCTCAGTCTCTCTGCTGCTTCTTTAGAATTGGCCAGTGCCTTGAAGAGAAAAGCATCCCTGGTCATCAAATTTGCCTCTCTGCACCCTTCTCTCCGAGATGTTGGCCCCTTAAGTTGTAGTTGCTTTGGTAGTTCTTCAATGCTTCCAGCAGACTTTTTGTAAGATACACTTTTTTTTAGATTTTTTAGTTCACTATCACCAGGAATAGATATCTCCCTCCAATCCCCCCAAAAATACTTCTAATATTTTTAACATCCAATCCTAGCAGCAACAGAAATTTGACCATTCCTCTAAAAAACTAGTTGTCTTAGGTTTAGGTAAGGGGAGATTCCTAAGCTTCCAGGGTAAGGTGGCTCCTGTTTGGCCAAAGCCAAGTCTCAGCAGCACAGAGCAGCTGTAAGCTATTAGCAGCCGGCATCCACAGCAGCTGGTGGGCTGATGCGTCAGGCAGAAAGGAGACCTAGCAGGGCATCAACAGCATTGAGTACAATAGATATCCTGATCACTTCAATAATACAATTTTTTTTTACTTTTTCAGTTTTTATCAAGGTCTTTCCTATTCCCTTACCTGCCCCATTACTAACATTTTTTCTGGTCCCTCAACAACGGGGGTAGTAGAGAGGGAGAATGGAATTAGGGGAAGAGAACCCACCCCAGAACACACACACACACACACACACACACACCCCCCGTACCTCCAACACCATTCCTAGAACACTCACTGCTGCCCCAGTGGTATCCCCTACTCAGCCTCTTTATTGGGAACACCTTGTTCTGATAAGCAGACCTCTTAGGCTGAGTCTTTTCAAGATTCCCCTGAACTTGCTACTTCACCAAGTATCCAATTAACTCATGAGAAAGCTTGCCTCTCTGTCTTTCCAAAATCTAGATGTATAGGACGTTCCTCCTATAGCCGTCTTCCATTGGTCTAATCTTCAGGGGCATTTCCACATAGCCTCTTGTCTTTAGGATTTTCCAAGCCAGACTAAGAGCCCAGTTTCTGGCTCCAGACTCCAGAGGACACAAGTTAACCTCTCCCTAGAACTCTCTCTGCACTCAACTCTGTTCCCATGGTGACACAGGGATGGATGGGTTTCTTTCTACAGTTTAGCCACCAGTCATTTAGGATGAGATGTCAGGCTCTCTTTCTGGCAAACACTACTTTCTCTTAAGTCCCTCTTACATGGGAATACCTCCCTCACCCTTAACCTATGAGAAGAAGGGAATCAAAATTCTAATTCTGTTGAAAAGTATGGAACTCAACTGCAATGACTAAAAAGATGTCTGGTAGGTGAAGGACTAAGGGACACTCTCTAATTCCTTTTCAAGAAGTCCATATTTTGAGAGCGTTTCTGTCTTAAATGCAGTGATTGAAGTATTGGTATGCTTGTCCTTTTATGCTTTTACCAGAATTCATGAAGCCTCAGAAATTTTGCATTTGTATCTAACACAATTTGCCACAAGATGCTATGAATTATTAATTACTTGATTCTAATTATTTTGAAAACCTAAATGTTTAACTTAATAGAACTTTTTTTTCCTCTGGAGAGGAGGACTGTCAAGTTTTGAAAGAACATATAGAAAATAGGCTATTACGACACAGTTGGTATCTCCTCCCTACTGAGTGACATAGAATCAGCATTAAGATCTGACTTTTAAAATAATTTCACTTTAGCAGACCACATTAGACAGAGCTTTCTTTCCTCTGCACTTCCATGGGCCATGAAATTAGAATATTTCAAGCCACTGTCTCTATGTCTGAATTTCAGTAAGCCAGGTATAACATATATTCTTTGAAGAGTCCTAATAACTCCTCTTAACTGATTCCTGAGCATTTACTGAGGATTTGACTCTGCCCTCAGTGCTGAATCACAAAACCAAGTACGAAATGGTCACTTCCCTCAGGAACTTCACACTAATGAAGGAACTAGAAAAATAAACAGATCATTAATATATGGCAAAGCAATGACGGAGATATGCACAGGATGTTGTGGGATTCCAAAAGAGAACAACCAGAAAGTCTTCGGTGGTCAAGAGGGACTTCTAGAAGCAAGTGCTATTTGAGTTATCTTAAAGGACAAGTAAAAATTAGCCAAATGATTCTCATTTTTTAAAATGCTGGGTGACTGAATGAATGTTGGGGACATCAGTAAAGATGAAAAATATGTAGGCCTGATTTAGAATGAAAGATCATGAATTTAATTTCAGAATTGGTGGGTTTGTGCTATTGGCCCAAAGAAGCAAAGGTAAAAAGTAAACATTTGGACATATAAGAATAAAACTCAAGGGATATTTAGGCTAGAAATATAGATTTTAGAGTCATCAGCATTTAGTTGGTATTGAAATATTGACAGTAGATATAATCATGAAGGAAAAACATACAGTAGTTTTACATTGTCTGGCTTATGTCTCTTTTTGAGAATCTGATGAAAACGATGGACTCTGTTCCAAGAAAAATGTCCATAGAGAAATTTTTGCATACACTTACAGTGAGACATAGATTCCCTGAAGCTCATTCATGACTAAGAAACAAAATGTGTAATAAGAAGGGAAGTGAATCGATGATCAAAACTTCCTGAACCACAACAAAAAGTATTGATGTTCAAGACAGCATGGAAGATAAAGCTGCCCAGACAAAGGAGACTTGAAAAAGTTGGGTTTCTAGAACTAAATACTTTGAATTTTATAGCTATTTAACTATGTACTACCTGCCTTTGGAACCAGTTCGGTCTATAAAACACATTGCCACAAAAATCCAAAACCAGAGGCAATTTTGAAATATACATGTGAAATGGAGTTGGATCTATTCATAGCACAGCTCCAGAGAATATATCAAGCTAGAAGTAATGAGTTCCAGTTTGTAAGGGTTTTTACAGCTCAAGAGAAATTGGCTTTTCTAAGGCTTTTGCCTTCCTAGGCTGCCAGAGCACAGTGCTTCTCCTTCTGCTATAAAACCCATTTCATTCCTTCTTGTTCACATGTCAACCTTCCCCCTTCAAAGTTTTAGGGTCTGTGTAGAAAAGGACTAATTCTTATTTATCTTTGCCTGTGATGCTCTTCCCCCACCCCACTAGCTCCCCTCCAAAACATACCTAATACAAAGTCTTGCACATTCATTTGATAACTATTTGTGGAGCTAACTAGCCTTGTCAACCCAATCACAGAATTTTCTAACACTAGCAAAGCAGAAATCAGATATATGGAAGATAATGGAAACCAGAGGCTCCAATGACCTCTTTCCAGGTAAGGTCTGATGCCTCTCATTTCTGCAGCAATTGACCAGAAGAAGTATCACAGTAAATAATATTAATCAGCCCAGGGTCTCCACATCACATTTGCCGTGCTTATATTACACTGTATGTTGTGGAATTAGAGAAAATGGGGGGGCGGGTAACTGGGGGATGTAAGTACCTGGAGGCAAAAGATAGAATTCTCTCCTCATATCACATAAAAATTATCTCCTAGACAAAGAGAGACTATCATTTATGCAAAGCAAAGGAGAAAACAGGTGTTAGTACAAGAATAGATAATCTCAGGGGTCATAAACGGAATCCTTTGCTCCACATTAATCAAGAGAGAAATCAAGAACACACGTGCGCGAATTAAATCACAATTCAGCCTTGTTTGCTGTGTAACATTGTAACTAAGATTGGCGCAAACCGATGTCTTTAAACATTTCATATGAGCCTGAAGGGAACCCATTTTTGGACCTTTGCGGATTTACTGTCCTACCTACTGTGAAATGGAGCAGAATGTCATTGATGTTTTCAGAAGAATATTTGCTCTAGTCCCTTGTTGATGCCTTCATTACCTTACTCCAATAAATCTTCACTTTATATTTACACACAGAGCACTTTTGTCATCCATTCCTACACACAAGGGGTCTAAGTTTATTGCAATATTAGACAAGGTGCTTTTTGGCTTTCTGGTTTGTTTTTGGTTTTTGTTTTGGTTTGGTTTTATAGTTTTGTCCGTCTTGAACTATCTGAAGGGCACTTGAGCCCCACAAGCCTCACAATTCAAAAACATTAAATAAAATAAAAACACAGAGGGAGACCAATCTCAAACTAGTTTTTCCTTCATGTGAGCCTTTTGAAGTAATACATAGCCTAAAAGAAGCCCCGGCTAGAACTATGGGTTGCCTATACTATTTGTCTTTTCTATGGGAATGCAGGGTTTGTGCCTTTTCCAGGATTATTGCATAGAGACTGAGGTAGCTCTAGAGAATACAAAGTATTGTTTCGGTCTCTAACTGGAAAAAAAAAAAATTTCCAAACCAAGGAATCAGTTTGTCCCAGACAAAAAATGCAGCATAATAAACAGCACAGAATAGAGTTACTCTTTGTTAGGCTGGGTGTCTTGCATGTTTATACTGGGTGAAGTGTTTGATTCGGAAGACTTTGGAAGAAAATCAGGTACGAGACAAGAGGGAAAATGGCAAGACTAGAATAGTCAGTGAGGACGGCAAAAAAATGATAAACAGGTCTCTAGTTGTGATGACTCCCTCTGAGGATGGAAATCGAACAGCTGGGTTTATTTTTATAAATTCAGACCTTTGCCTAGAATGTTTCCCCACTACCCCCACTATAGGCTACCACATGACAAATTCATGCCCATTATTCAAGCCTCAGCTCATACACCATTTCTTCTGTAGAGCTCCCTTAGCACCGCAAAAAAAATTCTTTTCTCTCCTCTGCCCTCCCATCTCACTTAGTCCCTTTTTTAGAGAATGTCTCCCCCTCCATTTTGAGAGCATCTTGCAGGCCTGGATTAGTCATCATTTTCTCCCCGGCACTTATCATTACAGGTGGTGCAAAAATTTGCTTAATAAATACATGTTGAATAAATCCAAATGGCTAATATCAAAAAAGTCAAGCCCCCAGATACTGAAATTAGACAGACAACTAATAGAGCTCCTCCCTCAGCATGTCAGGAAGCCCCAGGCTGACATAAGGGAAGGGTGCCAGAACACGCCAGTTATGAAATCAGCCTTGGATAAGAGCAGGTAAAATAGAGCCAATGCAGAGAAGACTTGTTATAAGAAAAGCTAACACAAAATAATTTTCTATTATTCTTGGTTCATTTCCCAAGGGAATGCTAGCAAATAGGCACATTTTTTTTTATCAGAAAAAAATAAAATAAAAATATTTCCCCTGAACACTCCCATGTGCTACATAATTATATCCTGGACAGAAATGTTGTACACCCACATCAGTGTTACAGAGATCACATGGGTAAGGACTGGAAGGCTCTCCTCCCACTCAGAAATCGCTCGGCCCTGTTTATGAGCACGCACTTAAAGCTATACTGAAAAGGACCAATTTAAAATGCACGCTGCATGGACCACTGCACAGATTACCATGGACGCTGTCCAAATGTTGCCTCGTAGCATGATAGAAACCCAACGGTTATTGAGAAAAAGGTCTACTTCTTTTCAATATGCTTCTTTGCAAAAGTGTTTTTAGGTATGTCCTGGCTTTCTAGAATTACTCAACTGCTATATAATTTAAATAAATAACTTTCTCCAAAACACTCTCATAAATTCTCTGCAGGGAATGAAGAGATCTATATGATGAATGCACACATTTGCACATGCGGACACACACACTCAAACGTATGTACGTTCACACACGTGTGCAGGCACATTCACACACACGTTGGGCACGCTCATTTCTCTCCCCTCCACCCCCTCACACCCACGCACTCCCAATTAAACAAGGGAAGTGGCTCAGTGAATAGATTATTTTCAGAACGGCTAATATCCAAAGGGGGTACCCTCTTGAGCTTCAGCTGGGTTGTCAGCTGGATTTTACAGTAGCTCTCAGCAGCAGCCCACATCCCTGAAATTTAAGCCTTGCTTATGATTACCACATACTATCACATACATGCAAATGTCTTCTAAATATTCAGGACAGTTGGTGGGTCTTGCCGGTATCAGAAAAAATCTTGATATTTTTAAATCTCGGAAAAGTGAGTTGCAATCACAGAATCAGGGCTAATACAAACAGCATTTCTTAGGCCTTAAAGTATCTTGGTGTTGCTTCTCCAGCTCTAGTTAGTAAGCAAACTCCCCGTTTTTCCCTCTCGATTCACCTTAGCTGTACTCAAGACCCCACAGGGACCGGTCCCTGCGTGTCCTGCTACCCGCGAGTGCTCCTCGTTAGCACTGGTGAAGGACGGATGACCGGATGGGGGTGGCAAAGCTCTCTCGTGAACACTAACTTTAGCTAATATGTGGACATCTGCGGGGACATACTAGGGATGCTCCTCTTCTCTAGAGAAAAAGGCGAGGTGGGGCGGGCAGGGGGTGATTGGAAGCGTGTTCACGAAGACTCAGCCTTCCCCAGGTGCTACCACAGCTCAGATCTGCCTTTCTCAACATCCGTCTTCCCCAGGTGCTTGGCTTCAGGATGGAAGCGTCCTTTGTTTAGAGAAGACACTAAAATCATGCACATACTTTTCACATAAATTATTCTTGTCCCTTTCCACAGTGACACTGGAAAGCAGTGACTCAGCTTGCACCTATGAACAGAGGGAAGAGCTGAGCAATTGTCCAAAGACACTAATCAGAGCAGCAGAAAATATGCATTATTCACAGCCCAAAGCCTACCGTTTCCTTCAGTTTGAAATGTTTTGACCAGAACTTCAGATAATTATTTCAGATTTACACCTCATTTGTCTTATGTAAGCATCATTTCACTTATACTAAAGATAAGAGAATTAACCTGAAGGGTTTTTTTCCCCAATCATTTGTACTAAATAAATAAAGTCCTAGAGTCCCAACAAAAGTGTTAATGAATATATGCACGATTGTGTTACAGGGAGGTCCTACATGGTCAAGTACATGATACCTCCTAAATATTTCTCTCTTTCTCTCTCATAGATGTATCTATATTTACGTTTATATTCAGATCTATATACAGTTTTTTTACACAGCTGAGAAGATACGTACAAATCTATCATACAGCATTATCCCACCTCAATCATGCTTGCTGCATTTTTAGTAATTGTAGCATCTGCAAAGCTACAAATTAAAAGAAAACAAAAATACTCTAATGGGTCTTTGAAAACTGTGCCAAAGTGGAGCCCTTTTAGCTTAAACTAAGCCACAGTGTTCAATTTGTCTCTGCCCCAGACGAAGCAGTACCCATTTGGAATGCTACATGAAGATGTTTTGCTTTTGTGGAGATAATTGGCACTAAACAGTCATAGTAATTAGCAGCGTCAGGTAGCGCAGGCAGCATTTGGTCACCCATTGCCTATTTATTTGTGAGCAAATGGGAGGGTGTAGTGGTGACAGGAACAGATGGGGAGAAGATACAAGTACTTCACCGGCACCTTGCATGGATGCCTCATGCTGTCTCGCTCCCTCCGGCACCATCATTAGTGTCTCTGGCTTCTGAGCCAAGTCTGAAGAGCCCGTGGGCAAGTGCAGATGCCACCAGCTGTTCCGGCTGCCCTTCCCCACAGCCTGTTCCTCACCCTCCACTCATCTGGCTTGACAAAGGCCTTTCTGGGCTGCTCCCTTCCATCTCTACACACTTTGGTGTCACAGTGGAGGATTTTTTTGTTTTGTCCTTTGGGTTTTTTGGGTTTTTGTTTTTGTTTGTTTTTTTTGTTTTTTTGCAACCCTAACAAGCCAGTAGGGCTGTAGTTAGGGGTTAATTGGGCATAAAGGCAAAACGTGCAAACACCCAGCTGTTCTTCTCAGGGAGGATTCCAGACGGGTTTTGTAACTGATAGCTACCTTTCAACAAGTACTCTCTAGTCTGACAGCAGTACCAAGAACCACGGCGTGACCAAAGTCAGGGGGAAGAAATGCCAAGCAGAAATGCCTATTGAAAAAAAGGTCCATGGGCGGGGGGCACCTAGTGACTCAGTCAGTTAAGTGTTCGCCTCTTGATTTTAGCTCATGTCGTGATCTCAGGGTTGTGAGCTTGAGCTCCATGTCTGGCTCCACAGTGAGTGTGGAGCCTGCTTAAGATTCTCTCTTCCCCTCTCTCTCTAAAAAATTAATTAATTAATTAAGATAATTAATTAATTAATAATAAAAGGCCTACGAAAGGGGGCAAATACAGAAAAAGAAATACAAAGAGCTGTAATGGAGATCTGGGGATAAAAACAGAGTAATGTTTATTAAGCAATTACTACCCGCCAGGCACCATAGTAAGCAACATACATAGACACAACACTGAGCTTGCTATCAGTGTTACCCCATTCTACAAATGAGAAAAAAGGCTTAAAATAAAGGTTTTTAAAATGGCTGAATGCCACTCAGTCTATAAATACCTTATTACAATCTGTGATTCGGACCCCAGAAGTCCCTTCCTGAGGCTCTCCTAGGAGTCCGGGAGGCTGGAGGTCTGTAGCAGAGGAACTTGCAGCATGTCCCTGAACTTCAAGATCTCTCTCTACAGACAGGAGTGGCAAGTCCAAGGATGGCTGACAACGTCCTGCATCCGAATCATCTGACGAGCTCGTTTAAAATGTAGATTTCCGAATCTCTTCTTAAATCTAATAAATCAGACTCTCTATAGCCAGGTGCTCAAAATTGCATTATTAATAATTCCCCCGAGAATTCTTAGGTTTAATAAAGTTTAAGGAATGCTGGACTAGCCCATCTTTAAGGTGCCCTCTAAATCGAAAATTATATGGCTCTGAATGCTCATAAGGCACCCAAGGAAATGGTTGCATTATTTATACTCAAATGTTGCTTATTTAAAAGAAAATTCAAAGTAGCTTTATTCAGTATAAATTATTTTACTCACAAGAGGTGATTTTGAATGACTTTCCTTTATTTCCAAAATTCAAGGCCATTTCCAAAGGGTAAAGATTGCTTTCTAAACATCAAGGGAATGAAAACCCTCAGGCTTAGGACTATTCTAAAACTGCCCTGAGCCATGACTGCATTTTTGGAATCAGACCTCTTTTAGGATGGTGTTAAAGGAGTCAACACTCTTTTGGATGTATGAACTTGTCTTTTTCTTCAAATAAAGCTTATACCTTATAATCAACCATACCTCTCAAACAGTAAACTGTATTAGGCTGAGCATGTGGAATCGCTTTTTACTTGCAAAAACGACGAGTTCATATGGTTCAACCTAGTGTGCGTGTGTCCGCGTGTATGTGTGTCTGTCTGTCTGTAGGAGCTGGGCACAGTCCCTCTGACTAGATATTTAAGTATCGACTTACTTTGACATCATAATGCGGTGTTGCTCTCAGAGCATTCCCAACAGATGGTAGGTGATGATATTGACGATAAAATTTCCCATTCAAGTTCCCAGACTTGGTCCTAAATCCTTAGATCTTAATAAAAAGGTAAATATTCATAGCTACAGTGGACCAGTCAGTAACCAAACTAAAAATCTAATAACTTCGTTTTTTTCATCCATTCCCAAACATAATGTACATACAAATATGTGCAACCGACCCATACGAGCGGTAGCACTTTCCCCAAGGACTCTGCGTATGGGAGTTTACCGTGTCTTTTAAAAGATGGCTTCACAGTCTGACAGATGTTATCAGCGGTGTACTTTTTCCTACTCTTCAAGCCATTTCCCTTAAACTGTGTATTAAGTCGTTGTCACTAAAAACACATCAATAGGAGAAAGAAATCTAAAAGTTAAAAATTAGGTGCGCTGACATGGATTGGCATGGATTGAATGCTTGGAGAAGAAATAAAAGCGACTGAGCTCACTGGGCCACATGAAATATTTGTGCCTTTTTCCTCCTGTGTCTTCCTCTTCTGTGCCCACCTCTGAGTGCCGGCAGCACCATTTGGCAGCAGTGAGCTCAAACTAAAGCTTCTAGAAGCTCTCATTCAGCAGTGAAATTGTTGTCTTCCTCTGATCCTCAGATTATGGAGATGAGGGGATGAATGTACAGCACTAAGATTTCCTACTGAGATAGCTTTTCACTCTTTTCAGTAAGAAAAAGATCAAAAGGAAACTGGCTAATTAGCATACCAAAGGAGACAAAAACCCCTAGAGATTTATCGTTGTTGCAATCCAATAATAAACACCCGAGTACAAAAAAGATTATTTGATAATGACACACAGAATTGAAAGCCTTTGAAATAGCAGCTTCTAGAAAAAAAAATTTTTTTGGAAAGAAAATATCCATAATTACACAGAATAATGCTTACACGTTGGGGAGCGGTTCTTCTTTCCTATGAGAGCTACTTGCAGAACTATTTTGCCTAAGAACGGCGATGTGGATTGCCTTTATCTGAAAAATTCAAAAAGCCTACAAAAGGTTTCAAATCCCTTCTCAAGTAAACATTCGGCTCTTTCATATTCCTAAAAATTAAACACAGAATTCTTGTCTTAAAAAATAAGTGTCCCTTTTCCCAGACCAGTGCCCAGCCAAAGACTGGAGCTCAAAACCAAAGAAATTTGCAATTCTTTGAGGCTTATTATTCTTCTCTATAGCCTTTTCTGGTTTAGAAACTCTGGTAGTCTCTGCAAATATGGACTTACTTCAAGGAAGGAGAACAAAGCAATTGTTTCATTATAAACAAGTTACTCTGGGACACAAGCATAGGAATCTCCTAGGCCTATGGAGAGAAACATCCTTAAAAGAAAATCAGACCCTCCACTCCTTGGGTTAATATTAATATTGTGATGCTTTTCCTCAGGCATCAAGGGGACAATAATCAACAGAATGGATTTTTCAATATATTGTCACATGGGGTTTGACTCAGCTGTGAGCATGTTTGCTTCTTCCTTCAAGACCCAAGGATACTGTGTTGGTCAACCCTGGGCACAGGGTCAAGCCTGACTTCCCTGTGAGAAGCTGACCCACAGCCAGATCAACTCCAGGACCTCACTAGGACAGGAGTTGGTAGGACTCTGAATTTGGGGGACAGATCCTAATACAGATTTTCTGCAACAAAGGAATTGAGGTTGCCAGGTCCTAATTCCCTTAAAATGCCTACTGGCTACAGGGAAGTTATTATTTTGCCTGGAGATCACCCAGATAATTATAATGGACTCGCCAGAGACCACTGGCTCCAAGCCATTTGAATTAAAAGCCCAGAGGCCTGGGTTATTAATACTTTATCCTGTTTCTAAGCAAAGAATCATCGTTAATGAGGCAAACAGTAATGACTCTCTTTACAAGTCTGAATGAGTAATGCCTCTCCTATTTTATAGAAGACTTATTATTATTATTTTACCTATAAATGGTTGTGAAATATGCCTTTGACTGGCCACCATGTAGCCTCCCTTTTTCTCTGGGACGCTAAGTGGTCTGATTTGACGAGATCGCTTAACGATCTTACTTGTTCACTTCATACAGAATTTTGGTTTCTTTTTATAAACTGTTCATTTCCAATGAAACAAGCCCCAAATCAGAATTTTACTTAGCAAATGCGTCTAGAGGAGTAAAATAAATGCCATTTATCCACCACTCCAAAGTATTAATTAGACTTAGCTGTTGGCCAGCTAAGTACCAGAGGAGCCCACGGTGCTTAGCTGCACTAATTGGAATTTCAGGTGGCGCTGATAACCACACAAAGATAATAGGATTATACTTTCCCTCCCCGAAAAGAGAAGTAGCTTTGTCATAACTGTTTGGAGGATGGTTTTAAGCTGTTTCACACCTAACTACCCCCAGAGAAAGGGAACATTTTTAGATTCTATTTTTGTTCCTACGGAGAAAAAGAGAAACAAAATTCTTCCAGGTGGCAACGAAAGTACAAAAGAATGCCCCTCTTGGTCTCTGCATCTCAACTTGCTCTCAAAGAAACACAGAAAAGTAACTGTACTTCACTACCAATAGTGACTCAAGCTGAGTCAGAAAGTCAGCTGGACCTGACCCTCCTTGCAGGAATATATTTTGAGTTTGGGTTTGCAGAAACTCTTTCAGAAATTTATGAACACCTCTAGTCCCAGGATTGCCAAAACTATAAATATAACTTATATTTGGAAAGGTTGAGCAGATGTTATTATCTGCATTTTATACATTAAGAAACTATCATTTGAAGAGGTTAAGTGAGTCTTTCCCATTATTCTCTTCACTTGAGACCATTCAGTGTTTATAGAAATGAAGCATTTTCCAAGCCTGACAGATCCCACAGGTATCAAGAGGTAGGGCAGGACTCCAGCAATTTCTGTCTTCTATCTCCCTCCTGGGAGCCAAGCTCTGGACCAACTTCCCTAGCCAGATTGCCTTTGTTGGGTTCAGATACCTCTATTTGATCCTTGTCGATAAAAATCCCAATATGGCTGAGGAACTAAAAACCCTGCGAGTGGGTCACTTTCCCTGTCTTAATATCCCTTCTGATGTTGAGGCCAGCTGCTGCAGACTAGGACATAAGCAATCATAAAAGGAAATTGCACTAGGGATAAAAAGAAGGTGGGGTTGGAGATCTTCTTTGGTGCTAAGTATCCAAAAGAGATAAGTTAACATATATTTATTTTAAACAAGATGAAAAGTCATGCTAATCACAAAGTTACTCGCACTTATAGTCAAAGTTCTGGCGGCCATTAGGTATAGATTTTACCACTGGACTGATCAGGCTCTTACAGCAAGGGGCCAAAATGTGTTTTCCTAAGTAAAGCTTTGAAGCCAGACCTATATTATAAACATGTTTCGGAAAAAAAAAATGTATAAATTTAATTGATTCTACCCACACCTGAAAGCCTGCCTTCTCTAGCACATGGCCTGGCTCACGTGGAGACTCTCAGGACCTACAAAAGCCATGTGGAGTTGCCATAGCAACTGAAGGAAGCCTGAAAAGCCAACATATCCCTACAGACCTCCATCATAAGCCCGGGGCATAATTTTAGACATTCTTTGAATTGGGGTATGACATCTCCAGAAAATCTCTATCTAACTGTTACTATTTATCAGGGAAAGCAATGATGACTCAAGATCACATTCCTGAAACTGAGTTGGGAAAACTGGAGTCAGAAGAAGGGCCCCAGGGGAATCTCAGAGATCCATGCAGAGTTGGATCACGAGGCCCTTTCTGGGGGAACCAAGCAGAGCACAAGGCTTCCTAGGAAACACGTAAGGACGGTGGACTCCAGGGTCAGGGTTTCTCGAGGTGGAGAGGAGTTCACCAACAGATGATGGTAAGCAAATCAACAGACAAACTTCTTTCACTTTAAAATTTTCACTTGGGTTATCCAATAACCAGAAGGCGATTTCTGGTTCATTTGAATTTTAGGCTGAGAAATAAGTTCCTCACTAGAATATAAGCTTTAATGCAAGCAAACAAAGTGTTTTATTGACTTCCCTACCCTAAGGCTCATAGGAAGTACTTACTAAATGTTGAATGAAGAAAGGAAAGAAGGAGGGAGGGAGAGAGGGAAAGAGGGGGAAGGAAGGACGGACAGAAGGGAGGAAGGAAATGGTTGATTGCAAATTTTTCTAAATCTAAGAAAACTGACTCTTTGGCAGTTGAGAAATTTTAATAACAGCAATTATGGCTATTCAGTGCTATAACAGTCGCTTCAGAAGATATAGAGGATCAAATTAAATGTGTACTTATTGCCCTAAGGAGATAACTTGGAAGAGATTTTTGTTTGTGTTTCTGTGTTAATAGAGAACACGGAAGGGCAGTGAGGGACTAGCTATGGGAAGCTGGAGAAAAGAGGACCTGAGTTATATATCGGCAGAACAATTAGTAAAGCAATCACTTGAGGTAACTTGAAAATTAGATATGAGTACCCAGAAGTGGAGAGCGGCTACAGAAAAACCGAAATGTGCAGCGTCTGGAACTGTGGAGCGGGCCGAGAGCTGACAAACCTCAAGATGGCGCTTAGTGGTAGTTAGAAGGGCAGCGGGAAAATTGCTTTTGGAAGCTGGAGAAAAGAAACTTTCAGTTATGTATGAGCAGATTAATTAGCAAAACTGTCACCTACAGTAACGTGGAAAATAAAAAGGATACCTAATTAACTTGTGGATCCAGCTAAGGCTACATGCAGAACGTGGAAAGTAGCGCCTGGCATTTTGTAGTTGTTTGAGATGAGTTACAGGAGTAAGATGATCTAATGAATGATGGTTTTCATCAAAATTCGGAGGAAATATAAAGGACTTGGGGGTTCGAGAGTAAAACTAATTCTCATCCCCAGTGTTATCTTGGAAAAATATTCTCAAAGTAAGAAACTGCCTCAAGGAAAAAATACCACATCCAAAGCACTACCAGTAAAATGGGGTCTCAAAGTAAAGATCAGATCAAGGGTGTTGTTTATGAGAACTCACAAAGATTTAGGGCACTGCCTCATAAACTCTCAGCTCGACAAAAGGGCTTCTAATAATCCTCGGAACTCATAGACTTTCAGTGAGGAAGGGAAAAAAGGCCTTCTAAAAATATTAAGGGCATTATCCCACAGCAGTCTGACTTGCAGGCAAAATTAGACAGGGGTCCATCTTGAAAAATGTTATGGGTACAAAAAAGCTAATGTTTAGGGGGCGCCTGGGAGGTGCAGTCGTTAAGCGTCTGCCTTCAGCTCAGGGCATGATCCCGGTGTTATGGGATCAAGCCCCATATCAGGCTCCTCCGCTATGAGCCTGCTTCTTCCTCTCGCATTCCCCCTGCCTGTGTCCCCTCTCTATCTCTGTCAAATAAATAAATAAAATCTTAAAAAAAAAAGCTAATGTCTAATAAAGTGAACCCATAATAAGATTTATAAGCAGGCCACAAAGTCTTTAAGAGAATTATACTACATTAAACATTGCCAGATTGAACTGAAAGAGACAGAAACATTTCAAAATGAAATCTGAATTTCAAAATGAAAAGAAACCCCTGTGGTCTCAAGCTTCTATGAGCAGGATGAAGACTGAAAAAATGGCTGAGCTACCATCATGGGCCATAGAGAACCACCTCCAGATACCAGACCTAGGCTCTGGCCAGGAGACTGGCAACATGTACCCAAGAGGATTTCAGATTTACTCAAAACTAGTGACTATTATATTTTTTCCACTTCCCCTTCTGTGAATAGGTGTTTTTATTGCAGTTTTTCTGTCTTTCCTTCACCAAGTGATGATGGACAGAAGAGAGTAAGAGAACTAATCTAAATATTATACAGGTATTTAGATGGAAAGCAGCCACACCTATGAGTCTTTATTCTCCCTGGACCTGATTTAGATGAAGAGGTTCTAGACTTCAAACCTGAGCCTGATGCTATAATGGAAGGAGACTTAGGAGTCTCAGAGACAGACTGTATTGGAAGAATGTATAGGAGGAATGAGATTTATTAGAGTCCAGTGAGTTGGCAGTGATAGACAAATATTTTTTTAGCTGCCAGCAAATCATGCCTTTATATAGTAGCCTCCCTGACTGACACTGGGCTTGACCATGGGACAAGCTTTGGTCAATGGGAACTTAACAAGTGCATTGCAAGGAACGGCTTGATAAGCACCTACATATTGGGCTTATACTTTTGGAATGTTCCATCTTGAAAGCCAGCTACCACACTGTGAGGAAGCTCAGGTGGGCCGAGTGGAGAGGCCACAAAGAGATAGAGCTATCTGAACAACTCAGCAGTTACGGTCATCCAAATAAGTCACTATCAGAGAATGAAGAAGATATTGTGGCTATTTCAACCCAAAAGACATGGAGTACAGATGAGCTTTCCCCCTCAATTTGAGCTTGCCCAAATTGAAGAATCATGAGTCATTATATGATTGCTATTATTTTAATCCACTAAGTTTCGAGGTGGCCTATTATACAGCAATAGATAACTGAAACTGTGTATGTTTCCATTTTTTAAAAAAATATTTTTTATAAATATTCTACATTACTTAATTTTCTCAATGCTTGATTTTAATACCCAAAAGTGTGTTGGAGGGTTCCAAATTCCAACAATTTGAAGGCTCTGTTCAATTGGGTTTCAGTTAATATAATATAACTATATAACATTTTGAGTTATATGAGAAAATAAATACTTATTTTCTCATATAATAAGACTAAGATTCTTTGAACATACTGGTGCTGGGATCTTAGGGGCGTTAGTTTCCATCATATTTTCCTGTTCTATTTTCCTTATAGCATTTGTCACTATATGAAAATATCTCATTTTTTCATTTGGTCACTCCTTTGTTATCCTTGCCCCATGCTGGAATATAACCTTCAGCCTGTCTTTTTCTATTGGATCACCAGCATTTAGATCACTCCCTGGTATGTAGTAAGGGCTCAAAAAATACTGTATAAAACATAATGCTAATATAAGATGCACTTTGGGGGGGCAGGAAGTGGGTGAGGTAGAAATTACTAGTGTTCAGCAACATTTTGCATCCTCTTCCCCTCCCTGACACATGGCAGATAATGTTTCTCAGCCCCCCCTGCCGCTGGACTAAGGGTCATGAAACTAGTTCAGGCCAATAGGCTGGGATCAGAGTGATGGGCACCACTCTCCAGTCGAAGCAGTTAAGAGCTAGTGCTGCCCTCTCCATGATCTCTTCCCCTGTCGCAGGGAATACCGAGGCTTCATGCCGAGTTGCCAGGGACAGTTCACTCCCACACTGAACATGACCACCTTGGAGAATGGCCTGGAACTGCAGGAGATTTTGCCTGAGCAAGAAATAAACTTTGCTGTGTTGAATCACTGAGTCAGGAGTTGTTTGCTCCAGAAGCACAACCTAACCTATCCTGACTGATACAGCACTTGACAACGAGCATGTATAATTTAAGAACTCTATAAAACCTAGATGGTCATTCATAGATTCAGTGACAATTTATTGGGTATCTGTTATGTACAAAGCAGTAAGCAAGGTCAAGGAATATTTTAAAAATATGAGTTAGATACTGCTTTCAAGGAATTTATAGTTTCATAGGAGAAATAAATTGCATACACAAGGAATTGTAGTACAAAGCAGAAAATCGTGAGTGTCATAAGATAGGTATAGATAAAGCACCATGGAAGTCTACCTGAGATAAAAAGATTCTTAGCCTAGGTCCTTATGGGTATGGCAATTTATGAAAGCGAGAGGAATGACTTCTTGTGCATATGTGCATATATGCCATAGTGCATAAACTCAAGCCATTATGGCTATTATTCCACATTCTCATTTCTCTGTACACTCTCCCTCTAGACTTATGGGTTGAATTGTGTCCCCCCCCAATTTATATGTTAAAGTCCTAACCTCAGAATGTGATCTTATTTAGAAATAGGGTGTCATAGAGGTAATCAAGTTGAAATTAGGTTATTAGCATGGACTCCAATCCCACATGACCAGTGAATTATAATAGGGGAATTTGTGAAGATAGGCACGCACGCAGGAAGAATGCTGAGTGAACATTATGGTGGAGATCAAGGAGATGTGTCTACAAGCCAAGGAATGCCAAAGATTGCCAGAAAACCTCCAGAAGCTGGGAGAAAGGCATGGTACAAATTCTTCCTCCCAGCCCTCAAGAGGAATCAACCCTGCTGACACCTTGAATGTGGACTTCCAGCCTCCCAAACCGGGAGACGATACATTTCTGCCGCGTAAGCCGCCCAGGCTGGTTGTTTTGTTACAGAAGCCTGAACAAACCAGTATAAGCCTTAAATAGATGCATGAGGCAGGGAAAGGAATAAAAGCCTGTGACTATTCAGCCAAGTCCATGTCCCAGCTGCCTATTATCTGTTTCTCTTTCCTCCTCTTTACTGGCAACAAATCAGGTTGATGAGGAAAAGGTGGAAAGTAACCAAAAATTTCTGGCTGTCATTGCCAGTGATGGAAGAAAGGAAGACAGAAATGGGCGTGTGCGCGCATGTGTCTCTGTGCATGCTTGGGGCGGGGGGTAGGCTTTTCAGAGTATCTGATCAAGCTACCGGAAAGGGAAAGGAGAGGAGTAAAGGTGTAGTGTGTGTGTGTGTGTGTGTGTGTGTGTGTGTGTGTTCATTTTGTTTGCCTTCTTTCCTTCTTCAGTGATTATCTTTTAAGCACAGTTTTGCTTTTTGCCCCTGAACAACCTAATAATATGCTCTAAAACCTTTCAATGTTTGTGCTTGAAATTCTCTCAAGCGCTACCCTGTGTATAGCACTAGGACGGCTTGTTTCCTATTGTTGCATTGGGTTTCTAACTCATTAACTATCCGGGCCTTCCACACGCCAATACAGAGAGGCCCCATTTGAGCAGGTTTCCCACTCTTGGTCTCTCATGCTCTTGTCATATGGAAGAGGCAACATGAAGTAATGACTCTAGCTCTTAATACGGTTTGTAAAAGTGCTTCTGAAAGCAATTCCAAATGAGGAGAACCAAAACATTTGGAGTAATGTCAGCATCTCTGGTACAGCAAACTCTACAGTCGCCCCTGGTGACCACTTTAAAATGCAAATCACTTTACTTACCTAAGTTCTGATTGGGTTTTGCTTTTTTTTCAACCTCACTAGTTTGTAGTCACTGTTTGTAGGATTCCAAACATACATTTTGCCCCTCTTACAGGTTTTGCCAGGCATTGCCAAGATACTGACAGAGACACAAAATGTACATTGCATTACTAGACGCCTTACAAAATGCACAAATGACACGATCTCTGCCCTACCTCTGGGGAGGATAAAAAGAATAATGGAAGAAATGGTATTTCCACAAATGCATATATTAATATTTGACTTGATAAAAAATGCTCATCTAAAGAAAAATAATTTCCCTTGAGGTTAAGAAGTTTTATAATAGATCTAACAGTAAAGGGAAAAGGAAAAAGGTCATGGGGCTAATAATAATAATTAGCACTTACGCTGGCACTTTCTATCTTCAAAGCATTTTTTGAAATACTAACTTGTTAATCTTCCCAACGTTCTTGTCAAGATTATAAAGCTTTAGACTGTTCTGATGTTCCCTCCAGTATAATCCCATATAATACATGAACATTCATTTGATTTTTGCACAGAAACCCCGCTGGAGTTCTGATTAGCCCACACAGCATCCGATACCCACGCGGCTCCCAAAACTTTGGTGTAAAGAAGTAAGGTACTTCCTGGCTTCTTAGTCCAGAGACTCACTCCAAATTGAAGGGTCTGCCTACGAAAAAGGATCGTCACTTTAAACACCTATCCATGTTTTATCAAAAGAGCTCTTTCTCTGGTTTTCTCCATTTAAATCATGAGCTCCTCAAGAAAATGGACTGTGTATTTTTCCTGTTGGTTCCAAGAATCATCTAAGCCTGTGTTGGCTCAGAGGGATGCTTAATAAACATTCACTGAACAGTAAGAATGAAGTCTCTACTGAGAACTTATTATTAAAATGGGAAGAATAAATAACATGTGATACCTTTCCTATCCTCTAGGAACTTAGCACAGAGAAGGAAGCAGAACTTACGTACGGGAAATAACTAGATATAGAACACAGCTAAGTGCCGTGATGTGTCGCACAAGATATGAATGCTGGGGGGTGGGGGGTTATGTACATGTGTCTTCCCAGCCCATTAACCTTACCTCCTTCTTTTGAGTTTATGCGTGTTTGTCTAACCAACTTTTAACCTGCAATAAATTGTTATGATAGTAAAATACTAATATTTCCTAGACTACTTAATATAGAGACTTCACTCATTTGGAAATTGCGTACATATAAAAGAATTCTTTCTGTGCAAAAAAAAAAAACAACAAAAACACATAGAAATAAACACAGACACACACACACACACACACACACACACACACACACACACATACACCCCTTTAATTCTGGCCCTTAGTCTAAATGAAAGCTTCAGGATGTTTTGAAGAAAAGGTAATACAGCTCCAAGCTTTAACTGAAATTTTGCAAGACTTTTATGAATTTGAGGAAAGCTGATTTCTGAAAGAGAATTTTATTGAAACTCTTCTTAAGGTGGAAATTTGTTTTGCATTCCTTTCATTTGCGTGTGAGTTTTATAGCGATTGCGGAAACCCTTACCTCCTGTATACATTTGCATCCTTTGGGCTTTTTCCAGGATATTCTGAACCTTGTCGGGATATTCTACAGGTGCCATAAACTGTCATGTCCAATTCATTCTCCTCCCCACAAACTCAAACCTGCTTTTTTCCCAGCTGTGCAGCCACGAAGGCCACCAAACCTGGGGGCACCCACGAGGCTTCCCTCTCACAGACTCCACCTCGTCAGCCTCATCAGCACCAATTCTAATCCTCCTCCCTGACATCCCCACTGTCTCAAGTTCTGCTTCAGGATCAAGGTCAGGGCATCAGTCTCTTGTCCATTTCCACCGCCCCCCCCCCATTCTAGCCTCCAGACTCTCCTCTCTTCAAGCCCACCTTTACTTCACTGCTTCAATCCCACTGGATGTATTGTCTCTAAGCTCCAGATATACCCTTCCCTGCCCTTCTTTGAGTTACTGGAGCTGAACAAGCAACACAGAGTCAGGCCTTATAGGTAGAGGGAGTTGGAGGGAGACTGCAAGAGGAAAGGTCTTGTCTTCTTGGTTCCAGAGTTCTTCCTAGAAGCCTAGGTGCGTAGATAGCCCCTGCTTAGCCGCCGCTCCCTTGCAAGCGGTGCGTGGGAGATCCAGGGACGCAAACCCTCCCAGGGCTTCAGCCCGCACTCCAGCAGGTGGCTTCTGCTAGCCAGCCAGCCTGCGTCACCTCAGTGACCTACCTCTCTGCCTTCTCCTGGACCACACTAGATGAATCACAGCCTTGGCAGGAGAGAGGGGTGCCTCTTCCAAGTTCGTCCTTTGCTTGCATGCTCTCTCAGCCTTGTAAGAAATGACAGCTCCCTACATCTTATTCCTGCATTCTTGAGAGTTCTCTTTATACTTCTTAGTGGGTAATACCCTTTAACTAGCTAATAACTTGTATGCAGTATTAAATTTTCCCTGCTCAAATTGCTATTGTGCTTTTAGTCTCCTGACTGAATCCTAACTGGTTCACTACTTCTGTTCTAAATATAAATCAAATCATATCAACTCTTGCTAAAAATCTGCATGACTTCTCATCATGTATAACATTAAATCCAAATTATCTCTGGGTCCAAAACAAAAGTCTAATTGAGAACCATAACCACACAGTTTGCCTGTCTCCACGGATCAGATGAATCCAATCAAGATTACATGGCTGCTTCTGTGCTCCGTGGACATGGCGTTTGACCACATGACACCAGGGTCACTCAGACATCCCCCACTTCCCCTATAGCCACAGCCCACCTGCAGCCTGAGCTGTCAGACCACAACCTGGAAACACCACTAAGCTCCAGAGTACCCCCAGATAAAACAAGCCCAGCCCCAACAGTGCTATTTCCCCCCACCATTCCAGCTCAGCCCACAGGCCTTCAACACTCTCTCTGAAATGACAGGTAACAGTCCGCTGAAAGAATTCGAGGCATGTTGCAGACAAACTTTTCTCCTTGTTTAAGTCTTCTCAGGCTCTGTTTTACTTCAAAAGGCCTGAGGCCGCCTGACCACAAAACCATGTCCGGGGCCGCTGTATCTCTCCCCCTTTCCCACAGACATCCCCAGGAGCCCAATTCATCACACTCTTAACGGCCCCCTTCAGATTTATCTGTCAGGGCAAAGGACCCGGATTAAAAATGAAACAACCATTTCACTTGCTTGACAAGGGGAGGCCCGCTCTGCCAAATTTCCATCCCTATCACCAGGGAACAGGACTTTAGGAAATAAATAATAAATGCTTCCGGACCTAGGGCCACCTCGCCTGGAATTCTTAGGGGCTTCTTATCTTGGTGCAACAATTATTCCAGTTAATAGGTTAAGGGATATATGTATATAAGATTACCAGTAATCCTTTCACACTGTTGTTCGGTACTTATTTGAGATGCAGGGCACACGTAGTTAAGAATAAGCACCCCTCTCTCCTCACTCACACCCTTAGAGTGAATCCCACTTCCTGCTAGCTTCTCTTGCAGAATAGACACAAAGACTAGTTACACTAGGGGGGTTATTACAATCAGGCTCTTTTATATCTTTAAGGCAATTACAGGCAAAGACAAGAGGGCCTAATGCACAGCGTTTTCAGAATTCGTAATTTCGGCGTCTAGTCTTGCCAAGCCATGATAACATCCAGATGTTGCCTTATTGAAAGGTGTTAAATAGAATAAACCGCGAGCCAAGAGTGCTTCCATGTTTTATTTTGGGGGTTTCCAAAATGTAAAGCATATATATATTTTTTTCTTTAAACAATCAGAACTTCAGTAGTTTAAGAAATAATGTCCTGTTTTCACAATAAGGGGCGCCTGGGGGGCTCGCTCAGTCATTAAGCGTCTGCCTTCAGCTTAGGTCATGATCCCAGGGTCCTGGCATCGAGACCTGCATCGGGCTCCCTGCTCGCAGGAAGCCTGCTTCTCCCTCTCCCACTCCCCCTGCTTGTGTTCCCTCTCTCGCTGTCTCTCTGTCAAATAAATAAATAAAATCTTTAAAAAAAAAAAAAAGAAGAATGTCCTGGCCCGCCTCACATCTTAGTGTCTAGTAATAATAGCAGTAGCAGTAACATTTTATTTCTTAAATGAACACTTCAATGTGCCACTGTGTGACTTTAGAATATTTAGTTCCCTTCGTGCCCTATGCTGATGCAACCACCTCCACCACGACCTGCCCCAGGTTAACTGCTCTCTAATTCTAGATGGACATGAGAAAACGCCACCTCTTCCAGGGTTGTTTGCATGTAATAAGAAGGGAAGAGCCACTCTCTGAAGACTCGCCAGGGGCTAGGACTGGCCGTCCTCATGAACCCATGAAAAGCAGGTACTGTGCTCATTCGCACGGTGTGCTTAAGAATGTGGGGGAAACACTAAATCCTAAAGTCAACACTTACTGGTCACCTCCTGAGTACAAATTACCTGGGAGACACTTGCAGGTGGCAGGGCTTTTCCTAGAGTGAACTACCCACGCTACAAGAGGCTGCCTAGGGGCACCGGGGCGGCTCAGTCAGTTAAGCAGCTGCCTTCAGCTCAGGTCATGATCCGGGGTCCTGGGATGGAACCCCATGTCTCCCACTCCCTCTGCCTGCAGCTCTCCCTGCTTGTACTCTCTTTCTCTCTCTGTCAAATAAATAAATAAAATCTTTAAAATAAATAAATAAATAAAGGGGCTGCCTCCTCTGCTCACTCAGCAAGGACTGGCCGAGTGCCTTGTCTGTCTGTGTGAACCCCAGTACTCAGTGTCCCTACAGTCTCACACAGGGGCCCTGCCATGTGCTGGTGGAAAGGACGGCGCAGTGTGCTAGGGGAGCACTTCCGAAGGACACACAACCTAGCCTTGAGATATCGAGGATGGCCACCCAAAGTCTAAGGAATGACCCAAAAAACGAGAAAAGCACTGCGCTGCCAGACCCGTGGAGCCTTTGTTTTTGCTGCCTTTGTCCTTGAGATTGTCCTCTTGAGTTAAATGTCTGGAGGTGGAAGGTTTAACTTTGAAAGTCCAGTGTCAGGTGCATCTCCTTAGATTTGTCCCTTTCTGAAATTTTTTTTTAAGATTTATTTATTGTTTTAGAGAGAGCGAGTGAGCACGGGGGGAGGGGCAGAGGCAGAGGGAGAGAGTCTGAAGCCAACTCTGTGTTTAGCACAGAGCCCAAGTGGGGCTCGATCTCACAACCCTGAGATCATGATCTGAACCGAAACAAAGAGTCGGACACTTTAACTGACTGCGCCACCCAGGCACCCCCCAACCCTTTTTAAAAAAATATTTTTCTGGGGCGCCTGAGTGGCACAGCCGTTAGGCGTCTGCCTTCGGCTCAGGGCGTGATCCCGGCGTTCTGGGATCGAGTCCCACATCAGGCTCCTCCACTGGGAGCCTGCTTCTTCCTCTCCCACTCCCCCTGCTTGTGTTCTCCCTCTCTCACTGGCTGTCTCTCTCTCTCTCTGTCAAAAAAATAAATAAAAAATCTTTTAAAAAAAAAGATTTATCCATCTGAAATGTTTTTTAAATGAGGCTAGCATTCTCACTAGCTCCTTATCTCAGGAAGGTTCTTTGCAACATTCCCCAACTCCTTTCAAGAGCCAGCAGGTGAACTTTCCGGCTCTTTAGCAGACAGATGCGGACAGCACCCACAAACCTCTCCCCCTGTGTGCCTGGAGAAAGAGGGCTAACTGCATGTCGTGTAGGTGAGACAGAAGATATGCTTACCCCAGATCCATGTACTATCTCCCCCCATAACTCAGGAAGCTGGAACCAGTATGGAAAGCAGCTTATCCAAGGGAAATCGCAGCTTTCTCCATACACAGCACATGGTCAAGGGGTGTAGGCTGCTGTGTCCCGCGGACTGGAGATGAGGGTAAGGTGCGACACCCCTGGGTCACTAGCAGGAAGTAAAACGTAGGGGGTGTTCACAGCAGTAGTGTCCTGAAACTTTTAAGTCACTCAAAAAGCCAATCTTCCAAAATCCGGCTACTGTGTCTAAGCCAGGCAAGAAGAGTGAGACAAAGCGAGAGGTCTGGAGAGAGGAGAACAGCCAGGAGCTTAGATGTAGGGAGATTCAGAGCAGAAAGGAGGGAGGAGAGCCCGGCTCTACGGAGCCAAGAGACAAGCAGCTACAGAGGACCAATAAGGATCTCTGCAGCCAGGACAGGGGCATGCTCCGAAGTTTTCGGGGAGCTCAGAAGGCCGCCAATACCCTCACCTCACAGCTGGCAGGGGAAGGAATAAAATGCTTGCTCCATCAATGCTAAGGATTGGCCTCTGCAGAGACGCTTCAGAGCAGAACAGCCAGGCCAGAAACACACTGCCATGTTCAATCCCGGATGGGTTAGGGCTCCCACCCCCCACCTCCCAAACTCAAATCCACTGAGATCACACTTCACGTGACCTGACAACAATCTGGCACCCAGAGCGTCTGGAATGAGGGCAAGAAGAAAAACATTCCCTTCTTACTGAAAACAAAGGGCATGAAACATAAGTCAAAGCGTTTCTGAGAGCACATACAATTTGGGGACACAAAGAGGAGAGAGACATGGCTCTCCCTCCCTGGGAGAGCTCAGAGAGCCCAAAGCGAAAAATAGATTGATCAAAATAATTGAGAAATTATCCAGGCTCTCATTCATTCAACAAACATCCCCTGCTCATTTGAAGGTAAAAATACGTGCAGTCTTACGAGAGTGCAGACGTGCTTCGGCTCTGCCCAGGGACCCACAGGAAGTGGGAAGAAACGGAACAACCTAAGCGAAGAAAGGATTTTAAGTGGGTTTGCTCACCCTGCTGAGAAAGTCCTTATATCAGGGTGAAGGTGAGATTGGGATATTGGTAATCAGTGGGGAAGAGACATAACATTTATTTTAAGAATTTGTGTCCGTGAAGACTGTAAGCCTTTTGAGGACAAGAACAATGTCCTCCTCGCCCTGAAATCCCAGCTTTTCATTAGTACTTGGCACATAATAGTTAATAAATATGTTTTTAAGTGAACTAACCTGAGGTATTGCAGTTCCTGTTTTTCTAATTTTATAAATGGCATCAAGGACTGAAAAAGAATGAAAAGCAAAGGAGGAAGGCCAATAGTTTGACTTTAACTCCTTAGATAAAGAAGGCTGAAACCTGGGGTCAGGTTTTATTTCATACATTTAGAAGATCAGTGCTATTAACCGTCTTGAAGCATCTGTAGAACAGGCCTGCGAGGTCGCAGAGGGAGACAGAGTCAGCGACCGGGGGTTAGCAGCTGGCCCGCGGATGCCGGTTAGACATTTGGTGCAGATACCCATCAGGAGCTCAGCAAGGAAGCGGCAAGCTTGCCAAATCAATAACGTTCCTATCACGTTTCATCTCTTTGGATTTACAGAATGATTTGGTAGTTCTGCTTCTCAAGCCTGCACATCTTGAGCAAGGGAGGATGCTTATGGGTGTGCTGGCCCGTTAGGCTCTTTACCCGCAAGCTGTCAGTTTCCTTGAGAAGTCAGCTTTCTTCCCAAACTGAGAAGATGTTTCGGGAGGATTATTTCTTCGGTCCCTCCCTCCTGAAGCTGCGGGAAAGTTGACCTCAGGTCCCTGTCCAGCTCGGGTGGGTCTTCCTCTCCCACCGGCTCAGCTCTCGGGCTCCCCACGACAACAGCACAGACAAAGGATGATGCCAAGACAGGGGACTTTCTAAGCAGCACACTGACCCTGCTGCAGCCTTGGAAGCATCATTCCAGCCGGCAAGGAATCAGGGCTGGAGGCCCAACCGAGTTTCTCAGCAACGGAAGTATTTGAGGGTGCTGCCTGAGTAACCCCGGGCCGAGCCTGGGGAGCTCCCTTTATTCATTAACAGCAGTTCCTGAGTCTTGCTGGTTAATAGAAGACACTCTCCAGAGACTGGAGCCATCACTCCTTATTTGGCGTCAAGGATCTTGACTGCAACCTGAAGACACAGTTTAAGAGGAAAGAGGGTGTGAGGGAGAGAGAGAGAGAGCCGGCAGAGGTGGAGGCCAGGATGAGAGGAGGGCCAGGGAAAGGAAACGGAACCGAAGGGGGACGCAGGTGAACCGAAGAGAGATGGACACGCCAAAAGACGCAGATACAAAGAGGGGACAGAACAAACAAAGCAGAGACAAAATAGACTGAGCAGAAACAACGTTTTCCAAAGCAGAGCTCTTTATTCTCTTTGCAGACACGCAAGTGGCAGATCTCTAAGGCCACCAGTGTGGCGTGCCTTGGATGCTAAGGGCTGGCTGCGGTGGTTTCCTGAAGGACCCGCTGAGTGGAGCGGAGCCTGGGTGAGGCCAGCAGATGAACCGAAAGGAAAAGGGAGCGAGCCGCTTTTCAATTTGGAGAATGACATCCGGGAAGGAGGGCTGTTATTCCAGGGGAGAGAGCAGCCGCATTCAGAGCTGACTCCAAAGAGGAATCATCGGATAAAATGTTTGCGGGGAAATAACTGGAGGGGAATGAAGAGAAAATAAAGGCTTATATCCATATTGTTGTGTCTGTGTTTGCTCCTTGAGTCCTTTCTTCTCTTCCCTTCACTCTTGTTTGTGCCTCTATTCTTTGCATAGGGAGAAAAAAACATAAGGGCTCAGCACGTTTCCAGCAAAAAGGGAGAAAAAAAGATGAGTAATTTCCATAATATATTATTACATCAGGAAAATTTGAATTTAGTGTTATAAATCTTTTTTGTTCACCAAATATGCTGTCAATTTGAAGAACAACTGTTTGGCTCTTTCTACTTTATCGTGTGTGAGCTTAATTAATCACAATAGAATCCTATTCAAACTATTTTCCGGCCCAAGAGGCAATTGTTTTCTATAGCATGATGTTTCCTTCTAACTAAGGATGGCACTAAACTGGAGAAAACATTAAAACCCTGATGTGCATCATAATGAACTCCATGCAAAGTAGTTATATTAATGTAATGGAGTTGAGATCTTAATTGCACTCGTGTTTATATTTGCAACCTCCTTTTTTACAGCCTTTTTATTTTACTAAATGATTTGAACGACGAGGTAGGAGAGCTTACTTGGCCTGCTAAATATAGATGGGTTTCACCACGCTAAAGGAGGAAAAATGAATCTGGGAGGGAAGACTGGCTAATTCAATTTCGTAAAGTAGGTTTTATTCTCGGTTGATAATGGCTAAAATTGCTCTGTGAAAGCAATCTTTCCAGAGCCAGAAAATGTTCCCTGGATGCTTAAAAAGAAACATGTCCAAGAGCCCTTTTTGTTCTTCCCTGTGACAACCATTAGCTGCCACTGAAAAACCTCCAGCTCGAGCGCTGAATCCTGTATGAAGCAATTTGGGCAGCTGCATCCTCTGGCCTCTGATTGAAAGAGTTGATAGATGCTAATATACCTTCTAGCCAAACGGGATGGGAGCGATTGCATGGTAGGAGCTGGAGGGGAAATCCTCCAGAAGGCCTTATACAAACTAGACATTCAATTAAGAATTATTGACTGATGAATGCAAGAATGAATGAATGAGTGAGTGAGTGAGTGAGTGAGTGAGTGAGTGAGTGAGTGAAACTGTCAGGACTTTTAGTCACAGGATGGAACCCTCCCTTCCCAACTCTTTCTTGCTCTTGTTCATCAGACACAGACTAAGAGGAAATATACTCAAAGTTTCTAATGAAAACTCATGAATGCAGACACTGGACAAATATTACACTCCCCTCCCATAGCTCAGCCAGGAATTATCTTACCATGTGCTGGCTGTTTTATCAGAGGGAGAGGATGGTGGTGTTGTCTGGTTACATGGTGCCTTTCTGAGAAATTGGGTCTAAAGACTTAGGGTCTCTTGGGTCTAAAGACTTAGGGTTACTGTTCTTCCCCAGAGCAATATAGTCTTATACAGATACGAATAACTGAATAAAGCCATCCTGCACTGTTTGTTGGGGCTGTTGGGGAGCTCGGGAAGAGTCCTGCCGCCAGCCTCTAGCACCTGCGCTGCCCCCGGGCAGGCAGGTGATGCAGCCACCCTCCCTCTGACTTTATCCTGTTGCCTTCTTTTCTTGTTTTTGACTCCAGCTTGTTTCTCTGTTAATTTACATATTTATTGATCGCCTTTTCATTGTGAGTTTTGATAATCGATCAGATCCTTCACTATGGAGGAAAAAAGAAAAGAAAAATGAAGGGAAAGAGATAAAAAGAGAGTTGAGTTAGATGCTACAAAGCTTCTAGTCATTCAGAAACATCTGTATTTTCTCACAAAATGTCAGACACTGTACTGGGTGCTGGGGAGTTTACAGTCTAATAGAGGAGACCGATGAGAACACACAAATTATTATAGAGCTTAGAGTGGTACTACCTACCTATGAATAAAATGCCGTGATGCAAGTAGAGAGAACCACGAATTCTACCAAGGGGGATTCCTATCGGCCTCACTAAGGTGAGAAGGCATTCGTCAGGTGAAGAAAAGAAGAAAGGCTATTCCCAGCAGAGGAAGCATCACATGCAGGAGTGCAAAGTAATGAAAGGGGATGAGAGGCCCTAACTGGCAGAAGTTTGGTATTCTTGGGGCGGGGGGAGATTAGAAGGACAGAGTTTGAGGAATAAGAAGTCGGTCACAGTCGGATTTGTGAGGGCCTGGAATAACCACTATGGAGTTTTAGGCATCATGAAGCCAGCAGCAAGTTCAAAAACAAGACAGTCCTGTGGTCAAGTTTACCTTCTCCAAAGAAGTCTCTTGGGATTGGAACAAAGAGAGACTGGAGAGAAAGACCACCTAAGGGCTCAAGTTTGTTGAGCCACGTTTAGAACAAGGATCAACAGAAGACAGATACATAGATCTCTCTGAGTTGGAATGGCAGGGATGTCTTTAACTGACTGAACTCTGAATCGGGAATGATAGTGCCTAGCTTGAGAGATGGAGGATGAACGCCACTCCCATCAAATACACACTAGAAGAGGAAGAGGACACTTAGCGGGGATGGAGGACAGTAAAGTGTGAGATGCCTGCAGGAAATTCAGGTGGATAGCAGAGAGCTAAAAATATAGATCTGCAGCTTGGGGATGGCACCAACATGAGAGAATTCGATTTGACATTTTCACGTACAAATAATACCTAAAAAGTTATAAAGAAGACAAGATCACTCAGGACATGAGCATGTACGATACAGACAGAAGAGAATATGGCGCTCCGTAATTGGGAGTTCTTAAAAATGGTATCAAGGGAGTAACTAAATCTCCTTTTCTGGAGGTTTTTTTTTTTTATAATTAATTTTATTTTATTATATTATGTTAATCACCATACAGTACATCCCCTGATTCTGATGGTAAAGTTTGATGCTTCATTAGTTGCGTATGACACCCAGTGCACCATGCAATACGTGCCCTCCTTACTACCCACCACCAGTCCATCCCCTTCCCCCACCCCCTCCCCTCTGAAGTCCCCAGTTTGTTTCCCATAGTCCATAGTCTCTCATGTTTCATTCCCCCCTCTGATTACCCCCCCTC